>NC_081415.1:198929699-199529699 GCF_030272615.1 Cryptomeria japonica | reverse complement strand
ACTTTGATTCGTTCTTCCTGAGATGAAAATGTCGAGCGGGGTTATCACCCCACTCGACATCCTTTCGATTTTTCTTTGTAGATGTATATCAAGTCTATATCCCCGCTCGACATCAAATCATGACTTTTATTTTTAAAGTGTAGATCGGGGTTTTGAACACAATATACACTTCATTGGTTTATATTTTTTAACAATGTAAATCAGAGTTATAACTTCGATTTACATTGCATTGTGAGTTTTTCTAAAAAAAATAAATTAGAGTTATAACTCTGATTTACATTGTCTTTGATTATCTTTTATTATATGCAAATTGGACTTATAAGTCTGATATGCATTTGTCTTGGTTTTTCACTTAATTAATGTAAATTGGACTTATAAGTCTGATTTGCATCTAACGAACACACATACAAATTGATAATTTTTTATCAATTTGTGATTGATCAATGAACTTTTCTTATCAAATGAATATTTTTATGAAAACTAATCATTTTAAAAAGATGATCTTTTCATTGTGCAGTATATATATTGCAAATGTTAGAACCTTCACCGAGTAAGAAATCAATGAAGTTCAAAAAGCAAGATATCCATCTAGTGTTTCCTCCTTCTTCAATGACATCAAACATTGACACTGTTAGGGATATAGAGATCAATCATGTGGATCTTGAAGAATTTTTTAAGAGAGTAAGAGAGCCACCAGTGTCATACCTAATAGAACCTACTATTAATAGTGAGATACATTTAGTAGCTGCTTTTCTCGTGTTCGCGCATAATCCAGAGTTTGTGTTGGCTTTAGCCAATGGGTATGATCCTTCCACCATATCTGTTAAGGATGCATACAAAAATAAAAGACTCATCAAACTAGATGAGGATTTCTTTGATACCATTTTCAAATGTTCACCTATAGATCAATATGCAGATATTGATATGCAGTCAACAATGGCATATTTTGATAAGAATTTAGAGAAGTGTCAGAGGAATATAAACGATAATTGGTTGAAGACCCCTAGGCCTAAAATCTCAAGGTGGTTTGAAACTCTTCCTCGTAGTGACTTTATTGAGGAGGTCAATGATCTCATTACTCTTCTTAGTAGAGTAAAGGGTCTTCCGACCTCAAATACTTATCACAAATGGATGTATCAGTATATTCATATCATCAGGTAGAATAAGAAGAAGATCTATTGGGGTAAATAGATTGTGGATGCTTTATGTGAGCAGTTGACCAAGGTGCTCACCACCTTTAAATTGTACACGACTTCTTATTTGGTCTATGGAGTTGCCTCTATGAGGCATTTTCCAAGATTGTCTACCATAGGTGACAAGAGCAAGGTTCTTGTTTATGAATATTTCACTTAATTGACTCTCAAGGAGAGTCTTTTTCATTTCAAAAGGGTTAATGATGCTTTCTTCGCTCACTATATGTGCTTGTTCAACAAAGATATTCATAACAAGAGACTGTCAGATGAAGCCTGGAAGGTTATGAGTGAGTACATATGGTTGTGTTTTCTTGCAGTTCTCTACATTCACTTATATCAGAATTGGTTGTTTTGATGGAGAACCCTTCATGCTGCCAAGGTACCCATCTAACAAGATTATTCTTATGGAGAGCACGCCAAGTGATTTCCATTCGTGAGTGCCAATTAGGAGCTCGTAAGACAGGTCTCGAGTTCTCTATTGCCATAGGTAGACACTCTATCTACAAAGCTCGTGCTATGGAGGAGGCGATGAGGAGGGTAACCATGAGGTTCTTCAAGGCCAAAAATTATTTTGATTATCGGGGTATGAAGAATAAGATAAAAAATAATTACACCCATGTACATCAAGTTGAAGATGTATGGATAGATTGTAGGATGGAGGAAGATATCCGAAGAATGGATTATTGTCATCTTACAGTTAAGCAGATTGAGAATTTTGATCTTACTAAAGTTCTGGAAGATCTTGAAGAAGATGGAGATATTCTGGATCCTACATATGAAAAGGATAACATTGTTGGATTAACTTTGCCTTGCATTCAATGGTCCAAAAAGGAGAATACTTTAGTAAGGGTTAGGTTTTAAAGAATTCTCAATGACACGAGTGTTTGGTTGAATCTACATGGTGTGCAGTTGAAGCCCTTCCAAGTTGAATCTTTTGAAGAAGAAGATGCAGGTAAAGGGAAATTTTTTGAACTCAGCACCAAGAATAGACAAGAACCTATAGCTTCAAAGGGTCCTAGGTTCAAATTCACTGTTAGAAAAGGAAAAGATCAAGCTGAGTCTTCAAACTAGGAGACTCAAGTTGATGACGTTGAATGAGAAGAAGATGAAGTTGGATTACTTCAAGAAGAAGATGAACTAGCAAATGAACAAGAGCAAGTTGAAGGAGATTCTGATGAGGTAGAGTTACTTAAAATCCCAAGCACTTCTTAGTTTCAAGAGACATGTGAAGGTGTTCCTCCTACATCGGGCGATGTTCCAGTTACTTCTTCGATTCTTGTTATTGATACTGTTTCTTTGGTTTTCATTGTGACATTACCACCCCAAGATCTTCATGTAATTCACAATATTCCTTCAACTTCTAGAAGTCAGTCTGCCTTGGATATACCTCATGACAACCTTGATACTGTTTTTCTCCCCAATTTGTCTAGGGTTACTTCTTCTATGTTAGAAGAATTTGATAGTTTCATGATGGATACCTAAGTTTCTCCTAAGTCTCTTGTCATTTCCAATCCACCCACTATTGTCACCTCAACTCCACCCATTGTTACTACTAGTGTTCAATCTCAGGAGTTGGCAACACAAGTCTTAAATTTCGGTGCTGATGAAGATTCTTCATTGCCACCTTGGTTAGTATCTAACACGCCCAAGAGAAAAAAGAAAGTTGTGTCACTAGATGACTGAGATTTTAATCATTTGATATCTGTCAAGCCTTAGGGTAAGAAGAAGGCCAAAACTGTATCTAGATTTAGAGTGGATGAGTCAAAGAATAACTATGTGGAAATGGCTATTCCTCCTTCAGATACAGATCTTGATAAAGTGCATCCCACTGATTATGTTATCAACAAGATTGATGTGGGAAAACAAGCACACGAGGGTAGAATCAAGGATGTCAAATCTTCCTTCTGGCATCTTGTGACAATGTACAATAAAGAGAAAGTGAAGAAAGATAGACTAAAGAAACAGGTTGATTGGTTGACTGAGGTTTTGATCAAAATTACCAAGTCCTTTGAGGTAATTGATTCAGTCACTTCTTTAGTAGATGAATAGGTAATAAGTCAAGCTGAGCAAATAAATTCTCGTGGGAGAACAATGGGAGAATGGATGAATAGGATGAATAGGATGTTGAGTTAAGGGACTCATATCTTGTGTTCAACAGTTACCTTGGTAAGAAGTCTTGAGGAGGTAAAGGTTGAGAAATTGATAATACTTTGAATTTGTTGTCAACTGAACTGGAAACACATGAAAAGAATTTTGATTCTTGGTTGAAGTTAGAAGATTTCCAGTTAGATGTTTTGGTTGGCAATGGTGTGATCCCATCAAGGAGTATGTACATTGAACAAAGGGAAATTCTAGAACATCAAATGAATACCCTTGAGACTCTTATCAAGGATTAGAGGACAGAAGAATTGCAATGATAAGGGTAAGGACATTACTGAGAAGGTATCAACTCTTCCATGCACTTTCCTCGATGAAAATCAGAAACCTCTACAACAGGATGTTATTGTCAAAGAGTTCATTTTGTTGATTGGTGAAGAGGTTGACATGCCGGTTTTCTCATTATCCTCCATTGATAAGTTAATTGATATCTAGGTGAATCTAGATGATCTAGCCTCACTTCTAAATAAGCATAAGAAATGTTACATGAACCTCGAAGATTCTATCACCCGGGTCAAGGTCATCACAAGTCACACTAAAGGACCCGATCAGGAGCAGATGAAAGCGGTACTCCATAAATTTGAGGATTTTATGAGACATGATCAAAATGGAGTGTCTTGTGACACTTAGTAATTTTCCATGTTAGATGTAATTTTAAATAAGACATTGACACTTGAAGTGTCATTTTTGTATTTAGTTTTTGCATGTAGGCAATGCATGAGTCCAAAGTCAATCAGGACTCTTCTTTGAATTAGTCATAGTTTTTCCTAGATTTTCTCAGCACCTCTCTCCTATATATATGAGGTTGCTTTTTGTAATGCATATCTATTATCTTTAATGTTATGCCAGAACACTGCTGAAGTGAAGAACTGAGAAGTGAAACTTTGTGTTCATTCTTGTGATTTTGCAACTTGATGAAATAAGAAGAAAGCTTTTGGCATCCAGTCTTTGTGTTGGATTTCTTTGTGGTTTGTGGTGAGAGTGTTCTTATGTCACTTTTGTTACAAATTCTTATCGTATTCAAGTGAAGGCAAGTTGAGAATATTGTTAAAATGTAGAGGCGGATGTTGATTTATGAACTTGTGTCATATCTTGGCTATTGTTGTTAAAATAGGAGTTGGTGAGCTTTATATCAGTTTGAAGACTTTGTGCTTCACATTGATATTTTCTAGTTAATATTAGCTAAAATATATTGAAGTGGTGTAATAAAAGACTATGATTTGTTGCATTATCTTGGGAAAAAGAAGATTGTGATTGAAAGACTTTGTGCTCTTATCATTGTTTTTTCATAAAACTGTTATCATTAACATAATCATAAATCTTGTTAAAGACTTTGTGGTTTATTTTGGTTAACACATTGGTTAACACATTGGGTTACAAAAGAAATTATCAAAAGAAAGGTTGATGGGAGAGCAACGACTTCCAGACTTTGAGCTTGAGCACTCTTTCCCGTCCCAAAGAAGTAACGGAGGACTTTCAACCTTCATGGAAACTTTGCTTCTTTCCTTATCCATTATTTTACTCATTCTTGCTTTTAAGAGTTAATTTGTAACGTCACGATTGTAAGAATTATCATTTCTCTATGTTGTCAATTCTTTCCTAAAGTAAGAGGAAAAGAATAACATCTATCTTGAAAAAACAAAGAAGATAGGATGATGCAACACCTATGCTTAGAATATAAATTAAAGGTTGTATCTTGTTTTAATAGAATAGATTAGACAGTTAAAGGGGGAGCCTCCCCTCAGAAGGATAGGAGGGATTATATACCATGTTGTTGTGTTTGAAATTACAATTTTGTAAGTTCACATAGGTTACAAATTTTTCAACCAACATTGCTTTATTTGTTTTCCCTTTTATCTCCTAGCACATTTTATTTTTTAGCGCACATGTTGATTCCCATTCCCCTATGTTGAAGAACGCAAATGTTATTTTACAGGCACCTACGCTGAATAGAAAAGATGTTGTTACTCAATCATATCCCCTCTACTGACCCCTTGGCGAAGATGCAGATGTCAATCACTTGATCAATGCCTACACATTTGACTTTCCACATGTGCATGTGTCCCTCCATTTGTGTTGATTCCTAGGCGTAGATGTCGATCCAACGATCGACATCTGCATCTTTGTTTCCACCCCATAAATGCATCATAAATGCCCTAATCTAGTAAATCATAATGTCAGTTAGGGTGCGTACCGACTCTCTGTGCTCAAGTGGCCTTTGGTACTGCCTCACCCGCTTCCCCGTTGTTGATGTTGTGGAATGTTCGCCATCTTGTTGCTCCTTCTTCTGTAGGGCTCTTGTCATTTTATTAAACAAGAGTGCACAAATGACCTCTAATAATCCCCTCATAGCTTGTACATAGTCCTCCCCTTCGTCTTCCTTCATCTACTATTCACTCATATCTTCTCATTTTTCTTTAATTCCTTCACTATATTACTTCCTTCTTCCATGTTTTGTTTCCCTAGTTTTTGTCTACTTTTTGAGAACTTGCCCCGAAAACCCTATTTTTCGACCAAATTCTCGAGGGGGCATAGTCCTTCCATAGTTGTCTAAGGATAGTATAATTGTCACGCTATCTTATAATAACCCCAAACATTGGTCTCCTTGTTGGGGCATCTTTATCTTTGACGTAGTGTTATTTCACAACTCTGTGTCAAAGAGGGGCAAAATGTTGACACCTAAAATTAATTAAATTTTATTTACTTAATTTCCTCCCTATAACATAATTGATACTGTTGATTATGTTTTACGCTTTTGCTTCCAAAATTAACTAAATCATATTTAATTAATTATTCCCCCTTTCATGTATTTAATTGTGTATCCTAGTAATTATTTTTAAGGTTTGATTTATTTTAAAAAAAACAAATCCCACTTTAGCTAAATATCCTCATTTTCTCTTATCTAAAGTAGTTAATTTATTTCCAATTAATTAACTAATCCCTTTTATTCCTAACCTCATTAATATTTCTTCTAATTTTTAATTCATCACACCTACCAAAGTCCACATGTGACTACCCCTCTTAAATGACTTGCATGCACAAGTCATTTTCAAATCTCCACCTCACCTTTTGACCAAATATTTTATTTGGTGCTCACACATGTGTGAGGAGTGTTCTTCCCAACACACTTTCCTCTTTGCACCATTTGTCACCTCTCTCCTCTTACACCTCTTCCACTTTGCCATTTTTGTGTTCACTTGTCATCTTCATGTTCTTCCCAAGTTGTACTCACACATGTGTAAGCACACCTTTCCCTCTCCCCTATGGAAATTGTTCTTCCTAATGCCTCCACCTCGTGACACTTGGCACATGGCTATGAACTCAATCCAAATCGCATCTTTGACTTCAATCAACCCTTCGTCAACTTTCAATCACCACCCTCCATTTCTCTTCTGAAAAATTTATAAATTGGAGCTTCCTCCCTTCACAAATCATCACTCATTATAATACCCTTATGCTTCCAATTTTATCATCCTCATCATCCTTATGTTATGCAATTAGAGAGAAATCCACATACTATCCCAACCCAAGAGCAAACCAAGTGATCAAGGTTGCAATCACTTTGGTTCAATCCATGGAGTATGAAGGTATATAGGCTTTGTTTGCATTAGTTTTTAAGTTTAAGCATTTACTTAGACTTTTATTTTCATAGATTTCACACATTCCTAGTCTTGATCTAGAAAAATGCAACCTTATACTAGAAATGTATGAGATTTGAAAACTTGTTTTCATTTGTCTATATAGGACTAGGTGTTAGCAATCTTGAACTAAGAACTTCTAATATCTAAAGAATTGTTCACATCTATGTACCTAGGGCTACGTATTGAAGGAAATATTGTAAGTTTTTGCAATTAGATGTGCCAATGATAGATAAAAGCTAAATAACAATATTTTGACTAAATTTATAAATTTGGATTGCATAGGATAAGATTTAGAGCTAGTTTGTAAGGAATGGATTGGAAATTTTAGTCTTTGTGTTGTTTGCAAGAATTAAAAGTAAGAGTTCTATGGCCTAACATCCACAACTCAACATGATGTGACCATTTTTTAACCCAGAGTACCAACCAATAGGAATGTATAACACACATGTGTCGTCGCTATGTTTTGATGGCAAGCGATGCAAAATTTGCCAAGATTTGTAAACAAAATGCTATTACCAATTAAGCCACAAATTTCAAGCAATTATACACTCCTTCTTATGAGATTATTGAAAAATATATAATATGTAAAGAAATAGGTTGAACTGATGAATTAACTCACAATATGGATGTACATATAGAGTGGCATCTGTCTAAAAACAGCGGTTCCTAAAATTAGGCAAATAACCACTTAATTTAGATATATGTAAAAAAAGCACAAGGCTATGAATAGACACATAGCTCCTTAACGCTCCTAAGAAAACTAAACTCTTATGAGCTAACACCCCCCTTAAGCATAGCTTAGGTAGCCTAAAAAATTTGGATCTCAACAACTAGGCCTAATGAGTTATTCAAGAATTTTGCAATCTCTCATAAAGCAAACTCAATGAAAAAACACTCCTCCCCTAAAGAGAAAATAAAGTGAAGAGGACTAAAAGTCAGGCTCCAAAAAGATGATAGTGCTATTGTAGCATATCACACCCTTAGAAGAGAACGATATGAATTAACTTTCTCTCAATAAAAGGTTCGATAAAAAAATATCAACAACCTACTATAAAGACTAACAAAACACCAAGTTGATGATTTGATAATAAATAAACTCTTGAATATAATGCATGTGAATCTCTACGTGTTTAGGTCACTACTGTTGAATCAAACTCCTACATACGTTGATGGTGCTCTAATACCATATAAAATTTACCTAGATCTTTTGATAAAATGCTAGTACCAATCAAACCATGAATGTCAAGAAATCACACAGTCTTACGTGTGATATGAATAAAAATATAAAACATGCAAAGCAATAGATAAAGTGATGGATTAACTCACACTTTGGATGTACATATAAAGCAGTAGATGTCTAAAAAATGGTGTTGTCTAAAAATAGGCATGTAACCACTTAATTTAGATCAAGCTAAAAAAGCATGTGGCTAGCTAAAAATAACACATGGCTAAGAATAGCCACATAGCTCCCTAGCACTCCTAAGCAATCATAACTTCAATGCTAATACACGATACTAAACATACATGAAAATGTGAATTGATACCATACAACGGATGAAGAGTAATGATAATATGAAGAACTATTGGTTTTGTAGACACTAAAAAATGATCAATGCTTGAATCTCCTATTTTTAACTTGTATTCATTGTTAACGATCCTCTCCCATCCTTCTCTCTTTCAATTTAATCAAAATGTGTCTTGATGATGTCATTTTATCCCCATTTCGATCATATGATCTCAATTTGTCTCAAAACCCATCCCGTTGATATCATTTTGTCCCCATTTTGATTCTATGATATTAATTTGTCCCAAAACCTATCTTGTTGATATCATTTTGTCCTCATTTTGATTCTATGATATCAATTTGTCCCAAAATCTATCCCAATGATGTCGTTTTGTCCCTATTTTGATCCTATGATATCATTCTCTCCCAAAACCTGTTCCAATGACATCAATTTGTCCCCATTTCAATTCCATGGCATCATTTTGATCCCATTTCATGTCCCGTGACATCATTTCGATCTCATTTGCCGTCCTTTGACTCATTTTGATCAGTTCTTCCCAATTTCGCCCAATTTGATTCAATTTGGCTCAATTTGACCAAATCTTGGTCTCTTGACATTAATTTGACCTGATTCGCTCCTAGGTTTAATTAATTATTTAATTAATAAAATCTCTTGGATACTAATACTTCTTTTAAGATAAATAAATAATATTTATTTATTTATTTGTCCCTTCTATCTATCAATTAAATAAATTTATTTTATTTAGTTGAGGAATAAATTAATAAATTATATTTGTTAGTTTATCACAAATATATTATTCTAAGATAAATAAATAATATTTATTTATATATCCCTTTTCTCTATCAATTAAATAATTCAATATTATTTAATTGTTTAATTGATAAATATGATGAGCAAATTAATAAATCATAGTTATTAATTTGTCATTAATATCTTCTTCTACCTGCTAATTATATCCTCATGTGGAGATAAAAAAATTATTTATTAAATCTTCGTAATTTCCTCGTTTCTTGATAGACTTGATCTCTCTGGCTTTTTCTATTTTAGTTGAATCTACTAAATGGCAGCTTTGGGTTGCATTTGATCGTGTCCATTCAACTTCCTAAAAATCAATTCGATCTTTGGTGTTCATTGAAATCCATATTTCTATAAAATGAGGCCTCATTCTTCATTTGAAATAATTAGTTTTTGAATATTAGCATTGTTATTTTGTTAAAATATTCTTAGAATCACAATTTCTAGTGTTCTCCTATCATTATCCTTGCTTTCATTAATATTTGTGCACTTTGTAACTTGACAGCGACATATCCATTTTAGAGAAGAAAGAAGCAACAAAGTGCCATCAAAGGAGTGTAATGAGTTTTCATTATGAATTTAATGTCATTTATTTCAATTATGCTTCAATTTGATAGCTTTGTTGGTTAGATTGGGTGATTTTGTATGTTGTTTAGTTTTCATGATTAGCTTAGTTAACTTCATGTTTGTTGATTCCCAATTTCCTAGTCGACAGATTTAACATATCCTCATGGGCAACACCCTACACAATGAAGGGGTGACAAATAAGATACAACATCAATGCACTTACCACCACAAAAGAGTGGAATTCCTCTTATGACCACTCCAAGATTTTAAGTAAGATGAGGAAATATATCAAACTTTTAAATCCTAACATTAAAAAATATGATTGTATTTAAGCACAAATTGAGTGTACCCTTCTAACAAATATATAGTTAATAATGTTATAACATGCTAACTAATTCATAGAGAAAAAATAAGGAAAAATATTTTTAATATTCACAAATAGTAAACTACCAACTTTGCATAGTTCATATTTTTTTAAACTTTTCTAATTAATCTTAATCAGGAATTGGAATGTAATCTATCACCATCTAAATGAAATTACATTAATAAGAGGCAAATTATACTTTCCTTCTATCATAAATTTAAATGCAATTTAAGTAAAAAGGAAGGGTTAGAGTTTATTGGTGTTTACTTTTCAATTTGGAATCTCATACAAGTCTCAGCTTATTCTGTTGGAGGGAGAGCATCATCAGGGTGCTTCACCTCAAACCACAGACTTGGTGGTCCCCTGAACACCTTCCTTACAGAAGTGGCTCTACCCTTTGTGAGGGTGCAAACATAGGATGAGGTCTCATTGCCATTTGAACCTGGTGTTTAGAACCTATATGACTTTAGTCAGTCACACACTATAGGTACCTCCTAACTAGTATGACCTTCTAACTAGGAACTGTTTGATTCATGTGAACTAACAGATACATTCAGACCATTGTGTCACCTTGACCAAAGGTTTTTATAATGTTGCAAGCACATTTAACGTATGGTTAGTGTTCACCACCCTACTCAACTTGTTCATCTTTACTCAAGTTTTGGCTAGCTAGACTAGATAAATAGACCACTTTGACATGCTAATTGCATTTTATAAACTTCTTAGTGAAGTGGATCCACTAAGACAACTTTGGTTCCAATTACAATGTAATCATAAAACATGCAAAGGCTACTTGAGAGTTACTACTCTCATCATAATTCATATTATTCTTTCACATTAATAAGTACTTATGCAAAAGTTGCTTTTTGGCACATTGCATGTGTACACGTATGTGCATTTGTGCACATGCATGCATACATCACGTGTCTTTCTATTTTATTCGCACATCACATAAGTGCATGTATGTGCATCCTTACACATACATGTATACATGCATGTGTCCCTCTTTACACATTCATAATTTCTCTATGTTTCCTTGATGTACTACAACAATCGATTGAAAATATTACTTAATATTAACATCCAAGCCTTAGCAGACGACTCTAATTCATTACACATGTCAATCCCATATGGGACTATCTTGGTCTATCAACCTCTTACATACATTCACATTGAATTTTTTTACAAAACATAGGTTATATCCTCTTATTTCATCATACTTATCATCGACCACATAAGAGTCTGTAATATGTATGACTAGCTACTCATAAATCGTTCACCACTCTACTACAACTGAATAGAAGTAATGTATTGATGATATCATTATCAAGGCCGATGGCCTTTGTTTACTACTTTCTTGAGAATTGGTACTTTGAAAAATAGAGACTATGTCTCATAATACATACTTAATTGATGGAATATAGATCAAATCCTTAATTGAAAGCTATTTCCCACACACATGGGATTCTCATAACATTATTACATGATATGCAATATTCCTATCTAAATTGAATTCTTCAATTAATAAGGTCGTGTTGTAGCGGGGACGGCTTAAACAACACACATAGCTTTGACTACTTAGGTGTGTTGTGGGCCCATTTTTTCCTCTAACGTTCCTTTCCGTCCATTTTCGCTGGAGAAATAAGCACGGTTAACTTCTGTGGCTCTAGTATATACTAGTATACTTATATTTAATATATATATATATATATATATTAATTATATGTCAAGAGACATCTTATAATAAAAGAGAATCATCTGTAAAATAAATGTTCTTTTAAAATACCGAACACCAAGAATACAAATCCATTCAACTGTTGCATATGAATCTAGTTGGAGACAAGTGGCGAGGGTTCTATTTTATATGTAGTAATAAAAGAACACCTCCACAAAACTCAAACACGACATATTTCATGCAGTTACCCGCCATTGCATATCGAATTGTTTTAAAAATGAATTTTTGTTTATTGACATTTTGATATCATTGTAGATGCCTCTTGACATAATAAACTATTGGCAATGGATATATGTGCATGTACATATGCATCTAGACATTTACAAAGATATGGCAATAATGAATTGTTTTCTTGCAAGTCAAATTAAAAAATAAAATAAAGCCATAATAACCATACATAACAAAAAGTTATTGTTGTGCACTTTTCAGCTGATATTAATAATCCAACACAAACTATTCACAATTGGATATATACACATGTACATACACATTTGGATATTTGAAGACATACATAATAATCAATTGGTTTATTTGAAATATAAATTAAAAAGAAAGTAAAGGCATAATAAGCATATAGACAAAAGGGTTCCATGTATTATTAAATGAGTTGCAGTTGATGATCTATAGAGGTATCAATAATCTAATAGTATCGAATATTAAAATTGGAAAAGACAGTGAACTTTCCACAAGATAGACAAGAATTTGACAAGATTGTTGGAGTAATTAGGAAAACACCTTAGTAGTTGATTAATCAATCATTAATTACTTAAGTCCATTATTATTTTCTTACACTTAAGCCAAACTTAGGAGTGTTTTTCTATAATTAGATTGAGTTAATTATAGGTCAAGTTGTCTCAAGTTATGTGACTAAGACACTTGTTATGCTCTAATTTAATCCTCTCCTAGGGTTTTCATCTAGAGAGTTTCTTTATTCGTTTATAAGCATTCATTGTTTACATTGTAATCTATCCAATTCATTTACAGATTAATCTTAATATCACATTCCTATTGGATCAATCTCTCTCAAGGTTACACATCATCAAACATAGCTTTTTCTCTTCAAATGTTATAGGTGTTTTGGTTGTAGATGGTTTCTTGGAGTTGTGGAGATAGCTATCAACTCCACAAAGGATAAGATCGTGAGATTCCATCAGGCCATAAATTTTATTGATGTTGAATAAAGATTTCCCAAGAAACTAACACAATTATATGCCTTGGATTGAACCCATATTAAAAGATATTGTTGATGTTGAATAAAGATATCCCAAGAAACTAACACAATTATATGTCTTGGATTGAACCCACATTAAAAGACATTCTTACATTTAATTTCATAGCAATTGGGATCACCATTGAGAACTTAAAAATACATCTGCAATAATTCATTCCTTCCTTATTTGAAATTTACTCTATAATCAACATACAATAATTTACAATACCTCTAGAAGACATTGATAATGCTACCTATCATGCTATATGTTAAGAGATGTTCTTTATTTTAATTTCATAGCAATTGGGTTGGATCACTAAGAAGTTAAGAACACACCCACAATAACTCATTCCTTATTTTTAGTTTGATGTACAAGAAACAAATAGTAATTCCCAATTAGCCTTTAAGACATTGACAATGTTAGCTATGATTCTCTTCTACATTGTTGTGTCCTAAAACCACTACTCCATAATCCTAGAACTCTTCTAACCATCAAGTATAAGGCTTGCCATCAAGAGGTAAAAAAACTAAAGAGGGTCAAAGGCCCATTAACAAGAGTGGATAACCTCTCTTTCACTTTGGGATCAACCTAAACCCAAAAAAGTGTTCCTAAAGGCATCCTTAACAAGATAAATGGTGCTAGAGTAGTACAAGGTGCAAAAATTGCAATTGTACCCAAAGTAAGTTTGACCAGAAAGATTGTCACTAGGATGAAAGCTAACCAACTACATAAAATATTTAATATGGCTAATAAGGGGAAGAGATAAAGGTACGTATATGTGATTCACTATTACGAACAAACTAATAAGGTTTGTTATGTTGGCATTATGTGAACCGGTATGTGGACATAATGACATTGTATGTTGTCATTGATTTCAATATGTTGAAGAGGTATGAACCGGCATATGTGAGAACCGGTATAACACTGTGAACCGACATTTGTGCCAAAGTGAAGTGGTGTGCTTGTTCAAGATGAATTGGCATATGGTTATGGGAACCGGCACTTGGAAGCGTTGTATGACTACCGGTTGGTAGTCTCAACTTCAGGGTTTCCGGTTGAAGTGCTTCAAGCCTGTATGGCTCAACCGGTGATCTTTGTGTAATGAGTAAGCAGTATAACAAAGAACAAATCGTGTTGCCACGTCAACCTTGCGCGCGTGAAGGATCTTGCATGAAGAAGACTATCCCTATCTACCTCGGGAATGTGTGAAGTTTGTAAACGATGGAAACGCGTGATGGATTATCAGCCGCCATGAAATCGATGGATAATGAACGATGGAGAATGTCTTGAGATTTATTCAAGATCTGCTGCATTTAATACAGTATGATCAATAATCAGGATTGAACTGTTTGAATTCCTTAACCTAACAGGTCTAGGGTTTATGCTACCGACCTATCTATTGTCCTATAAGGTCGATGTTGTGATTCTTTCAGAGGTTGTTGGCAAAATTTGCGTGTGAGTATCCAAGAGAAGGGATACGAGATCCTTGCTAGACCAGAGGAGAGAAGTGATACCTGCAGAGTGTAAGTGCAGAAGGTGAAGAGGAGCTTAAGCAGATTTGCATTGGCATTGAGTGTTGTTACCAGATCATTGTAATACCTATTGATCTCTAACCACCTCAATAGTTGGAAAATCCCCTAACAGGGTAGCCTTAACCGGCTTGTTGTAAATCCCTTAACAAGGTAACTCAAAGTTATTAAGATCTGGAAAGCTAGAGAGCTCTAGAAATCCTTTAGCTATTGAGTTCTTGAAATCCTCTAACAAGGTACCCTTAACAGGGTTTAACCCTTAACCAGGTATTGTAGCCATCCCTTAACCGGGTGATCTCTAACAGGATCGGTTCCTAGCAGAACCTTTTGTAATGTCTTTAACTAGACAAGGCTTCTAACAGAGCAAACTTCCAAAGAGTTCAACAACAAGCTTGTGGGTATTCATCCCCACCGTGGTTTTTCCCAGTTGGGTTTCCACGTGAAAAATATGTGTGTCATGTGTGATGTTTTTATCTTGTGATGCTTTGTTATTACCTGTTAAGCATATGATGGTTCTGTGTTTTATGCCTGTCAATAAAACGTGTTGAACTAGTTGTTGTGAAGATATGATGATAGATTACCTGTTCATACATAAGGGTGAAATGGTAGTGTAGTTCTGAGTTGAGTGGAAAGCTCAGTCAGTAACCGGTTTATGATTGTTTTAGTTGTTCTAAGTTTTACCGGTTGCACTCTGTTTCAAACCGATGTCACTGTTTGCCAGTCATTTGGAGTGATTGTTGCTGAACCGGTTTTGGTCTGTATTTTGTCTGTACTGATTCGCCCCCCCCCTCTCAGTACTGGTTTGGTACTATTCGTTCATCATTGAGTTATCAATTGGTATCAGAGCTCTCTAGGTCCTCTGTGTTGTAAGCTTAACCGCTTGAGGTAAAGATCCCAGTCAAATGATGAAGAGGGAAGGTCCAAAGTTTAACAGGGAAAATTTCGGTATGTGGAAAGATAGGATGAAGATATTCATCAGAAGCATGGGTGCTCAACACTAGAGTTATGTTGAGAATGTCTATGTTGTCCCTACTGGTACTCTCACCGATGACCAAAAGAGAGAGATACAAGAAAATGGGCAAGTCATGGAAGCCCTTATTAGTAGTCTATCTGACATTGAGTTTATTCATGTTCAGGACAAGGTAAATCCCAAAGAGGTATGGGATGATCTTTAAAATATCTATGGTGGTGATGAACATGTAAAATAGGCTAAGGAAGAAAGCCTGAGAGGGAAGTTCGAAGATATGTGGATGGTTGAAGGTGAGACCATTCAGCAATATGGAATAAAAATCAAAACAGTTGTCGGAGGAATCAAGAGTGCAGGTGGTAAAATAGAAGATTCCACTATGGTAAGCAAAGTTCTGAGATCCCTATTGTCGGTCTATGTAATAAGGGTTGTTGTTATTCAGGAGCTGAGATCAATAGACAAGACTAAGGTATCCTTGGACTCCATCATAGCCAAGTTGACAGCCTATGAGTTAAATAGTTTTGATGGCAGTGCTCAAAAGACTGAATCAACTTTTAAAGCCTTTGCTATACCATCCAGAAAAGGAAAAGAAGCTAGCCCTAGTGGTGAACCTAGACAGAGCAGAGAAATGGATGATGAGGAGATTCTGATGGCATTTGAAGCTCTCCTTGCCAGGAAGCTTCCTAAAGGAACCGGTAAATACAAAGGTAAGCTACCTTTGAAATGTTTCTCTTGTAACCGGATAGGACATATTGCTATAAACTGTCCTAATGGCGATAACAAGGACAAACCAGAAAGGTTCAGGAAATTCAAAGGAGGAAACTGGAGAAACTGTTTTGTGGCAGTTGATGAAGGTGTCAAAGATGAAGAATCAAAGGATGAAGAAAATGAAGATATTGTGTTTGTTGCTGTCAAAGAAGATGTGTCAAACAAGAAGGCTCTTGTCTCCCGGTTTGATAATTCCAATGAGTGGATCATTGACAGTGGTTGTTCTCACCATATGACTAGTGACCGGAGCAAGTTTCTATCCTTGGAGGAGTATGATGGAGGTGTGGTTCGCTTTGGCAATGATGCACCATGCATGGTCAAAGGCAGAGGGTCCATCTCTCTGAATGGAAAGAGCAGTGTTGACAGTGTGTACTGGGTTGATGGTCTCAGACACAACCTTCTGAGTGTTGCCCAGCTGAATGACAGTGGCCTCACTCTGGAATTCAAGAATGGAGTTTGCATAATCAAAGGAAAAGATGATGAATTGGTGGCCACTGGCATGTAGACCAAAGGTAACCTATTTCATCTGAATGCAAATATAAGTAATGTCTTATGGCTAAGTTTGATGATAGCTGGATATGGCATAGGAGACTCTACCATGTAAACTTTGATAACATTGTGAAGGCTAGTAAGATCAAGGCAGTTAAAGGGTTGCTGGTGCCAAGCAAACCAGATAATACCTTGTGCAGAGAGTGTCAATTGGGGAAAATGTCTTCCTCAACCTTTAGAGGTAAATCTTTCACTGCTGACAACTTGCTTGATCTTGTGCATACTGATTTGTGTGGTCCTATGAAAACTAAAAGTGTGCAGGGTGATAGGTACTTCATGATTCTCACTAATGACTGCTCAAGAATGATGTGGGTCACATTCTTGAAAGACAAGTCTGAAGCCTTTGTGAAGTTCAAAGCTTTCAGAGCATTAGTGGAGAAGGAAAGCGATAAAAGGATCAAGTGTCCCAGAACTGATCGAGGAGGGGAATTCACTTCCGGTGAATTCAACAAGTATTGTGAAGAATTTGGCATCAAGAGGCAACTGTCTGCCCCCTGGACTCCACAGCAGAATGGCCTAGTAGAGAGGAATAACCAGACTATGGTTGAAGTAGCTAGAACCATGTTGATTCAAGGAAAGGTAGCTCACACCTTTTGGAGAGAAGCGGTGAGCACTGCAGTCTACACAATGAACCGGGTACTCATCGAGAAAGGTAAGGACAAAACTCCTTATGAGTATTGGACCGGTAAGACACATGTGGTTAGCTACTTTAGGGTATTTGGTAGCAAATGTTACATCAAGAGGAGTGAACATCAGGGCAAATTTGAAGCTAAATGCGATGAGGGAATATTCCTAGGATATTCCACCAAGAGTAAAGCTCTCGAGTGTTACAACAATAGGACTCAGAGAATTTTGGAAAGTATCAATGTAAGAGTTGATGAATCCTCTGAGAAAACTGAGGAAACTGGCAGTGAGCAAGCTGTAAATGAATTGGCTGCAACCTTCTGGGAACCGGTTGTCAGTCAACCAAGTACCAGTAACAGTGTTCCTGAACCGGTGAATGTTGATACTGATGAAGATGAGGATGAAGAGGAAAAGCAAGAAGAACCAGTCAAGACCATTCCTCGGTATGTCAAGCTGAATCATGATCCTAAGCAGATCATAGGAGATAAGGATGCAGGAATCCTTACAAGAAGAAAGATCAGAGAAAACTCATGTATGATCTCTGAATTTGAGCTAAATCATTCAAAGAGGCTCATAAAGATGAAGATTGGATCAAGGCAATGGAAGAGGAACTTGACCAGATAGAGAAAAATGGTACATGGTCCTTGGTACCCAGACCAGAGCATAAAAATGTCATTGGCACCAAATGGGTGTTCAGAAACAAGTTGAATGAGGATGGCACAATGATTAGGAATAAAGCTAGATTGGTGTGCAAAGGATATGCTCAAGAAGAAGGAGAAGACTATGGAGAAACCTTTGCTCCTGTAGCCAGATTGGAAGGAGTTCATATGCTTCTTGCATATACAGCTTTTAAAGGCTTCAAAGTATATCAAATGGATGTAAAATCTGCATTCCTAAGTGGTGTACTTGAAGAGGAGGTGTATATTGAGCAACCAGATGGGTTTTCCCTATCTGAAGACAGTGACATGGTATGTAGGCTACATAAAGCCTTATATGGTCTAAAGCAAGCACCTAGGGCATGGTATGAGCGCCTACATTCCCATCTTGTGAAGATAGCAATATCTACTTGAAGTTTGAAGGAGATCAGATCCTGATCTGTGAGGTATTTGTTGATGACATTATCTTTGGTGGTGATGACAAGATGAGTCATGAGTTTGTTGATGAGATGAAGGAAGAGTTTGAGATGTCACTCATAGGGGAGATTAAGTTCTTCCTTGGACTACAGATTCAACAGATGAAGGATGGAATCTTTATCACTCAGTCCAAATATGTCAAAGAGGTGTTGAAGACCTTTGGCATGGAAGATAGCAAACCAGTTGGTACACCGATGGTGACCGATTGTAAACTATCCAAAGAGGATGACTCTGCATTGGTTGACGAGAAGGAATACCGATCAATCATTGGTAAGTTGCATTATGTAATACATAGCAGACCGGATATTGCACATGCAGTTGGCATTACTGCAAGGTTCCTGAAAAGTCCAAGAGAATCCCACTTGGTTGCAGTCAAGCAGATTCTTAGGTATCTGAAGGGAACTATTGACTATGGATCGTGGTATCCATATAGCAAGGACTTCAACTTGAAAGTGTTCAAAGATGTTGATTGGGCTGGTAATGTAGATGACCGGAAGAGCACAACTAGTGGTGCATTCTTCCTTGGTGGTAGACTGGTCTCATGGATGAGTAAAAAGTAGAGTTGTATCTCTCAGTCTACAGCGGAAGCGGAGTATGTTGCAGCTTTCATGAACTACACTCAGACAATTTGGATGAAGCATGTACTGAAAGGCTTCAAAATCCCTGTACCTAAACCAGTAAGTATATTCTGTGATAACACAAGTGCTATCAATATTTCAAAGAATCCGGTTTTACATTCTAGAACCAAGCACTTTGAGCTTAAGTATCATTTATTAAGGGAAAAGGTTTAGAACAAAGAGATTGCACTGGAGCATGTGTCCAGTAAGGAGCAATTAGCAGACATATTCACCAAGCCTCTTCCAAAGACTACATTTACACACTTAAGAGGTGAATTAGGGGTACTGCCCCTTCAAGAGGTGAACTAAAGGTATATTCTCCACATCAGTCATGTATTGCATAGTCAAATCTTTCTTCAGGATTGATGTGTTGAAGGATGCTACTCCTCAGGGGGAGCAGCATAATGGAACCGAGAAGCTTGTGCCTCCACTTTGGCATTGTCGTCAAAGGGGGAGAAAGATGTCAAGTAGAGAAGATATCTGCAGAAAGTGGGGGAGAAAATGTGAAGCGGAGAGATATCTTTGTATATTGCCATCAATGCCAAAGGGGGAGATTGTTGGCATTATGTGAGCCAGTATGTGGACGTAATGACATTGTATGTTGTCATTGATGTTAATATGTTGAATAGGTATGAACAAACATATGTGAGAACCAATATAACACTGTGAACTGACATTTGTGCCAAAGTGAAGTGGTGTGCTTGTTCAAGATGAACCGACATATGGTTATGGGAACCGACACTTGGAAGCGTTGTATGACTACCAGTTGGTAGTCTCAACTTCAGGGTTTCCAGTTGAAGTGCTTCAAGCTTGTATGGCTCAACCGGTGATCTTTGTGTAATGAGTGAGCAGTGTAACAAAGAATGGATCGTCCTGCCACATCAGCCTTGCGCGTGTAAAGGATCTTGCACGAAGAAGACTATCCCTATCTACCTCGGGAATGTGCGAAGTTTGTAAATGGTGAAAACGCGTGATGGATTATCAGCCACCATGAAATCGGTGGATAATGAATGATGGAGAATGTCTTGAGATTTATTCAAGATCTGTTGCATTTAATATAGTATGATCAACGATCAGGATTGAACTGGTTTATGCTACCGACCTGTCTGCTGTCCTATAAGGTCAATGTTGTGATTCTTTTAGAGGTTGTTGGCAAAAGTTGTGTGTGAGTATCCAAGAGAAGGGATACGAGATCCTTGTCAGACCACAGGAGAGAAGTGATACCTGCAGAGTGTAAGTGCAGAAAGTGAAGAGGAGCTTAAGCAGATCTGCATTGGCATTGAGTGTCGTTACCAGATCATTGTAATACCTGTTGATCTCTAACCACCTCAACAGTTGGAAAATCCCCTAACAGGGTAGCCTTAACCGACTTGTTGTAAATCCCTTAATAGGGTAACTCAAAGTTATTGAGATCTGGAAAGCTAGAGAGCTCTGGAAATCCTTTAGCTATTGAGTTCTTGAAATCCTCTAACAAGGTACCCTTAACAGGGTTTAACCCTTAACCGGGTGATCTCTAACAGGATCGGTTCCTAGCAGAACCTTTTGTAATGTCTTTAACCAGACAAGGCTTCTAACAAAGCAAACTTCCAAAGAGTTCAACAACAAGCTTGTGGGTATTCATCCCCACCGTGGTTTTTCCCAGTTGGGTTTCCACGTGAAAAATATGTGTGTCATGTGTGATGCTTTTATCTTGTGATGCTTTGTTATCACCTGTTAAGCATATGATGGTTATGTGTTTTATGCCTGTCAATAAAACGTGTTGAACTAGCTGTTGTGAAGATATGATGATAGATTACATGTTCATATATAAGGGTGAAATGGTAGTGTAGTTCTGAGTTGAGCGGAAAGCTCAGTGAGTAACCGGTTTATGATTGTTTTAGTTGTTCTGAATTTTACTGGTTGCACTCTGTTTCAAACCGGTGTCACTGTTTGCCAATCATTTGGAGTGATTGTTGCTGAACCAGTTTTGGTCTGTATTTTGTCTATACTGATTCACCCCCCCCTCTCAGTACCAATTTGGTACTATTCATTCATCATTGAGTTATCATGTTAGTGGTGTTTTTCTATTTAAATTTTGTTTATTTAAGGAGTGTGATTGCATCACTTGCTTCGAGGATCGATGTGTATCCAATTGGCAACAAAGTCACAATTTATCAGAGGAATAACAATGAAATTAAAGCATACAAAGATTGATTTAACCATAAAATGCATCAAATGAGAAGTGTCGAATAATAGGACATAATTGTCTAACACCACAATAAAGAAGTTAAAAAATACTAGTTATCCACACAATTGTCATGCTTAGTTATCTAAATTTAATTTTACAAATAAATATGCATAAAACAAGTGAGAATTAAAAATCTTGTAGTTCATTAGAACGTTATCATATTATCAAATGTCCACATTCATGCTAGTGAGTGTGGTAAGGGAAATACAAATAGTAATGGAGACATTCAATGTATTATATGCACACATGTATTTTATTCTTCACATGGTCAATGAATGCAAAGCCTTTCTACAACTGTACAGTGCATGAGTTGAAGCCCTAGGAAATATTTCACACCTAAATAGCCTCTAGTTGCCACTAGTAGAACCATTTTGAGAGAATGGTTCTACTAGAATTTAACTAAAAATCTATAAGAAATTCCTCATATTTCTAATTCAAAAATTGTTGAATTGATTTGCACCCATATGGGCCAATCAAAACCATTACAAAACTAGTAATAATTTGATCTTAAATAGAAAACAAAGACCAATAAAAGCTACCACAAAATCTCTCATGGAAATTGGTCTTCTTCCCTAGAAACTTGCTTCTCCTCCTCAAGTTCTTTAATTGGCCTTATGTAAAATCAACAATAGGATATTTAAAACGATTTGTTGCTTCCAAAACCAAGAGGACAACATATTATCACTTTATAAATTGAATTTAATGTCATTAGATGTCTTACCATCTCCACCTCTAAACCTACCAATTGATAATATCTATCAACAAGGCCTTCTCCTCCACTCACCAGGACCCACGACCTCCACAATAGAAAGAGACCCAAAAATCACTCTTGGCAAAAATTTTAATAGCTATCATTTAGGATGGAAATTATGAGTGGTAACAAATGATATCTCCTATAATATTACACCCAAAAAGGAATATTCTAGATTTGAAGTAGAATATGCCATATTCAAATTTGAATCACCTATTCAAACTTGCCCTCAAACTATGGCCACAATATTTACTAAATATTGGCCTTTCATTAGAAATATATTCATCCTACAACTTTATTCAACAAAAACCTTACAAAAATTATATTAAAATAATTTTGGTGATGTAGGATTGCCCTTACACCATCCAAATTTCCACTATCAATTTATTTTTCTTTTGCCAACACATTCTTGTGTGTTCTAGAAAAATTGTCAAATGTAAATATATGAGCATACTATTTAGATGAGGTGGAAGAGCCTCTTTAATTTATAGTGGTCAATTTAAATTAGGGTTGATAGCTAGGGGTTGGCACACCATGACAAATAAGTGTAAAAAAATATTGTTGATGGGTAAGTGCACAAAGATGGTGGTCAAAAAGGGGGGTATAAGTGGACACTTTTTTACAGAAATCAGGTGAACCTGAACTTAGAGGTAAAATTTGAAAGTCATCCACTCAAGATATGAAGATAATCAAAGAACAAATATTGTAGTACTCTGAATCTAGTTTCCAAACTACTTAACATTTTCAAAATTGGATAAGATTAAAGTTGTCAAATCCTTTGCACACGAAAAAATGACCCTGTTTTTTTTCTGAAAAGCATAACATAGTGTCTGACGTGCGCATCAAAAAAGTCATAGTTAGATTTAGTATTTTGACAAATCCTTTGGCAGAAAGATAGTTAAGAGTGAGCACTAGAAGATGTGTATTTTTTTGTAATTTTTTGTTAAGTATTTTTTTTTTAATGATTTTTCCAATCGAGCACATCCTGAAAAATCGGTACTTGTTCATGCGCGAAGTATAAGTTGCACTAAACAAATTGAAAATACAATTTTTTTTAAAATTGTAAAGAATCAAGTGCACTACAATAATATATAAAGTTTTTTAAATTTGGATACATATATCAAAAGTTATTCAAAAAATGGTGCACTTATGTCTGTGAGAACTATGGAGACACTAGTAAAAGAAATTCAATAATAATATGCTATTGTTGCTCAAATTGAAAAAAAATTATATGGTTAGAAAGCTCAGAAGATGGATGAAAATATGGTGGCAATTTTAGAAATACCCACTTTATGAAGTGTAAACCTGATGATGACAAAATCGATAAACCAAGTTGATAAAATAAAACACATCAAAAATGAGAGAAATGGAGGGAAATCAAACTTCCAATCCATAGCTTTGTCATCTAGGCCTATTTCCAAGCCTAAAAAGTCAAAAGCGCGTATGGGGTATTTATAGTGTAAGAAGCGCATACACGCGTGTTTCCCATTAAACAGCGCGTACGCGCTATTGTATAATATTATATTCTATGTATAATATGTGTATATTCATATAATATATGTAATATATAATATGTTTATAATATGACATTGTATATATAATATATTAAACATATATATACACATGTAAGTGTATCGTCTCTCCCTCTCAAACGCATACAAGCTCTCTCTCTCTCTCTCTCTCTCTCTCTCTCTCTCTCTCTCTCTCTCTCTCTCTCTCTCTCTCTCTCTCTCTCTCTCTCTTCCCTCCCCCCTCTTCTCTCCCTCTCTCCCTCCCTCTACCCTCTCCCTTCCCCCAATGTTCTCTCCCTCTCTCTCCCTCTCTCTCTCTCTCTCTCGCTCTCTCTCTCTCTCTCTCTAGCTCTCCCTTCCCCCCATGTTCTCTCCCTCTCTCTCTCTCCCCTCTCCTCTCCCTATCCTCTCCCTCTCTCTCTCCCTCTCCAACCCCCCCCTCCTCTCTCTCTCTCTCTCTCTCTCTCTCTCTCTCTCTCTCTCTCTCTCTCTCTCTCTCTCTCTCTCTCTCTCCCCCCTCTTCTCTCCCTCTCCCTCTCCCTCTCCCTCTCTCTCTCTCTCTCTCTCTCTCTCTCTCTCTCTCTCTCTCTCTCTCTCTCTCTCTCTCTCTCTCTCTCTCTCTCTCCCTTTACCTCTCCCTCTCCCCTTTACCTCTCCCTTCCCCCATGTTCTCTCCCTCTCTCCCTCTCCCCCTCTCTCCCTCTCCCCTTTCCTCTCCCTCTCTCCCTCCCTCTACATCTACATCTCTCTCTCTCTCTCTCTCTCTCTCTCTCTCTCTCTCTCTCTCTCTCTCTCTCTCCCTCTTTCTCCCTTCCCTCCCCCCTCTTCTCTCCCTCTCTCCCCCCACGTTTTATCCTCCTCTCCCTCTCTCTCCCTCTCCCCTCTCTTCTCCCTCTCTCCCTCTCTCCCTCTCTCTCCCTCTCCCCTCTCCTCTCCCTCTCTCTCCCTCTCCCACCCCCCTCTTCTCTCTCTCCCTCTCCCTCTCCCCTCTCCTCTCCCTCTCTCCCTCTCTCTCCCTCTCCCCTCTCCTCTCCCTCTCTCTCCCTTCCCCCCCTCTTCTCTCCCTCTCTCCCTCTCCCTTCCTCCATACCCCTTCCATAACTTTTTTAAGGCTTAGTAGCACGTACGCGGTACTTATTACTCATAAGGGGTACTATTCCCATTATTTGATACCCTGGGATAACATTTTTAGGCTTAGTAGCATGTACGCACTACTTATCAGTTGAGAATACCATTGGGCTTGCCAACATTTTATGGCCTAGCAGCGCATACGCGGTTTAGAGACATAGTTTTAGTTGCCCAAGAGCCTCAATGGCCTCGAAAGAAGTTTTTGAGGTCGTTGAAGGCCCCACTTGAACTGTGTCTGCACTTCTATCACTGTTGTATACATAAAAGTAAGTGAATTTTTTGTTTTTTGCATGATTTCAAATGATTGAATTGTTGTTTTTATTAGTTTTTTGTTTTTGCATGGTTTCAAATGATTAAATTGTGATTGTTTCATAGTTTGATTCCAAAAAATAGTGATAAGATGCATACTTATGGTTATTTGTTTATTTATGAACTTTTCTTTACATATATATGTAATATGATTCTATTTAGGTCAACCAATCTCAATCATGGGAAAGAACAAGCGAGGAACGATGGAACAACGAGAGGCTCAAAAGGAAAGACAAAGGCAACGTATGAAGAAATTGTGTGACATAAGAACAATGGGAGAAGAAGGTATGTCAACCTCAACATCTCAATTCGATTTACCAAACAAATATAATACACCTAATACAATTGAAGAAGAAACATTTGATAATTTACCGTTTGAACCTAATGCAATTGAAGAAGAAACATTTGATAATTTACCATTTGAACCTAATGCAATTGAAGAAGATACCGCATTGAATAATCAATTAAATGATGAACATATTACACCTTCTCTACTTGATGAATTGAATGTACATAATGCACCGATGTTAACACCTCCTAGAATCATTCGTAGGAAACCAAAGTATCTAATTGACATTGATGAGAATATATCGAAGTCAATGCCCAATAAAATGAATGAACGAACTTGTAGGAGAATGCTTAAAAGAATATGGCAAAACTATTTTAAAAACTTAAATCAAACTGCAAGATGTCAATTAATTATTCAAATGATTAAAAATTTGAATTTTAGAGAGACAATGAAAATTCTAGGCCTAAGATCATCTGAAAGTAACAGTGAAAGAGCTATTGTCAGAAATCTATTTGATGCATATCAATCTATTGGTTCAAAATCACGTAGTAAAGATTCTAATGCTACTCGACGTGTCATTACATCAACCATAATGAGCAAGAAAATAAAAAAAGATCGTTTGATAAGCAAAACAAGTAAGTCATTGAACGTTAGTAGAACAACATTAAGTAAAGCATTAAAGAGGCGAGAACAAATAGAGGAACCTAACAATAATTCTCTTTGGGCATTCTCGGGTAGACTACCACGCAAAGACAAGGTTGTTGTAGATGCACTAAAAACATTAATTGAAATTTTTTGGCATGACAACACAAGAGTATCGCCCAACCAAAGAGATGTTGTTAGAAGGCAAATTGGGTCTAAAAATTGTGGGCCACATGCGAAACACTATTTGGATATGACTCAAACTAAATTTTATGAAAGATTCCTTCAAAAGTTTCCTCAAATAAAAATTTCTCAAAGATTTTTTGAAATGGCAAAACCTTTTTATATTAAGATTAATCATGTACGCACCACGTGTTGTTGTAGGATGCATATTGAATTTTCCATGCATTATGATATTTTTCGTCATATTTGTTCTACTTTGCACACTAACGATGTTTTGCAGGAATGTAATATACAAGCACCTCCTAAGTCGACAAGAGAATTTATTTCAAGTGTATTATGTAATAGACATGATGGTTGCATTTATTATAAGATGCCTTGTTTGGAAGGTTCTTGTGCTATATGTGGTGGTTTGCAACGTTTACCAAGATGCATACATTTGGAGAGCACACAAGAAATTGGTATGAAACTAGTTTCTTTTGGAAAATACAAGATAGTCACATATGGAGTTAAAGATGGAAAAGATTTGAAGAGATGTGAGCTAGTGAAAAATGATATATGTGTAGCTCAATTTATGAAAATGTTTCAAGAGAAACTAGTTTATGAGTACATAATGCATACCCATAGAGCTCGATGGTTAGATGAGCAATTCAAGTTGTGTAAGGACACATTTCCTCTTCGCACCATTGTCTCAATCATTGATTTCGCTGAAAATTATACACTACAACCTCAAAATGAAGTGCAATCCATGTATTATCACTCTACACAAGTTTCTATTTTTGTACACATAGCATTCATGCATGCAGATGATAGCACGGAGGAGGATAGAAAGGTTGTAAGAGAGTATCACTTCTACATAAGTGATGATCATACTCATTCATCGGAGTTTGTACAAGGATGCTTTAAAGTTTTCTATGATAGTTTAAGGGAAAGGAACATACGATACAACCAACACTTAATATGGTCAGATAATTGCACCACACAATTCAAGAATGCAAGGATGTTTTATTGGCTGACAAGGATGCATGTGACAAGCGGTGTACAACATTTTTGGAATTTCACTGAGGCTGGACATGGTAAGAGAGAGCACGATGGTGCAGGAGCATGTGTGAAAAGAGCCCTAGCCAGGGAAGAATTGAAGTATGAAGGTAGTGCTGAGTTGGTAGATGCAGAAACAATTGTGTGATGGTGTAAGTCTACGATGGGTCCAGGTAATCCAGGTACGTCATTGGTTCATAGATATTTTTGGTTGATTACTGAATCTAACATTGAAAACTACCTAGATTGTTGTACAGTTGCAGGATCGAGTGACATGCACTCATTTATGAGTTCAAATTCAAGTTTACTGGTAATTTATACGAGACAGATGGTATGTTTTTTCTCTTCATGCATGTATTATTTGTGGGAAGAATGTGAATCAGAAGAGTGGGTTGACAAATGGTCTTGTAGACCGTTGGTTCCCATTGATTCATATCAAATTCCCAAAGCACTACAATTGAGCCAGATGGAGACATCAGTGGATTTTGACCATGTATCCGACCTATTGGATTCAGGTGATTTTTTGAGTTAATTTTTTGGGTAGTATTCTTTTTGGTTCATTTTGTTGTACATCATACTTTATTTCTGGTATTAATTAACACTTTATAAAATGTAGGTCATGTGTATGCAGTTGTTGCAGAAGAGAACAATGAAGAAGGAACATATTACTATTTGTGTTGTTGTGTTGAGCCTAAAAGAAAATTGACAACCACAATCATTGACGGAGAGGGTGTTGAACCAGGAACATGGCTTCGGAGATACCCTATCAAGAATTATGATGTTTGGTTGTTCGAGGACTTTGAAACACACAGACATATTCTTCATTTCTCTAACCTTGTTGTTGCAACAAATATTCATTTGATGAAGTATCGTGGTAGACCTCATAACAAGATTTTATGGAAAGTTCGTGAATCTGACCACGAGGCAATACTTGACACAATATGGGTTAGAGCCAATCCTGAAGGCTCACTTGATTGATTCTACGGTTCAGAGTAGAATGATTTTGAGAATTTTGTATAAATCGTCGACGAATTGTTCTATATTCATTTTTTGTATTTATAAATGCCCATGAGCTGATTTTTACATGTTTAGGGGCATAATTTTGTATATTTAAGTGGCAATGAGCTGATTTGTACATATGTACATGCCAAATTTTGTATATTAAAATGGCGATGAGCTGAATCGCACATATTGTAATGTCAAATTTTGTATAAAAGCCCATGAGATGATTTGTATATTAAAATGGCGATGAGCTGAATCGCATATGTTGTAATGCCAAATTTTATATAAAAGCCCATGAGATTATTTGTAAGACAATTTTTTGTATAATCAAATAGCCAAGAGCTGATTTGACCATATTTTGAATAATATGTGATAATGTTTTGTGACTATTTTGTGTGTCAATGTTTTGTGACTATGTTTTGAGTATATGTGATGTGTCCCTGGTCAATCATGAGCATTCTTGATTATTGTATAATCATGGATAATTATTTGAGTCATTATCGGGTCATAGGGGTGATAGATTGAGACTAGATACAATTTGAGCAAAAATTGTCATTGTTGTCAAAAAAATTGTCAAAAAAGTTGTCAAGCAACTTCTACATTGCGTCGGCAGGGTATGACTCTCGACGTTCTGGTGCTTTGGGATGCACGACAGGGGCATTCCCAGTGTAAACATGCCCACCCAGACGCGCTCGCGACGTCGGTTTGTACACACGAGGAACAAAATCAATTCTAGCCAATCTTGCAACTTTTCCTTGCAAGTAACTGATAGTTTTTTGAGCAGGCGAAAAAATGCTACTAATTGAAAATGGCTACAAGTCATCAAAAATAGAGATAGACCATTGTAGAGGACCCTCACGCGACCCCACGGGATCAAACAGATCGACCGTATGTGTCATGGATTGGAAGAAACAGTCTGTCAAATTTTGACAATTTTTTGGACTCAGGGCACTTGAGAGATCTCACCGGTAGGGTATGACTCTCGACATTCTGGTACTTTGGGATGCACAACAAGGGCATGCCTAGGTAAATATGCCCACCCGGACGTGCTCGTGATGTCGATTTGTGTACACGAGGAACAAAATCAACTCTAGCCAATCTTGCAACTTTTCCTTGCAAGCAACTGATAGTTTTTTTAGCAGGCAAAAAAATGTTACTAATTGAAAATGGCTTCTAGTCGTCAAAAATCAAGATAGGCCATTGTAGAGGACCCTCACGTGACCCCACGGGATCAAACAGATTGACCGTATGTGTCGTGGATTGGAAGAAACAATTCGTCAAATTTTGACAATTTTTTGGACTCAGGGCACTTGAGAGATCTCATCGGTAGGGTATGACTCTCAACGTTCTGGTGCTTTGGGATGCACGAAAGGGGCATGCCTAGCATAAACATTCCCACCCAGACGCGCTCGTGACGTCGGTTTGTGCACACGAGGAACATAATCAATTCTAGCCAATCTTGCAACTTTTCCTTGCAAGCAACTGACAATTTTTTGAGCAGGCAAAAAAATGCTACTAATTGAAAATGACTTCGATTCATCAAAAACCGAGATAGGCCATTGTAGAGGACCCTCATGCGACCCCATGGGATCAAACAAATCGACCGTATGTGTCGTGGATTGGAAGAAACAGTCCGTCAAATTTTGACAATTTTTTGGACTCAGGGCACTTGAGAGATCTCACCGATAGGGTATGACTCTTGACATTCTGGTGCTTTGGGATGCACGACGGGGGAATTCCTAGCGTAAAAATGCCCACCTGGACGTGCTCGCGATGTCAATTTGTGCACATGAGGAACATAATCAATTCTAGCCAATCTTTCAACTTTTCCTTGCAAACAACTGACGGTTTTTTGAGCAGGCAAAAAAATGCTACTAATTGAAAATGGCTTCGAGTCGTTGAAAACCGAGATAGGCCATTGTAGAGGACCCTCATGTGACCCCATGGGATCAAACAGATCGACCGTATATGTCATGGATTGGAAGAAACAGTCCGTCAAATTTTGACAATTTTTTGGACTCAGGGCACTTGAGAGATCTCATCGGTAGCGTATGACTCTAGACGTTCTGGTGCTTTGGGATGCATGACAGGGGCATTCCTAGCACAAACATGCCCACCTGAACGCGCTCACGACGTCGGTTTGTGCACATGAGGAACATAATCAATTCTATCCAATCTTGCAACTTTTCCTTGCAAGCAACTGACGATTTTTTGAGCACTCAGGGCACTTGAGAGATCTCACTGGTAGGGTATGACTCTCGATGTTTTGGTGCTTTGGGATGCATGAAAAAGGCATGTCTAGCGTAAACATGCCCACCCAGACGCGCTCACGACGGCGGTTTGTGCACACGAGGAACATAATCAATTCTAGCCAATCTCGCAACTTTTCCTTGCAAGCAACTGACGATTTTATAAGCAGGCGAAAAAATGCTACTAATTGAAAATGGCCTCGAGTCATCAAAAACCGAGATAGGCCATTGTAGAGGACCCTCACGCGACCCCATGGGATCAAACAGATCGACCGTATGTGTCGTGGATTGGAAGAAACAGTCCATCAAATTTTGATAATTTTTTGGACTTGGGGCACTTGAGAGATCTCACCGGTAGGGTATGACTCTTGACGTTCTGGTGCTTTAGGATGCACAACAGCGGCATGCCTAGCGTAAACATGCCCACCCAAACGCGCTCGCGACATTGGTTTGTGCACACGAGGGACAGAATCAATTCTAGCCAATCTTGCAACTTTTCCTTGCAAGCAACTAATAGTTTTTTGAGCAGGCAAAAAATTGCTACTAATTGAAAATAGCTTTGAGTCGTCAAAAACCGAGATAGGCCATTGTAGAGGACCCTCACGCGACCCCACGGGATCAAACAGATCGATCGTATGTGTCGTGGATTGGAAGAAACAGTCCATCAAATTTTGACAATTTTTTGGACTCAGGGCACTTGAGAGATCTCACCGGTAGGGTATGACTCTCGACGTTCTAGTGCTTTGGGATGCACAATAGGGGAATGCCTAGCATAAACATGCCCATCGAGACGCGCTCGCAACGTCAGTTTGTGCACACGAGGAACAAAATCAATTCTAGCCAATCTTGCAACTTTTCCTTGCAAGCAACTGACGGTTTTTTGAGCAGGCGAAAAAATGCTACTAATTGAAAATGGCTTCGATTCGTCGAAAACCGAGATAGGCCATTGTAGAGGACCCTCACGCAACCCCACAAGACCAAACAAATCGACTGTATGTGTCATGGATTGGAAGAAACAGTCTGTCAAATTTTGATAATTTTTTGGACTCAGGGCACTTGAGAGATCTCATCGGTAGGGTATGACTCTCGACGTTCTAGTGCTTTGGGATGCATGACAGGGGCATGCCTAGCGTAAACATGCCCACTCAGACACGCTCGCGACGTTGGTTTGTGCACACGAGGAACAAAATTTGACCATTGCGAGCGTGAGGGTGCTCTCGCACCAAACACATTGTTGTTTAAATTCATATTGTCAATTTTTGTTGTTTATATTCATATTGTTAATTACATATGCAAATATTCATTTAAATTTATAAAAGGGCAGCCACCAAATACAACTAATACACAATAATGAACTGAATACAAGGAGTTTTGTAGGGTTAATTCAACATTTTAGAAATTTTATCAAATCATATTCCACGATTGCAATGCTTTATATCATATATTTTTGTTGTTTATATTCATATTGTTGATTACATATGCAAATATTCATTTAAATTTATAAAAGGACAACCACAAAATACAACGAATACAAAATAATGAACTCATTACACATTTATTGGATTGAATATCGATATTTATATATATAAAAAAAAGGCATGTTTGTCAAGTCAATACAAGTATTACAAAAATGTGGCATATGCCATGTCCAAATCGATATACAATAAAAATGTAGAATATATCTACATGTATTGGTCATTCTATGACCAAAAATAACACTATATGATCCTAAACTTTTGGTGAATCATCAAAATCAAGCCTCTTCAGCGCAGTACGCGGCTCTATAGATGGCTGCAAAACCACAATTCAAAAGCCAAGTTAGAATTCTTTTGTAGAAAATAGTTCACAATTAACATCATAACTACGCATTTAACTTTAATTCCTTTGCAATTGAAATGTAGATTACCTCATTGGCTGATCTAGGAGCTAATGTCTTCGCTCTCCTCTCCTTGTCACTCTTAGGAGTTTTCTTGAAGACATACTTAAATGGATCCACGTTATGACTGTACCGCGAACATGTCTATTGTAGATTAAATGTACAATTAATACAATGTACTAACATAAATATATCAAAAACACTTAAAAGCTATAATATAGAGAACAATGACATACCTGTGCCTCAGATGCTTCTCCAATGGACTGAGGATGGCTCACCATCGATGTAGAAACGATCGCTATTACCTATACAAAAAATGTACAAAGATTAAATACAATTAATATAATGATAAGTATTGAAGGTTGAAAATAATTAATTTTACATATCAAACAAAAGTGTACCGGATCCTAATATGCTTTTCCAGTGCAAGGAGGAGGGTTCGCCATTGATGAAATAGGTATGGATATTTCCTGTATGAAAAAATATAAGATTATAATATATCACAAGTTCACATGTACGCATGCATATAATCATGAAATCAAGAAAATAAAGTAGAGATACATACCTCCGCCCTCTCTTGATTCGCGGGCGAATCAGGTGCATTCAACATATCCACAAAGCTCAATGGTCGTTGTACATGTAAAATAGACAAAAAACACTAATCAATCTACAAACCCCAACTAATACTTGATTTCAACATTTTCAAACAATTGTACAACTAAAAATGTGTTCAATTACCTTCTTCACACGTTTTGGCGTCTTTGAGATATTCTTTTTCTTCGGACGAGCCCTAGACGCGGAGGGGGTGCCCTAAAAACAGAAAAGTAACATGAGATATTAGTACAGATAATAAATTAAACATAATTTTAAAAATCTAAAATGAAATGACTTGCGTATTCCATCAAAACAATACATAAAAAGAGTTGTACAAAATATGATACCGTATAGCCTTGTAGGCCAAAATCGATCGCCGACAACGTGATGTCATCAATCTGGGACATTTCATCCCCTGTCAACACCTACAAACCAGAAATTGGACCAAGCATTAAAGATAGTTAGTATATCTTGTATTTTTTTGAATTCAAAGTGTACTATTCTATTTTAACATGTTACAAAATTTATACCTCAGGTGTCAAAGTTGCAGCTATGGTAACTGGGGGAGGTGTATGGGATACCGTTGCTGCATCCTGAAATGCATATTATTTGTCTCAATTTAAATCGATATATAAATGAAAATTCATTTATGTAATTACAAAATTAAAGTGACTGATAAATAAAATGTTATGAATTCAAATCAACACACTCGTGTCTGTGGCTCATGGGCAAACACCATGTCCATCAACTCATCTGTCAGCGCGACATCCTCAACCGTGTGAGCCTGACATCTACAACCACAAATCGTGCATAGATGATATGAGTATCCATTTGCACCGATTGCTTCATCTATCCCCGAGCAACTGACACACATATGCTCGATGGGCTCTCTGTCGCCCTCTAATGGCTCATCATCCAATATAATAGGGTGTGCTAATGATGTCCCATGCTGGATGATGGCACCAATCAATGTTGTGGCCACCTGAAGAGTCTGTAGCTCCATCGACTCTTTCAGCTCTAATGGGCAACCTAGTGCACCTTGGGTTTGGGTGCTAGGGAGCGGCGACTCTCCACGGCTAATCGCCTATGCGCTCCAGGTCTATCTTGGGCAGAGCCACCACCTCTACCATAAAACTCTCTCATGTCAAAATAATTTGGGCGCACATTGAGCACAAACTCACAATATATTTTTCTCATAAAATATAATGGCACCTCATAATTATTACAAGGTGGATCGTCAAAGACCATCCACCACCTCTGCCAAAAAAGATTCTTCATCTACACATTGGTACACCAATGTATGGGAAACCTCTTTGCATTAGGAGGTAATGACTGACCAGTTTTGGGGTCAACAAAAAGGGCACATATTTGTTGTTTAGAAATATTTTTGTTTTTAACTTCTCGTATGATAGCCCATTGGCATAGAATTGATGACACCTATCCCTAAAGCTTCCCCATTTGGTAATTTCTGTGGAAACAGCTATGGCACCACTAGCTAATGTTTCTAGGCTAGTGGCGAGGGATTGATGATGGTCAAGCTCAAAAGTTTTCAATTTTACAATCAGTCTATTGATTTTGGATGTATTTTGCCCTAACTGATTAATTAATTCTTCCTATGTTTCGGTTGTGCAGTCAAAAGGAGGAATTGGGGGTTGTTCTTGTGTGTTTTCAGGAGGTGCATTTGGTTGTTCTTGTGGGTTTTCAGGAGGTGCATTTGGTTGTTCTTGTTCTGGATTAGAAGAATCTGGTTTTTGAAACAAAAAATGAAAAAACCTAATCAAAATTAATGAAATTAAATTCAAAATGTAAAACAAATTGCATAAACCAGAAAGAAAGAGAAAAATAAACAAAAACTAACCTTGATCCATAGCCTGGAGGACAAATTTAGCACCCCGTTCGTGGTTTAGGTTAGAAAATGGGAAAAAAACAAACTAAAAAATGCGCTTTTCGAGTAAATGAGGACCCAGTTTTTTTTTAAAACTTTTTTTATTAGGCACTGCATACGCGGTTTTACAAGGATTATTAGCGCGTATGAGCTCATTTTCCTATAAGCAGCGCGTATGAGCTAATTTTCCTACCTTTTCTAGGCTCGGGAAGAACAAACCTAAGCACGTACGTGGGAATTTGAAATTTTAAAACCGTGTACGCGTTGCCTATTTTTCCAAGTTTTTTTTTGGGTGGTGTCCACTTTTCTGACCACCATCTTTGTGCACACGCCCTGATGATGATTGCAAATTTCTACAATGAAATAAGAAATTATTAATTTTATTAATAATTTAAAAAGCGGATTTATTAATGCTTCTATGTGCTTGAATCTATGGTGATCAGAATATCAACATTGAGATCAAAGGACCAACATACCAATGAAACTTTTGAGTACAAGGATTAATTAACTTAAACTAGGTTAACTTCTCAAGATATGTCTCATTGTTCTCTATCTCATAGGATCCCTAAAGCCAATGTTTTTCTCTCATATCATTGAGAAAATGACTTCAGGAATGACAACTACAAGAATGAGTGATATTGTGATCTATATGCATGCATGCATTCTAAGATCTATATGATATGTTCAAACTATGATATTTAAGCTAGGATGAAGATAATGATATGATAAAGATATTAACAAACTATCCTAACATGATATACTAACATGGATATGAAGAATGAATAACATGGGCTCTATTTATAGAGGAAATTTTGCAATGGATGGTTAAGATTGAATAATCTTAACAATGGCTAGGATTGAAAGTCACTTAATCCATGTTTACAATTTTCACCAATGAAATGGTGACAATTGTCAACAAGCGGTGGCTTGAGAGGAGATACAAGAGGTACTACATGCCTGAGAAGACATGAAGGTCACCTTAGGAGATTGGGTGAGGGTTAGGTTAGGGTCGTCCATTGGATAAAGCTTTTACCCAAGGGATAAACTATTGTGCAAGGGTTAGATGGGATAACTAGGGTCAAAGCCATGAGTGCTTATGACACCCCTGAGTTAGATGAGAGTTAAGTTAGAGAGAAAGTCTCTAACCATGAGGGAAGGTTGGATTAACCATTAATGGTTAATAGCACTTTGGGGACAAATTTGTAAGAGTCCTTACAAATTTGGGGAACTCAACAAGTTAACTTGTTGAAGAAATAAAGTCTTTATTGCATTTAGAAGACTTTCTTCCAAACTTGAGAAGTGACCTCCTCAAACTTAGGGAAATGATATGATTGGATGAAATAAGGCTAATTGATTGAGATTAGAGAGGTTCTAGAATAATTCTTAGGAGGCAAGTGGGAAATGTAGGAAGGGGGCAAGTGGGTGAAATATGATTTTAATTGAAATAAAAATGTTTTATTTCAACCAAAATAGATGCAACTTGCATAAATGCAAGTGAGAGGATTTTATAAATAAATTTGATTTATTTATATGTAAGGATCAATTTAATTAAATTTAAATTTAATGAAAGTGGAGAAAGGGGATTTACTTAAATAAAGTGATTTATTTAATTAAATACTAGAAAGGGGTTAGATGAATTTAATTAAATAAATTGAATAATTCATTTAATCAAATAGATGAAAAATGGATGAATTAATCAAATACAATTTAATTAATAGGGGGATGTGGTTTAAATAAATATTAAATATTTATTTAATAAGGTGGTTAGATTTATACGTCTACAAATTCAAATCATAAATTTATTTTCCTTAAATTTTTAATAGAACTCACTCTTTAACATTTGAGCCTTAATCCTTATTTTAAATTATATTTTTTTAAATAAACTCTTCAAGCATTTGAGAGATTTATAAGATACTTGATAGCATGCTTGGACAAAAAAGAAAGGCATTCATAGTAGTGATCCTACTTTGAGATTTGATGAGAATATTAGGCCCATTGTGATACAATGATGGAGCATTCTGAACACCACACTTCATATGACAACCTATGATCTAACTCTCAAAGAATATATAGGAAGGATTGGGAAAGTGCATCCATCTCATGGGGAAGAAGTGAAAGAAAGGCTAATGAATTCCCTATGAAAAAAGTATACTAATGAGGAATCAACTCTTTTAACACATCAGCTAGCCTTCCTCATTCTTCGTAATCCAACCTTAAACAAACTAAAGTAATGATGGATAAAGTCATGCATTCGCTGAAGTTGACACTATTAAATGGTGAATTTGAAATGGGTAGGATGCACTTGAGCTAAGGGTGCTTGTCTTTAGCCTCCTTTCGTAGGTTGCCAATTATTTTTTTGCAAAGAAGAATTGGTCCACATGTAAATTCATTCAATCAATCAAGAGGAACAACCTTTACCTCTTAATGATCGAAGCAGTTGGTGATCACTCACAATGTCCCACAACTACAAAATCAAGAGATTTAAGTAATTCTAGACTCTAACGACACATTGGGATGTTAATTCTTCAAATAGCATATAGGTTGTTGAGAAAGCACAAAACATTATTGGTTGGCATTCTAATGGAAGAAGAAACTTCTCATAGTAGGAGTGACTCAAAATTAAACTCAATTTTTAATTCAAACCAACTAGATGTTGATTATGGATAACTGCATATTTTCTATATTTTATCATTTGTAGTTAAAATTTGTAGACTATATACACTTGTTATAGTTTTTATATAACATATGCATATTAATAACAATAATAATAACATTTTTTAATTTATTTGTCAAATCTCCTATAAAATACCAGTTCAATTTTAATGTTTTTTAATTAAATTATATAATATCTATGATGAATAGCTTAATCATGTTATAATATAAATATTTAAAATTTTCTTATATTTCAAAATATTCTATATTTTAAAAATATTAATCTATTACATCCAATTTCTTCATATCATGTTAACATGGCGTTCCATAAGAAAATATTTCTTTGAGGCATTCCGTGAAATAGTTCACGTGCCTTGTTTAAGCTTACACATTTTGCATATGTCTACCAGGTCAATTGTAGCTACACCACCTGATAACATTACTCCATTGTTTATCCATACCGTATTCCAAAGCTCCCATTTTCGCGCAGGCTGGGGGGATGTTGGCAAACCTTTAGTTAACGGCGGTACTAAAGGCTTAGGATGAATCTGTTCGTGGGTACTGTGAAACTTTAAGGCGGGAAGACTTCGAATTTGAAAGTTAACGGCGAGTTTTATTTGGACGGAACGGGACTGTAATGGAATGTCAATTGAAAGGAATGGGCCCACAGCCACCTAAGCGGTCAAAGGCTTAGTGTGTGCTGTTTAAGGCTGGCCGTTGTTGCGTAGTTTTTGCTAAATTTTGTCAAAATAGTTTTGTTTAGTCAATTGAAATTTGAAATCTTGAAAATTTTATTTTAAAAATATTTATACAAATAATAATATTAAGAGAATATTTTTTATTAGTACATGAATATTTATTTTTTATTAATTCCGGCATTTTGTGTGAGACAAGATTTGTTTTAATAAGACTAAACTATCTAACACGTGGCATTAATAGTTTATATATACAACTAATGCTATAGCAATAGTATTATTAACATTGTTTAAAAGTAATCCCACATCATTATTATTCAAAAAATATTAACTTATTAGAATCCTAATACTTTATAATATTATTAATGTTAACCATAATAACATTATTATTAATTATTGAGCCAATAACCAAATGATGTTCATATTATTAACGTATTAAAATAAATAATAATAACTTCAATAAGTTTGATTGTCCTGTCTTCTTCTTCTTCTTCTTCTTTTATTAAAGAAGTAGTTATATAAATAATGGGCATTACTCTTAATCTAATGGATCTTTACTATAAGTAACAACAATAGAAGTTATTTACTTAAACAAAATAATTCCTAGGTTGAATAAAAAGTGAAAATTATAAATAAAAATCCAAGTCAATTAGAAGATGAAAATTAACTACTAAAAAAGAAGGAAAATATGTCTAGTTAATTCAAAGGTGAAATTAATTACTTAAAGAAAAAAAATTAAAATCCCTAAATTAATTAAAAGATGAAAAAAAATTAATTATTCAAAAAAGTAAAATATCTAAGTAAATTAAAAAATAAAATAGAAAAGCTAGCAACACCTTCCAGGTTTTAGAATATTAACTTTCATGTTGTTTGTATTGATAATTGTTTTAATCAAACATAAAAAAAATGTATGAGTACTTTTATTTTACTATGTAATAATTATTAATACTGTAATTAATTATGTTTATGTTTTTTATTAATAAAGCAGTGAGAACAAGGGCACTGACTCTTTACATAGCATAACTATTAAAAATCATAGTGCAGAAACAACAGTATAACAGCATTAACAACAACTATCAGCAAAAAAAGACCAAGTCTTTAGAAATCAGAAACAACAATAGAAAACACAAAAAACAAAACTACAGGGGTACCTTGCGCACCCTAGTGGCATCCATGGCATTGTTCCATTCATTGGACAAGAACTTGTAAAGATCCCTAGCCTCCTGCTTATCCTACTCTGTGTCCGCAATACATTCCCTCAACAGAGAGAGGGTGAGTGTCGAGCTGTGTAACACATGCAAATGAAATTTGTTAAGGCCCACCATTTGGGCATCCCAAGCCTCCATCTTGATCTTGAGCCGGTTGGCATCGTCCTTAATAGCCTGCAATTCAAGCATGGGGTCAAGGTTCTCAATCCTCTGCGTGATGTTCAACACATCTATGCTTAGTTTTTTCCATTTATTGCAAAGTAGGGACACCCTAGGGGTTCACAACAACCATATCATTCGTAGTCTTTTCCATCTCCTTGGGCACATCTCCAGCAAGGGAGTTGTCAATGTCATTACCCAAGCCCATCAAGGGGAGAGATTGAATCACCTGATCAGCCATCTTTAAATCCAGGTCCAAGTTACCGGAGTCCAGGGCTTTGTTATCAGAAATTTCCTCACCCATGACACCCTCAGTGCCCATGTTCATAGGGGTCGTATCCTTAACATCAATAGGGTCTTGGGTTTGCATTTCAGAATTACCTGTGTCAGCAGCACCAACAGTCGTCAGAACCATGTGTCCCTAGTCATATCCACATCCACAACATCCCCATCAGGGGCCCCATAGTGGCATTAGGGTCCTCTCCCTCCTTTTCCCCAATGGGGTCCTCCTCCAAGTCAATATTTTCGATCACCGGGGTCTTCTTCTTGTGGCTTTTGGAAGCTAGTCTGGAGGATCTCATTTTAACCTCAGAATCAGGGGAAGGATTGTCATTCTCAGCATCCTCAGAGGAAGAATTGTCATCAAAGACAATACGTTTGCGTTTGACAGGAGTTTTGCCTTTGCCCTTGGACAGGGAGTGGGAAGCACTGGGAGAGGTTGGCAGAGTCAAACTGGGGGAAACCACCGATAAGAAAATAATCGAGGCATAAGCAGAATAACATTATAATTATTTTATCTGAACTTGATATAGTTAATTGCCAATGTTATAAATGATAATATTAATATTAGTATCCAACTAGTTCCTTAATATTGTTATTAAAACTACTCATGTTAATAATAATACTAAAGTTATAATTACTTAGTTTGGTATTATTAATTATTTTAACCATAATATTGCTAGAGTGAAAGTAAATAATATTACTTTAATTGCCCGCTTAACTCCTAAACCCTAAATTGAATGATATCAAACTCTAGTTTTCTTATGATTTTTTCATAGGAATAGTTGTCATTGTCAAAAATTAGGTAAATTAGTTAGTATACGTGTCATTAGAAATAGTGTTATTATTCCTCCACAAAATGTTAAAATTTTAAATATCACCAATCAAAATGGAGGAAAAAGAGATTTGTATTTACTTGGCATAAAAAATGTTCATTTACATTAAGTTAAAACATTAAAGTTGATTGTATGACAAATAATAAAATGTTTTGATTGGTTCAAATAAAAATATTTGATCACTAGTTAATCACTAGTTAAAAACATAGCTTCGCCCATAGTTCCATGCCATGGCAGGAACTAATAATCTGTTGAGTATTAAGTTACTCCCAAACCAAGTTCATTACACTTAACTTAACAACATAATACTAACTTGACCCTAACAACTCTAAGGTAACTAGTCAAACCCTAAAGGTTACTTATATCAAGGAACTTGGTAATAATGCCAACTTTGACCCTTTAGGTTGTGTTTATGCCCCTCTCCCTGATGATACTTTCCCTCCCTTCAATGAGGGTGATAGAATCTCCTGCATCCACTTAGACACACAAAGGTAGTTAGACATAACCTTATTACCATACATGGTATCCATATATATCAAAGCATAAATGGATCAAATTAACATCAATCATTTTATTTAATTCATTAAATTTAGATGTTCTCAATGATTCTCAATTATTCAACATCATATCTCTAATTATTCAATTAAGTAAAAAATGAAAATGTTCATGAAAGATGGGATGTAACAAATGTCATGAGCAATATACAAGATATCAAATAAATTTTCATACAAAACCATAGGTACAAAATACAACATATTTTGAGCATAAGTAGACAAGTAGTTCACCTATTCCCCCATGTGATACAAGGTCATCCAAGGCTAGTGGGTAAGTGCACCAAGATGGTGAACAAAAAGGGGGGTATAAGTGGCCACCTTTTTTTTTTTTTTTTTAATACCGAAAACAGGTAAACCTGAACTTCAAAGAGATATTTGAAGGTCATGCACTCAAAACTAGGAGTTGAGAAAAGAATAAGAATTCTAGTACTCTGAATCTAGTTTCTAAACTACTTAAGTTTTTTAAAATTGGATAAGATTAAGAGGGTCAAACCTCTCATGCACGAAAAACTGTTCCTGATTTTTTCAGAGAAACATAACATAGCTGTTTTCATGCGCTGCACAAAATATATAGTTAGATTTAGTATTTTGAAAAACCCTTTGGTAGGATGATAGGTAAGAGTGAGATCTAGAAGTGTATTTTTTTGTAATTTTCCATTGAGTAATTTTTTTTTAATGATTTTTTGAAGTGACCGCATCCTGAAAATTTGGTACATGTTCGTGCACTGGGCATAACTTGCATCAAAATAATAAAAAATGCAAACTTCTTTTTTTAAAAGTGTATCGAATCTAGTGTATAACAATAATATGTAATTAATTTTGAATTTGATCGAGTATATCAAAAATTATTAAAAAAATGGTAGACATATGTTTGTGAGGACTGTCAAGGCACTGGTAAAGAAAATGAAAGTTTACTATGCTAATGTTGTCCAAAAATAGAAAAAATTATATGGTCAGAAAACTGAGAAAACGTGTGAAATTATGGTGGTAATTTTAGAGATACCTACTTGATCATTTGTAAACTTGATGATGAGACAAAGTCGAGAAATCATGTTGGAAGATGAAAAAATGTGTAAAGGGACAAAAATGGGGGGGGAATGGGCTTGCAAGCCTTAGGGTTGTTTTCCAACCCTCTTACCAAGCCAAAACCCGCATGGGTTTTGAAAAATAAAAGGTACTATTCATAGTTCTACATAACCCACACGGGTTTTGAAAAACAAAAAGGACTATTCACAATTCTACATAACCCGTGCGGGTTATGTAGAACTAAAACCATTATTTTGTGTTTCACAAAACTCGTATGGGTTATGAAGACATAATAATGTATGCTTGTAAACTTAGCATTTACTACACATGTGTATAGACATACATATATAATATGTGTTTATGTATGTATATATGCATATCTATAGTTATATATAGATATATGTATATATGTCTGTATACATGCATGTCTCTCTTCTTTTCCTCTCTCTCTCTCTCATCTTCCTTCCCCCATCACTGTCTCTGTCTATTCTGAGCCCTAATTATCCTCCTTGAGTTCTATCTCATCTCTCTCCCCCTCACTTCTCTCTCCGTCAAGTCTCTCACCCTTCTCTATCTCTCTCTCAGTTGGTGTAAATAAATATTCATTTTGGATATTATTACACTTACTTAAGTTAACTTAGGATAATGCATCTCTTCATAGTTTGGATTTGAGACACTTAGGGAAGTGTGCACATAGGGATAGAGCTTGTAGGAGAAATTCCACCTTTTGTGGTCTTATTTTGCTGTTACACTCCACATTCGGTGGGTCATCCACCTCCTGTGGAATATTATATTATTTCTCCTACCTACCCCTAGTATTTCTTACCTACCCTTGTTTCTCATTGAGCCACATGTCATAATTGTGTGCTCGTACATCCATATGGCCTTGCCTATATAAGCAGGCCTATATTCATTGTATTGGTTAATCCAGTTGATCATTTGCATATTGATGAGAATACAGTTTGTTCTTGTCATTCTATTGTCTCTTTTATTCTTTTCATTGTGCCCTTGATCTTGGCAAAATCCTACATGGTATCAGAGCTATTGGGGTTTCATTGATTGGTTTTTGGAGACATTATGGAAGGCTTCTCTTTTCGGATTTGGGGATCTTCATTTTTTGGGGGCGTCATACAGCGATTTGGACATCACCGTTGAATCCGGGAGGTCATTTCCATAAATTTTGACTATAAAGTCGACCTATTTTGGTGAGAAATTTTTTTTTCCCCATTTTGACTATTATCGTACGGATTTCGAAATTTTTTTATTAATTTTTTGAAAAAAAAAATTCATATTGTTTGAAAAATTTCGAAAAAAAGTTGAAAAACAAAGCAAATTTTTTTTTAAAAAAAACAAAACTTTTTGCTGGTTTTTGGGGGGTTCGCAAACCCCCTCATACCCCGTACTTGCATGTTGCAGGTGTTGCAGGTTGTACCTACTCTGTCGCCCATACCTGTCGGTCTCTGCGCCCGTGTACTTGCGCTGCCGCCCCGCTCGCCGTAGAGTTTCCCCGTGCCGCCGAGTCCCGGGAACCTCTCGCCGCCACCAAAGAGCTCCCGCCGCCGACCGTCCTCCCATTGGTCTTTGCCACCGGCTTCCCTCGGCTCCCGGCGACCTCAGCTCCTGGCCCACCGGGATCTTCCTCTCCGGCAGCGCCTCCTTCCGCTGGCAGACACTAAACCAGGTGAAAACTGTGTCTGCCACATGGTAGGCGGCCATTGGCCCGCAGGTTAAACCGTACACCCTGCACAGCCACGTCAGATCCGTACGCCTGTCAGTAGAACTGCACAATCATCTGCCACATCAGCCTGTCCGTACAGTACGGATGTCCAGTCAGTAGGGAGGCGAAGTTTTTGCGACGATCATACGGCCGTCAAATTTAACACAGTGAATTGCTGACGTCAGCGCCACATCAACATTTTTTGACCCCTCTCCATTGGGCTTTTCAGTTTTGCAGCCCAACTTTGAAAGGCCATATCTTGCTCATTTTTGCTCCTTTTTTGGTGCATTTTTTTTTGAAATGGGCTAAAATTTCGTGATCTTCATAGTGGTGTGGTTATTTTCTAATTTTGGTGCATAAGTTTTTTAGAATTTTTGGATTCTCTCAACTGTACCTATCCAATCCTCAATTCTGCAACTTCAAAGGCCTCATTTGAGCTCATACGACCTCCTTTTCAGGTGTTTTTTTTTTGAAAGTGCTTATTTTGTCATCTACTTTCATAATCTATGATCAGATTTCAGAGATTTTCAGTGGAAATTGTACTTTTGGATATTGGTCTTATTTGGCCTATTAGGTACTTGTAAATTGCTTGGATCTTAGTTAGATCTCTTGCATTATCAATTTGAGACTCTTTTGGCCTTATTGAGGTAGTTGTAAAATTGTAAATCAGAAGTCCACTTTGCCATTTTTTGCAAGTGGCCCATTGTATACGCACTACTTATAAAGTGCCAAAATCATCACTTTGGGGGGGGGGGTTCTTTGATTGAGTGAATTTGGGGGGGTGTCTTGTGTGATTGTGCCTCTCTTTGTGCTCTTTCCATTTTTGTTGCAATGAGTCCTAATAAATTTCCACCTTTAACTCCACATAATTATGCATCATGGAAAATTAAAGTATGGAGTAAATTAATGGAAAAGGGTCTCACACATTACATAGATGGAACAATAACAGCACCACCTAATCCAAAGGTTGATCCAATTGCTCAATTAGAATGGCTCACAAAGAATTGCATGGCTCTTGGAACTTTACGCAAGTATGTATCAGATGACCTCATTTTTCACATTGAGAAGTGTAAAACAATCAAAGAGGCTTGGGATATGTTTTAGAAATTGTATGGACAAGTTGATGAAATCAGAGGCTATCGGATTGACAATGAGCTCGCCAACTTAGATCCCAAGAGTTTTGATACAATCCAAGATTATGTCACTAAAGCAAATGAGCTAAGAGCAAAGCTTAAGGATTGTGGAATTGACAAAAAGGATGCTCAGTTGATATTCAACTTGTTGGACAAGCTTGCACCAGAATATGCAACATTTGTATCTAGCTTCCAAACTCATCATTTGACAGTGGGGAGTTCTTATGTTATGCCTTCATTTGATGCTTTCACAGAAATGTTAATATTGGAACAATCTAAGTTGTTGAACATGGGGTTTCTCAAGTCTTCAAAGTCCAAGGCTTTGGTGGCTAATCAAGGGAATCAAGGAAGTCAAGGCAAAGATTCCAACAAGAAGAAGAAGCACTCTAAGTCTAAGACACACCAGGAAAAAGGACAATCATCCTCTCCATCACAAGGCAATTTTTCATCCTCATCCAAGAAGGGGACACCACCTAAGAAGGATAAACCAACTTGTGCATATTGCAAGAAGTATGGTCATGATGAGCATTGATGCCACACAAAGCAAGTTGATGAGTTAACCAATCTTCTTAAGAAAAACAACATCAACTTGCCATCCACCTACACAAAGAAGGATTCGTCTCCTTCCTCTTCCTCACAGTCTAAGGGAAAAGGGCAAGCATTTGTGGCTACAACAGGTTCTTCACAGCAATGGATACTTGACTCGGGTGCCTCATATCACATGGGTTCTACAAAGGAGCAGTTTTCTTCATTGGAGCCATCTAAGGTGCCTCGCATTTACATAGGTGATGACACACAAGTAGAGGTTGAAGGGAAAGGTTCAGTTGACATGGATGATGGAACATTTGAGAATGTTCTCTATGTTCCTAACTTGTCTACCAATCTTCTCTCCATCTACCAAATCACTATGGGAATGGGAAAAAGGTTGAGTTTACACCAGATTTAGTTGTGGTAAAGGAACTTGATGATGATGCCTTGGTAGCAGTGGGACAAGTCAATGACAACTCAAGGCTTTATTCATTATCCCATTTTGTGCCAAGTTCACCTTCTAGGGCCTTGCTTACTCATTCAAATTCAGAAAGTAAGCTATGGCATGAGCGGTTTGGTCACCTCAACTACCGCTATCTTCAGTAGCTAAGCACTAAAGACATGGTCATAGGTCTACCTCGAATCAGTTTTTCAGAGGGTGTATGTTCAGGTTGTTCCATGGGCAAGCATCCCGAAGAGAAGTTTGATAAAGGGAAAGCTTGGAGAGCTTTGGAAGTTCTTCAACTTGTTCACAGCGATGTAGCAGGTCCATTTCCAGCACCTTCATTTAGTAAGGCCCGCTATGTTCTTACCTTCATTGATGACTACTCCCGCTTCACTTGGGTCTACTTTCTCATTCATAAGAGTGAAGTATTTGACAGATTTCAGGACTTCAAGACTTGTGTGGAGAAACAATCAGGGAAAGTGGTCAAGATTCTTCGCACAAATAATGGAAGGGAATATGTGAACAAGAGACTTGAGGATTTTTGTACATTTGAGGGGATTGATTTTCAGCATTCTATCGCATACACTCCACAACAGAACGGGGTTGCAGAATGCAAGAATATAACTCTCAAAGAAATGGCTAGTTGTATGATACATGCACATTCTCTTGATCCCGCCTTTTGGGGAGAGGCTATCAGTTGTGCCACACACATCCAGAATCAGGTTCCTCACAAAGCTTTGCAAGGTATTACTCCTTTTGAAGCTTGGGCTGGTAGGAAACCGATTGTGAGACATTTCAGAGTCTTTGGGTGTCCAGCATGGGCTCGCATACCTCTGTAGAAACACAAGGCATTGGAACCTCAGAGTCGGCCTTGCATATTTGTTGGATATCCTAAGGGTGTTAAGGCATATAGATTGATGGATCCAGAGACACATGAGGTATTCATTGAGAGGAGTGTTCACTTTGAGGAAAGCTCTCCTAGCTTAGCCTCTCTACCTCCTCCACCTTCCTCCATTATGGATAGTGATGTTAGTGATTCAGATGATGAGACTCCTTCAACTCTGACTCACAGGGTTACACCTCTGCAAGGTCCACTTGAAGTTGAGGAGTTGAAGTTGAGGAGCCTCGTTCTCCACCTCCACCTAGACCTCGATGGGCTCGACAGACACTTGAGTCTGTGGGTTCTCTTGTTGGGGATCCTTCAGATACACGGAGAACTTGATCACAGCATCAAGATCTTCCACATGCATTCATTGCCACTGCTTCCGATCCACAGACATTTAGGGAAGCATCAGGGGTTCCTGAGTGGGACCACAATATGGAGGAAGAGTATAGTTCCTCGATGAGGAACAACACATGGCACTTAGTCCATCTCCCTAAGGGGAGAAAGATGGTTCGATGTAAGTGGATCTATCAGACCAAGTTTGCAGCGGATGGTAGTGTGGATAAGTATAAGGCTCGGCTTGTTGCGAAAGGTTTCTCCTAGGTTGCAGGTGTTAACTATACTGAGACCTTTGCACCCATAGCCAAGATGAACTCCATTCGTTTGACACTTGTTATTGCTGCAGCTCATGGTTGGGCTGTACATCAGATGGATGTGAAGAGTGCTTTTCTTCATGGTGATCTTGATGAGGAGATTTATATGGAGCAGCCACAGGGTTTCATCTAGGATACTTCCTTGGTTTGCAGACTAAGGAAATCTCTCTATGGCCTTAAGCAGGCCCCCAGGGCTTGGTACGCCAAGATGGATTCCTTTCTTCTCTCCACAGGTTTCACCAGGTGTCATTCCGATCCGAATGTCTACATTTTGCGACAGGATGACTCTCACTTGATACTTGTGCTCTATGTTGATGACTTGATCATTACAGGGAGCACTTCATCCATCATTAGCAGGGTCAAATCTGCTTTGCATGACAGATTTGCTATGACTGACTTGGGTCTTTTGCACTACTTTCTCGGTATAGAGATTTCACAGTCACCTTCCGGGATTACACTATTGCAGCCCAAGTATGCTCTTGATCTACTTGCACGCTTTCATATGGCTGATTGTAAGCCTGCCCCGACTCCCTTTCTTTCAGGAGTCAAGCTTGAGGCTCAGTGTTCTTCTCCACCCGTTGATGCCACTTTGTATTGTCAGCTTGTGGGTAGTCTCATCTACTTGACTCATACACACCCTGATATTTCATTTACAGTTGGCATGGTTTCCCGCTTCATGCGATATCCATAAGAGCTTCATTGGAAAGCCGCCAAATGCATCCTTCATTACATCCAGGGTACACATCACTATGGGATTCACTATGCAGTAGGCACAGGACTTCGCTTGGTTGGTTACACAGACTCCAATTGGGCTAGCGATCTTGTTGATCGTAAGTCTACTTCTGGTTACAATTTTCACCTTGGTTCAGGCCCCATTTGTTGGCAGAGCAAGAAGCAACATGCTATTGCTCTCTCTTCGACCGAGGTTGAGTATCGAGGCATTGTTAACACAGCGACTGAGACCATTTGGCTCTAGCAGAAACTCACAGAGTTTGGTTTCACCACTCCACGGCCAACAGTTCTACATTGCGACAATCAGAGTGCTATTGCAATCTCGAAGAACCCGGTCCAGCACCAGTGGACCAAACACATTGAGATTCATATGCACTATATCTAAGAGCTCATCCAGGAGCAAGTCACTGATTTGTAGTATTGTCCTACAACAGAGTAGGTTGTTGACATATTCACCAAACCTTTCACCGAGAGTAAGTTCCAGCAGTTGCGAGCTCTCTTGGGGGTGCGAGATGTGTCATTAGGGGGGTCAGCTGACTTCTCCTTCCTCTCTTATGGGGGGGACTTTTTCCTCTTTGAGGTTTTGTCCTTCTTCTTTGAGAGTCTTTTGTACATTCATCTCTCTTTTGGGGGGGATTTTTTTCCCACTGGGTTTTCTCCCTTTCTCCGTTTGTGAGAGATTGCATTGCATAGTTTTGCTTGCATTTGCATATTGTACATGGGTACCTATCATGGCCTAGTAGTTGGAACCCATCTTGCATTGTTGACTTGAGTCTTCATTCCCTAAGTTGCACTTAAGGGGGGGTGTTGGTGTAAATAAATATTCATTTTGGATGTTATTACACTTACTTAAGTTAACTTAGGATAATGCATCTCTTCGTAGTTTGGATTTGAGACACTTAGGGAAGTGTGCACATAGGGATAGAGCTTGTAGGAGAAATTCCACCTTTTGTGGTCTTATTTTGTTGTTACACTCCACATTCGGTGGGTCATCCACCTCTTGTGGAATATTATATTATTTCTCCTACCTACCCCTAGTATTTCTTACCTACCCTTGTTTCTCATTGAGCCACATGTCATAATTGTGTGCTTGTACATCCATATGGCCTTGCCTATATAAGCAGGCCTATATTCATTGTATTGGTTAATCCAGTTGATCATTTGCATATTGATGAGAATACAGTTTGTTCTTGTCACTCTATTGTCTCTTTTATGCTTTTCATTGTGCCATTGATCTTGACAAAATCCTACACTCTCTCTCTCTCTCTCTCTCTCTCTCTCACACACACACACACACACACACACACACACACACACACACATTATCATATCATATTCTCACCCTCTCCCCCTTCTCTCTCTTTCTCTCCCTCTCCCTCTCCCTCTCCCTCTCCCCCCTCTCCCTCTATCCTATTCTCCACCCTCCCTTTTCCTCTCTCCCAATCTCCTCTCTCTCTCCCTCTCTCTCCCTCTCTGTCTCCTTATCCTACTCTCTCTCTCTCTCTCTCTCTCTCTCTCTCTCTCTCTCTCTCTCTCTCTCTCTCCTATTTCTACATAACCTGTATGGGTTATGGAAAACTAAGGCCAAAACTTCTAGTTCTGCATAACCCGCAGGTTTCTAAAAAATATAATGTTCCTCAAAACCAATACGGGTTTTGAGGAACTTTTTGTTTTATTATTATAAAATATAATGTTCCTTTTTGTTTTTTTAATTGTTTTTGGCTAGGCTTGGTGTTACCAAGCCTAACACGTTTTTGAATTTTTAGAACACGCACGGGTTATGAAAATTTTCTTTTTTTTTTTGCACGTGGCCATTTTTCTGTTCACCATCTTGGTGCACTTACCCTAGTTATGGTTAGGTTTCAATGTTGAAATTATATACAAAGCTATGATTATTGTCCAAAAAATTATGCTTAAGAGGAGGATTTATACTAAACATTAACGACATTAATTTATGTATTATGAAAGTTATATTATTTGTATAGAAAATAGTGTAGTATTGATGTTAGATAAATGAAACGTTACATCTTCTTTAATAATATAAAATATAGCATATTCAATAATTATGTCAGTATACATATTATAATGCATATAACATATATACCATCATTTGGTATACTACATTACATCTATTGATGATATATAATTTCTTATGTATATACATGCATGCATGCATGCATGTATGTATATATGTAGATAACACACACACACACACACACACACACACACACACACACACACACACACACACACACACACACACACACACACACATGCACACACACACACACACTCACACACACACACACACATGATGTAATATTTTATATTATGTTATATTTAATGTTATAATATTTATTGTATTATAATTATGTAAGGCACCCATATATTTTAAATATGTGTGTATATTAAATTCACTATTTAGGATGCATGGGTTCCTCAAAATTAAAATTTCTTGATAGCAAAATTAAATATAAGCATATATAAATTGATGTCAATCATCATCTGCTAGACCAATGTATTTGAGGTATCCATGTTAGTTGATATTTTTACATAAAAAATATTATACTTAATATTTACTTTTTTTATAGTTATTGAATTTTAATCTATATTTAAACAAATAATTTCACACATGGATAGTAGATATGTAAGGAGATAGACTTTAAAATCTCGCAACGTTTATAATTTTTATTTTATTTTTTGAAAAATGAAAATGGCTCACAACAGAAAAAATATAATTTTTTAATGTGAAATGGATGCACAAACGAAGCAAGGAAATAGAAAGAGAAATCTCATAATAGCAATTTGGAAAAAACAACTTCAAATTATGGTCATACACACACAGAGACCATACGAATTGAAGAAAAAATAATGGGCCAATGATTTCAAAGGAAATTTAATGACCTAAGTTATATAATGTTGCCATGTTGGCACAAATTGAATCTTGCTACATCAACAAATACTAATAGGTGTAAAGTTGTAGCCTTAAACTCCATTGGTTTGATGAATTTGATCACATGCCTTAAGGAACGAGCTATCATTTTGAAATGGATTGGAGAATGACCCATTAGGGAAAGACTCCTAAAATTATGCACTGAATCATGGGGTGAGAGGATTGAGATTAAATTTCTACCCAAAGGTTTCTTTCTAGTTGAATGCCCTAGTAGGGAAAAGAAGAAGGAAACCCTTAGCCAAGAGAATTTCATGATAGAAGGGGTAGGCCTTTTCATCACATATTAGAGATGAAAAATTAACCCATTGAAGGAGAAGTTAGGGAAGATGTACCAATGTGTGCAAAATTTTGTAATCTACCCTTATAATATTAAAACAAATAATCATTGCAAACACTGGGGAAATAGTTGGGTGCTTTCATTAAAATGGATGAAAAGATTGTAGATGGTGACTATGGCATGTATGCCATAACTAACATTGCTATTGGTTCGAATGCCACTCTTGTTGGAAGAAATTGAAATCACAACACCCAAAAGGTGGGAATGGAATAGGTTTTGATGATACAAGAAGAGAGAAAAACTCAACACAAAAGATAATACCCAAGGTTTTGATGAAGAGGTATTGTAGTCACATAAATCTGTCCACTTAATTAAATGAATACTTAGTATTTATTTGATTATTTAACCATCAATTAATGAATTAATTAAATTAATATTTAATTAATTCATCTTAACCCTCTTCTCCTATTAATTAAATAAATTATTCAATTTACTTGATTCAATTCACTTAACCAAATTCAGACCATTAATTAAATAAATAAATCATATTTGTTTAATTAAATCTTCTCTCACATTTAAATAAATTAATATTTATTTAAATCCCCCAAAATCCCACCTCTCACATTTAAATAAATTAACATTTATTTAAATCACCTTTATCTTCTACCCACTTGTATTTTCCTACAAAAGCAAGTTGCACAATTATTTTAAATAGATCATTTATTTAAATCACCTTTATCCTCCACCCACTTGTATTTTCCTACAAAAGCAAGTTGCACAACTATTTTAAATAAATTATTTATTTAAAATCCTATTTATCTTCACCCACTTGAAACCTTTAATGGTTTCCCTTAAAGTATTCAAACTTGATGGCTTTAAAGTCTTCAAACTTGATGGCTTCCTTCTATAGTCTTCTTAAGACTTTAATGGTTTTCCTTAAAGTCTTCAAGCCTTTAATGGTTTCCCTCAAAGTCTTCAAGCATTTTAATGCTTTATCTTCATTTTTCTCATTTAAATAAATTAATATTTATTTGAATATTTATCCAAATGCAAATTACACCATTTAATTGAAATAAATGATTTTATTTTAATTGAAAATACCAAAATTTCTCCCACTTGCATTTTCCTACAAAATCCACTTGCATGCCTAAACCCCTTCTAGAATTTTCTAATCACTTCTAAATAACCTAACCCCTTCTCTAAACTTTGTCACATTCCTAAGCAAAAGGGAAGTCACTTCTCAAACCCTCAAAGTCTTTGATAACCATTAAAGGCTTTCAACCTTCAACCACTAAATGGCTCAAAGTCTTTGATAACCATTGAAGGCTTTCAACCTTCAACCACTTAATCCCCAAAGTCTCCAATAACCATTAATGGTTACCTCAAACCCTCCCACATGGTTAAAACATTTGTTTTGACTCAACCTCTACCCAACCCAAAGGTCTCATCAGGCCATTAATGCTTTGACCATGATTATCTCTTAAACATTTGCACAGAGGTTTATCCTTGGATTAACTCTTAATCCAGTGGGTAATCTTAATTTGGACTTGACCCTTAGCCTCTAGATAACCATGAGGTCTTCTCACGCCTTTAATGCCTCCAACCTCTTCTCTCAACCCAATCCTATGTTGACACTTGTCACCATTTTATTGGTGCCAATTGTGCACATGGATCCCCAACTTTCAAACTTGGCCCTTGATTAAACCATTCAATCTTAACCCTTCATTTCCCCATTTCTTCTATAAATAGAACCCTTCTCCTCAAGCAAAAAAAGAGAAGCATTAGAGTATTGTTGTTATACTGGTATTAGCATAGAGCTTTTTCATAGCATCACTATCTACACTTGCATAGCATTTGCTTATCATATTCAACTATCTTGAATCTCCATATGGCATCCATGGCTAGTGCTAAAAGCTGAGAGCTACACTCATTTGGGACTTGGAGAGGAGAGGAACAAGGGAGGAGCAACTATGAGCATCTTGATTAGCTATTTTATTCTATGTTTATATGCTTTCTATTTCATGCTTAATATCTCTCTTGATATGCCTGTTTAGGATAATCTTTTGTTGCTAACACTAACGTTTGTTTCTTGTGCTCTTGTGTGTGTTGCCATCAAACATATTTTTTAATCCTTTTTGCAGAGCATCAGGTACCTTTGACGAAAAATAGAAAGAACAAAACAGAGGATCAGGAATCAAGATTACTCCCAAAATTGGATCCTTGCATAATTGAAAGTAAAATTCGGGCCACCCAAAGATGTGGCTAGGGAATGAAATGCAAATCTCTCAGAGAGTGTTTTTTCCAAAGATGAATTGTTGAGTAATAAATGACTATAGTGGAGAATGATTCTATATATTGTTAGAATTTCTAGGTGCCATCAATCTTTTAAATCCTTTAATTAATTATTTTGTAATGTCATTTGTAATTTACCCATAAGAGGTTAAACCCTTTAATCAACAATGGTGAAAGAGACCATGCAATGTCGTAGTTACTTTTGTACCATTTATCCTCTAGGAAAATGACAAAATAGCTAGACATCCCTTTTGGAATATCCTATTTTGAAGTTCTTGGACACTTGTCAAGAGTTTTAAGTTCATCTATGACAATTATGATAGTTAGTATGGGTTCCTATGACAAATACTCCTATACTGGTCTAAGGGTGACCAAATTAGCTAGATACCATATGATAGTTATAAGAAGCATATGTAAGATACTCTCCTAGGAGTTTGGTGTGATATTTTATATGTGGTTTTATTTCTTGTTGTTTGGTGATACCACAATGGTATGCATCCTCGTAAGTTCTATAAATTGGGGCCTTGTGCTAGAGTTCTTCATTCAGTCTTGTTCAACTATGTAGGGTAACGAAGTGCTGCCAAATTTTATAGGGGTTTACAAAGAGGTGTATTTTTGTTTTAATCTTCATTGATTTAGTAATATACTCGGCAAGTTGTTTTTGTGGTGGAGTTTTTTCCCAAAAGGGTTTCGCCACATCAATGTCATATTTCATGTGTAATGGTTTTCTTCTTCTTGCTTTGATTTTGCAATCGCTTTATTAAGGGTTAATCTTTAGTTTCATATTTTCAATTTTTATTCACCTTATTTTACAACATTTAGTATTAGAGACAACAATTTTATTAAGGATCATGTGGGACACTTTTTTCTTAAAAGTTTTGAAGGTTTTTTGTTGTAGTGGGAGCTTTTGATTTGTGGGTTTTTTGGTAGATTTTTGAAAGGTTGTATACCATGTCTAACTGGTCTGCACTATACACACAAGGTTGATGCAAAATATTGATACACTTAACCTAGTTGGAATGCCCAACAGAGTAACTTAATGTCTTAAGCAGAGGTTCATTTAATTATCAACCAGGGACATATTTTATTGGATGATGCTAGCGTTGTATGTCTAACAGATGATTCTCAAGACTTCTATTAGTTGTGTAAGGTAAATACTAACTAATGAAATCATGAACAATGCTAGAATAGAAAATCTAATTGTATACCAGTTGTTGTAGGTAACTTGATAAGTAACTTTGTAGTGGTTGCAGGTAACAATAAAATAACTTGGTTACAACTTAAACTCTAATAATTAAGTATAATAATAGAAAACTTGAAGTAACCAACCATAAATTCAATGAAATAAAGATAATATAATTAATTCTCTACACAAATGAAACTAGATGAACATAAAGAAAGGGAGTGTTACACTACCTCAAGTGGCCCTTGCTTGAGAAAATCTAATCTCTGGAAAGAATAGTATGCTAACTCATATTGTAAAAAGTATCGCTTTATTCATATTCATTAACACATGATAACTTCAATAGTAATATTATAGCAAGTATTTCTTTATTTTGTATTACATTTTTATTCAACAACTGAAGATAAAATTGAAGAAGACGTTAACTCAAACATAACTATCTTTTATAATATTTTGCGAGAAGTGGACAATTACTTCTTCAAAACTAACTAGACATATGTCGATCCTTCATAATGACGAGGATGAATTATTCGAAAGGGAAACAATAACAACAACTAAATCTAACACAAGTGCTAGCCTGAAATGGACTCTTTATTCAATGATAACATCAAATTAGGGACGTGTAGAGATTCAATTAAGCAGATTTACAATGCCTAACCTCATTTGTCTTCAAACTCCTATAGTTCTTCTTCTTATTTATTCGATAGATAAATTCAACAAGGGTCCAATAAAACTGCTTCTAGGTTAACAATACTTTGTTTGCTTCCAAACAATCATCAGGGCAAGTCTTATTTTGGTTGCGGTTTGGCCATGATCCTTGAAGTTGCATGTTAGTTCTTAAAACAAACAATCACCTACATATATCATTATTTATAACATATCGACAACATATAAATTATATAAAACTACATATCATATTTGTTAGAAGATAATGTTATTAGAGATCACAACCTTATAATATTTATATATAATGCTCTAATATAAGGTTATAAAATCTTATATATTATATGCTTTATAAGCATATCCCATTTGAAATAATTATAATCTAATAACTATTAGATTATTAATTATTTATGAGTGGGGGCAATTGAAAAGGTGTGACTAGTGAAGCCACCCTTCCTCCTATATTTAAGGAGGTTTTCTCTCATTTGGGAGTGGTGAGAATTTGGAGCTTTATGGTGAGTTGTATCACTATGCATACGAGGTATTATTGGCCATATGGAAGTATTGGAGGAGTGTCCCCAGGTTCATGTCTATTTTATGATAGACTATATTTGTGAGTGTTTTAACTAAATGATGCTTTATGGGGTTTTTAACCCAAAAGGGTTTTCCCCATGTATATCTTGTGTAATTTGTACATTTATGCATGTATGTTTCTCATTTCATTTACTTTATAAACTTGTTTATAATGATTAGTATCCTAAGATCCCAATTTCTAACATGGTATCAGAGCCTATTAGGCTATACTAATCATTTTTACAGATTATTCTAGAAGATCTATAGAACTTGATGGGAAAATTCCTTATGCTCAATCAACGTGTATGATATCATTAAGTAATTTCAAAATACTCGTAAAATCAAGCTTCCACATTCAAGTAAGTATAATTTCTGAACCTACCTTGAGCCTAGTTTGAAAAACAGGTGTACAACCATTTATATTATTTTACATTAAATAGGGACAAATTTGAGATAGATTTATTTTTGAAATAAATGATAACTAAAAATGTCCCTGTTAGTGAAAAACTATGATCAAATAACTTTAAATATTTTATTTGTATTGATAAATACTAATCAACAATGATTCTCAAAATTAATTTTAAAATTTCCAAATCAAATTCATATTAAGTAGCTAATTGGTAATTCATAAACCTTTTAGTAAATTACATCATCAACTTATAAAAATTTCTTTATAATGTCTTGAAATTAATAAAATAAATATTTAAAATTATACGTTATTTTAAATATCATGCATAGACTTGTATAAACAACTCCTATAAGTCTTGTAAGAAGATCTTCTACTTTTCATTGTCATATTGCTTTAATCTCCATACTCCTCATTTAAAATGCAAGACTTGTTCTTGTACGAAAGGTTAAGGAGGGAAAAATGAGTCACAACCCTTCACATATAACTTATTGTGTTTGAAATATTTCAACTACTCTTAACATATGAATTTTGTGTTGAAGATGTCATTTGTGTTCCATTCACAACAGTGCGTGGAAGTAAAACATTATGCATGAGCTGCCAGTGAAATACCTTTTGTAATTTTTGAATCGCCAAAAAAAATGAATTCACCAAGCTTTGCAAATATTCGCTGATATGGCAAGCAAATTGAAGAAAAGCAACTTTGAAACCGAATCAGAGGTCGATGTGACAGAAGATCAACCAAACCACTGCATATTGAAGGCAAAAATAGAGATTGATTTGCAAAAATAAAGCCAATTTACACTCAAATCTCCATTGATTTGCAAATCGAATGTGATTACACACAGATCCACTAAGGCATCTTGACAAGTAGCAATAATAATTGATAAATTAAGATCAATATTAATCATCAATAATAGGCAATGATTTGTAATGCTAAGTATCGATGGAAGATAACGATTACATAAGCAAACTAATAGCCAACCCTAAATAACCCAAAATACACAATCTGATTTGATTAGTAAAATGTTTGTTATGGAGAAGGTCAATTAAGAAGAGATGTGTCTTATCGAACACAAATGGTTGCCATTTTTTCGGTTTGTAAGGTATAAGAGGAAGATCTAACACATTCCATCAATCATCGATTTGGAATATATATCTTTTATTTATCCCATTGTGGATCTTCTCCTTATTGTGTGATTGCCTATTGGCATTTTTGGTTGCATGCATTTAAAGATCATATCAAAGATGACACTCTTAGTTGCAAGCACATAACTTTATATCTGGAACAACAACGTATCACTGTAGAGTGATACTAATATATACAATTTGCATATTCACATTGGTGGATCAGACATAGCAACCTTCTAAATTTATAGCTATCTTCATAGGGAGGATCATTGCATAATTAACATCATCATAAATTAGGAGGACCACACATCTCTATATACATATATATGTATATTATTAAGATTGTAATATTCTAACTTTGCATGATCCCTGAGATCGTATCAGATACAATATTATTTTGTTATCCAATCTTTATCCTTCATCAATATAGGTGAAAGTGAAATTTTATTAGCATATTGTTGCACCTAGTTCAATATATATCTATAAGAATTTAAATAATAATAAAAAAAGACTATACGTTGCATGAATCTTCTCTCTTTCCATCATATTCCTATATTAAAATTCCATATATATCATTACATGGATGAAAGTATGGTTCATGATATAACTAAATCATGTAAGAAGACTGTTTAATAAAACTAGCAGTAAACAAGTAAAAATAATGATCATCCCAAGACTCATCACACTCCCCAATTTTGCCTTTTGCTTGTCCTCAAGCAAACTAGAGCCCAAGGTTAAATCATAAGACATATAGCCTATAATCTATAGACTCAATGACTCTTGAGAGTTGTTCCAAGTAAAAGCCTTTATCTTCTGTGATTGGCTCCCATTGTTCCCTTTCCTTTGTCATATCAATCAACTACCTTCTTGACTAGTGTGGCACTTGATAAAGCAGGAGAGGGGAGTGAAATTTGATTAGAAACTAGGATGCTTTGAAGTATATTTTGAGGCTTTAATGTACCTATGTGCTCTCAAATATAAGGTAATAAAATTATAAAGGGAATGAGGCTCTCTCCTTTTCATTTTTGGGGATAACTTTGACCAACTGTACTGATAATGTAACAGGGTCTTCTCCTTACCTATTTCATGCATAAAAATTCTAAAGTTGTCATAATCTTGTTTTCTGCATTCATGGATTTTCATAGCAACCTCCAAGTGATTAGCCATATGATCCCATTCAATCACAATCTTATTGGGCTCATAAGACTCAACTCTAATCATCATTGGATGTGACTTTTCTCTCTCCTAATAAACTTTGTATGATTTTCTCTCTTCTACTCATTCCTTAAATAAGATGTATTTTATTTCAACTACACATACCCCACATAAAGTAAGGGATTCAAAATGGTGTTGTAGAGAACTACCATATTGTGGAGATAAAACTCACACATTTGATCTTGTATATCTAGGGTTGCTTTGGAGTCTGCAGTAAGAAATGACTTTGGTGAAATAATGGAGATGGCTGCATTTCTAAGTAATTGACCAATCTAAAAATATAAAAAACTTATCTTTTTAATACAATGCATGCACTCTAGTAGGGGGTCAACAAATCCTATTTTGATTGGCTAAATCAACCATCTTCTCAAGATTAACAGTCAAATTCTTGACCCTTGTTTCTTTTTCTTCCAATTTTGCCTCATAATTGACCCTTACTGTTTTATTTTCATTTTCCTATTATTTTCTATGACATTCAAATTTTAAGAGTGCCCTTCACAAGGCAATGCCAAGGGTGAGGGAAGTGAGAGGTGCTAGTATATTTTTCTCCTTATCAACTAGGGATTCCTTCTTTTGTAGTTCTACAATGGCTAAATTACCCAAATTTTCTAATCTTGTCCATTCCTATTGGTGGAGTGTTAGTTGTGTTTCCAACTCCTTCTCTCTTCTCTTTAACCCAATCTCTCTTTTTCTATATTCTATCAGTTGGTGTTCTAAATCCTTAATCTTTTCAAGAGTTGCCTTCAGCTCATCATTCTCTCCTTCCCCTTCTAGGGTTTACTCTAAATCAATAGAAATTTCTACCACTACATTAGTTTCATAATTATAACCATAATCCTCCATTGGGGGGATTATTCCTTGTTGCATTGGGCTTGGTGTTTTAGTATCCCTTTTCCTTTCCAGGTAAGGGTCATCATCATCAGTTTCATGCCCATAATCAAACTGTTCTTGACTCTTTTGTACATTTTCCCCAATAGTTTTCTTTTTGTGGTATCTTTTCATCCTTCACGGTAGTCTTACACTCCCTTAACAACAAGTATTCCCTTTTAGAAACAATATCAAGATTTACAGTGTCTTCTTTAAGAGGCTTTTGTGTGGTTATAAACCCCTTTCCCAAGAGACAACTAGAATGCCTTTCTATCTTTTGTGGCACTTGAAGCTTCCTTTTATGTTTCTTCTTTCATTGGGACTACTTATTGGACTTTGGGGTCTCAAAATTATCTTTAAGTTTCTCTATATCCAACCCTCTTTATGATACCCTCCTAGATTCCTCCACAAACTTTTGCCTTTTTGACACATATTTCTCAAATTTTCCTCTACTCCTCTATTTCTTAATTTTTGTTATTGATGAGAAGGATTTTTTTTTCCCTTTTTCTTGTTTTAGGTGGAGTTGGAGTTGTAAGGCTTTGTATTGAAGATGAAACAAGGTTTTTGTCAGACGTTACAGGTGTCTTTACCAATGCATTGAGTGAAATTGATGGCTCATTATCATTATTAGCTTCTTATTCCATTTCTTTTCTTTTTATGGTTCCATAGGGCTTTGATTAAATAGAGAATTAGGTGTTAGATTTCTCTCATTATTTCCTGAGCACTTCCTACAAGGGTTTCATTGTCTTTTGCACCTACTGTTTGTTCTCCTTCCACCTTAATCCCTAACAAACTCTTTAGCCTTACTATCTATTTTTGGGGGGACATTCCTTAAGAAACAATTTTAAATGTTATCCCACTCTTAGAATTCCTCCCATCTAATATTAAAAATGAGGTTCTTTTTACCAAAAGAACAATTAAGCATTGATGGGGAAGAGAATAAATTTTCCTTTTCCTTCTATATTCAACAACCATTCTAGTCAACATTTAATGGAAGTAATTAGGTACATTGACTAACCTATTGTGGCGAAGATGACTCATCAACTTGAAATGCATAATGTAAAGTAAGAAGTGTCTTCCATCATAGGTAAAGTACTTGATTATTTGAGATGTAACTTATATCAATGGTTGAGGTAGAGAAACTCATTTGGTGCCCTAACTAGTTGAGTCAAAAGTTTCATGTAGATGGACGAATTCTACTCTTGCTGACACAACGTCGACAGGCATTGGGTACTCTTCTTTGGTTCATGAAAGACCAGAAACCTTAGAAATAACCCTCAAACCCTTGATAATTTCTTCATTATTTCAAAATGTTGTTGTAAAATTGATTTGTCATCTCATCATTATACTTTGTTAACTTTAAGCAATATTGTATCCACCCTGCTCTCTTAAAGGATGACAGTGACTCAACATCTAAGAGCAACAAAATGTGCTCTATGGTTTCGCGCCTAATGGGATCACCACCCATTTCCTCTATTCTCAACTTCTTGTTCCGCTCTCCCTTTTATTGTGACTTTAATTGAGCTATTCTTCCTCTTTCAACTCTTGCTATACAACACTTCGTAGCTTAATTTCTCCAAATTTTCTTCATTCTTCGACTTGCCTTTTTTTGCAATCTTTTATCAATCTCAAAGTTTCCCAATTCAAGTCCCTCTATTACTATCATGGATCAATATTATGACTAAAATGTTTACAATTAGTGTGCTCAAGTTATAAACTAGACAAGGTATAAATTTTCCAAACTTACCAAACTTATTGTATAATAATGAAAATGGTTGTGGCAAATTTAGAAAATAAAAATAATCATGACAATTACATTAATAATGATGATCAACCCCCAACTTAAATTTTCATTTTGTTTGCAAATTAAATGCAAGGCAAATAGGGGCATGGAAGATAGGAACTCATATTGGAAAATATTAATATGATAATAAAATATAGAAATACGCATGTGAATTTTGCCAAATTGATACAAAATCAATCATGTAATAAATGTTATAATGCAAAGGATACCTATATGAGATGAACCAATGATTTGAGACATGCACAAAAAATTTGCAAATGATAGAGTACATGGTATGTGAAGTTGGTGTTGTGATGATTGAAATTGATAGGATGGATGTGACAACAATTAGAGATGAGAGATGGTGTGAGCCGCTTGTAGCACCATGTGGAAAAACTTTTAATTTTGTGGTGAAAAGACTATTGTATGCATTGGGCAAAAAGGGAAGTGTCGCCTCAAAAATGTGAATGGTTGCATGTAAACATATGGTGTCCTTGGTTGTGTGTAACTACAGAGAGTCTACAGAGAGCATGAGAAGATGAAAAGGTTGCATGCGCACCAAATATAGGTCCTGGTGGCTATGTAAAGTAGTAGGTCTTGACTGTTGCATGTTCTTGAATATTACCAAAAAGAAAAAGAAAAACATAATTAAAAATGTGCAATGTGTGCATGTGATTGGCATGTATATTTTATTCAGATGTAATGGTTGTGGGTGAACCAATTGGCTCATTTGCAATTGTGATATATGGATCAAGTGATATTGGTGGTATAGGTATTTCAAATGGAGTGAATGGTATTGGAGAATTGGATGGAGTGGATTGCAATGGAGAATGAGATGGAGTGGATGGCGATGGTGGTCTAAATTGATGGTGGAGATTGACTAAAAATTCATACTTATTGAGTGACTTCTTGTATAGCTTGAGCCTATGTCTATTCACTATTAATGACAAATAGATTAGATCAATAGTAATGAGTTAGACAATGCCATTTGGAAATGATTTTAGAATTTCATATGTTCCCAACCAACATGTATAATTTTTTCCCTTATTTTCCTTGTACCTGGAAACATATAACAATGCCTGGTCTCTAGCAGTAAATTCTTATATTTATATACTAATCATGTCATTTACTCCTTTGCTTCTAGACAATCTTTGTATGTTGAATGGCTTCCATTTGCACGTGCTTGTGAATGTGTTGATGTGCTTGCCATCTTCTTCAAACAACAAGATTTTGAAATAATCTAACAAAACTCCCACTCAAATTGAGATCAATATCAAAAAATCGCTACCCAACAATGGCACCAAAACTAGTCAAGCTTCGATACTAACTAAAAGGAAGCTAAAGTGTGAAAAATGCTTCCTAACACTAATCTAATGGGGGAGATAACAATTTTTTTCTTGCAAATATTAAATTGTTATAGAATAATAAAAATATATAGAAGGAGGCATACAACATGCAAATAGATTAATAATAAACACAAGATATATCATGGGGAAAACCCTTTCAGGAGAAAAACCTCACACTCTAAATGCCACCCAATTATATCATTAAAAAATCAAAAACAAATTAAAATAAACTTGCAAAGAAAGCTTCTCACAAGAGTATCACCAACTAGAGATCTAGAGGTAACTTAAAATAAACTTGCAAAGAAAGCTTCTCACAAGAGTATCAGCAACTAGAGATCTAGAGGTAACTCAATAGGTATAAGACTCATACACTCAACCTCCATCTCACACACCTAATATATAGAAGATGCAATACATGAAAATATCATACGCTATTACAAAACCATGAGCTAAAACCACCCAAAAAGTGGTATCTAACTTATCTCCAATTCAAGATGCCCTATGATGTGTCAAAACACACACACCAACGCGTGTAGCTCCCTTTTATATCTCATTTTTGTGTCCAACACATTTTTTATATTTTCTATTTCAGGAGACCCAACTTTTGAAGGCCATAACTTTAGAACTGGGTGTGTGTGTAGACACCTAAAATTAAATAAATTAATATTTAATTAATTTAAGTCTGTCAACATAATTAATTGAATTATTTGTGTTATCCTTATTCTTCTTGGTGTTAATTAAATCTAATTTAATTAATCCTGTCACTATTGACCAATAATTAATTTATCAAATAAATTAATTATTTCCCTATTCTTCTAAAGTCCCTCCAATTATTATTTCCTCTAAACTCACTCAGTTAATTAATTTTAATTAATTAACCTAATCATGTGATTTCTATAAATCACTTTTTCCTAATCCCCACTCAACCTAATTAATTCCTCTAAAATCTCTCATAATCCCACTTATCATTATTCTCCAATTTTAAATTCCCCCACTCATGTCACATCAATCTTGAACCTCTCAAAGAAATTCAAATTTCTTTGAATCCCCCTATGCATCCTCACTTTGAAATTCAAATTTCTTTCCCCCCCTTTTTTCCCAAGGAATTTTATATTCCTTTTTAATTCTTCAATGCATCCTTGATCCATGTTTACTATCTTGAATCAATCTTAGCCCTTCATAAGCAAATCAATCTTGGCCCTCCATTGGCCTCCTCCAATCTATAAATTGGAGCATCTTTCCTTCTCAAATCAGGAGAGTCTTCCATTCTTCTATCATCATGCTGCTAATTTCTCCTCTCATCTCCCTCCATCACATTTTTATCGTTTTTTCATAGTCCTCTATCAAATCCTTGTTATCCATATACATCTATCCTTGATCCAAATCCATCTATCTTGTTGAGAATTCGAGAGCAATCCACATCTACAACGAGCAAAACAAGTGGAGCATCAAAGAGGCGCCTTCACTTCATCAAGCTCAATCTGAGGGAGAAGACAAGTTTGTGAAGGTATACTTGGTTTTTGTGTTTTGAATGTTTTTTATGCTTATTGTTTGATCATCTAACCATTTCATCTCCTCGCTCACTTCACCTCTCTCCATTCTGGCACGTTCGGTGGGACCCACGTCCCTAATTTGATGTTTTTGCAAGTTTTCATATTTTGAAAAGTTGCAGGTTATGTTTCCGACGTGAAAGCTCGTACGAATTTCTATTGCGCACAAAATGATTCTACTTCTTTATTCGTATGGGCATTTGCTAATTATCGTATGTGCATGTGAGGAGGCTTGCACAACTTTCCATCTCATTTTCTGTTCTAACTCTGCAGTTTCTACTTTTTGTCTAAGTTTTCTCTTCTTTTTGTTAATACTCGTACGAGTTTCTGGCTGTCATAGTACGATCTTCTGTTCTGCATCGTACGAGTCTGTGTAGTTTGTTGATTGGTACCTGATAAAACTCGTACGAGTTGTTGCTTTCTGCTTACTTGTATGAAAAACAAAGGGGTGTTTTGATATAAATTTGTTTATACAAATCCTAACCCATTTTTGTTCTTTGTTTTCTGATATTTTTGACAGCCTAACCTGTGTTTTTTGTAGAATGTTAGTCCAAGATTCTGCTTGTCAAAGAATCTATTGCTCAAACCATAGGACTACTAATTTGTTGTTTTTGCAGGTTGCCCGAGGAGATACAAGAAAACATTGTGTCTTTTTTTAGTTGTTTTCTTAGGATCTTAAATATAATTGGGAAAGAACTATCTGCTTTATGTGTTTGAGGAAATCGTAGAGGTAGGAGAGTATACTCTTGTCTATATAGACAATTAGAAATCCAGACCCTTGAAACTTTTCTAGTTTGCTTGCATGCTTTTTACCCTTAGCGGGCATGCCCTACTAGTTTGCCTGGCACACTTGCACAACCATTGGTGAGAGGGGAATGACCCAAGTGAGTATGGCTAAATCCAAGCATTCCAACTCACTATAATAAATAGGCCTCTTGGGATGAAAATCTCGAAGGACGAAGCTATCTGAGTTTATACTCATATCGGGCATTTTGTAGGGCCTTTAGGTCTCAATCACGCTTGCGTGACTACATCTTGCTTGGTACTTTGTTGGGCTATAGGCCTCAATCATGCTTGTGCAACTGCAAAGGGTAATCTTCAAACGAAAACCCTTATTAAGAATCCTAGGAATAGAAACTACCCGGTTCACCAGTTTCGAAAGGTGGATAATCTTTGTGCAAGGGAGATAGTAACTCCCCCAAGAGACTTTTCATTTCATGCCCCCATTAGCATTTGTATTCATCTAATGCGGCGTTGAGAATCCATTGCATGAGATTTAGCGGCCGTATTCTAATTAGCTATTGGGTGTGTACCTGAGTCAACAAGCAAAATTTTTGCTCCTTGACCAATTTCCTAGGATAGTGTGCTATGTTTGGATTCTCTATTTGCGTTAGTGGCCAACATGTATTCATTTCTTGATATCTCTTACCAAGTCCATCCTTCCGCAAACCAATCAATCCTCCCTCTTTCTAAATTCCAGCTTGTCATCATCAAATCCCTAATTCGTTTCTATCTATCCAAGCAATTCTCCAATCCCTAATCCACTTTCATCCATCCAAACAATCATCCCTCCCCAACCAATATCTCTATTTTATCATTAATCCAATCTTGGGTAACCTTCCCATTCCTCTTCATACCATCAATCCTTTCTTCAACAATCATTTTCATCCCATCCTCAAGGACTTGGCACATTAACCTAATCAAACATCCAAAATCCTAATCGATCCTAATCAACCCAATCAATCAAATTATCCCATCAATCAATCAATCAACCTCACGCTGAGGTTTATACCTTGTGAAGCTCTATTTAGACCTCGTCCTTAATCAATCAATCAATTAGCTTTTGTGCTTGGGAAAGAGTCTCCCCCAAGTACCTTTGCTTAATCATTTTGGGTTGATTAAAACCCCAATTCTTTTGCCATATTTTGCTTAGGCACGCAAGGGTACACTAAGTAGAAGAAGGTTTGATCATTATTCTAAGGTCTAAATTTTACCTATCTTGGTTGTCACCTTGCTTGCGGTCCACACCATCAATTTCCATCTAAGTCCTAATGTAAGGGCTAAGGTGTCATCCTGATCCAAAACAACCTTGTCCTAATCCAAGGACCAATCCAGTCAAATCTAATCCAATCCAATCCAATCCAATCAAGTCCAACCCAATCCAATCCAATCAAATCAAGCCCAATCCAATCCAAGAAAATCAAATCGAATCCACTCAATCCTCAATCCAACCTGAATTTGCTAAGTCCTTGTCCTCATCTTCATCCAATATTACCACCTTTCTCACATGGCTACCCAAAGTTCACATCCAAACTTCAAGGCTTGGTATGAGCAGATGCTCATGGAAGTTCACAAACCACCTCAACCTGCCTACCAAGTCAATCCCATAACATCCCATCCATCTATCATATCCCCATCCATTTCATCTCAACACATTATATCCAATCCCAATCTATATCATATCTCTTATCCTTCCTCTACCTTTGACAAGGAAAATCCATCGTATTCCCCATCTATATCTCCATATTATCCCTCATCCATATACCCCTCTAATCTAATATGTATACCTCTATCTACCTTCCCATCCACATCCTAATCCCCGTATTTTTACAACACCTTCATTACCTCTACTCCCCATCCAAATCCTTTACTCCATAGTCCTCCAAGCATTAATCCTAATCCCCCAATCCATAATCCCAATCCCCCATCTAATTTGAAATATCCATATAATCCTAATCCTCCAAAATCAACATCATCCCCATCCTCCGAGTCTTTAATCCATAATCTTATCCAAGGCATGATAGCAAAGGAGACAAAATCCCCACCTCGAAGAAAGTTGCCAAATCCCCTCAAGTCCCTCACCCACCTCCATCACCTCCAAATCAAGATGAACCTCAATCCCCCCAGCTTCATGATAACACCATCCCTCCATCTACCCAATTCGAAGCTTCCATATCTTAGTTCATCATACAATCCCAACAACTCCAAACATGCAAAGAACTTGTTCCAACACATGCTAACATAGATTGCTCTCCACCTCAAGATCAAAGCATCCATACATCTCAAAATCCATGTCTATCCTCCACTCCATCTACTGATATCATCCCCGCCACTTCATCTTATGATCATGTAATCCCTCCATCCAATGCTCTCCTTCCATCTCAAGATCCAATCACCCCTCCCACTCCATCTCATGATACCCTCCCTAGTCAAGATCAAAGTATCCCTTCATCTCCATGTCATGATCCTAATCCATCTCACACTCTTGATCCTCCACATAATCCTGATCCTCCACATAATCCCGATCCCCCACATGAACCTAATCCTCCTCTAGATCCCATCACTCCTATCCAAGTCGGTTGTCTTCAAGCACCTACAACTACTTCCACCTCTTATCCCCCTCAAAATGGACTCACATCTTGTTCCCAAAATAATAAGGGTCCTCAAGATAATTCTCAAGATGTTGGTACATCCTCTATTCCTCCTAAATCCAAAATTCCTTCATGTAAATTAAAATCCTGCCATCCCTCATCTTCCACATCCATTTTGGGCCCCCATGTTCCAACGCTCAATCCTCCATTCCTTCCATCCATTTTGGGTCCTTACATCCCTCCATCCACTATCCCTAAGTGAGATCAACAACAACATATATCCTTGAATCCCTTCCAACATTCTCCCTCCACCATCCCATCCATAAAATCCATCAACCCATCATCCTCATGCACCTATCCCATTACTATTGGAAGCAATTTGGATGCCCAATCTAAAAAGCATAAAGCTCAAAATCCACAAAAATCAAAGGATCAACATGTCCCCTCAAAACAACATTCTCAAAAGAAAAATATGATCCAAAAGAAAGGACAATCCAAAAGGCCTCAAGGGCTCCCCCAAAAAAATATTCAAAAACTATGTGGATTCCTAAGATACTTTTAGAAGCAGAACAATCAAAATTGGCATCCAAACTTGCTAATCCAAAAGCTCCATCCACTCATAAGTCCTCCAATCCTCCATCTAACACTCCTCCATCTTCAAAATCCATTTTGGGTCCTTATGTCCCAAAATGCACCATCCAAACTCCATCATTCCCTTCTTCTATTTTGGATCTCCATGTCCCAAAATCCACACTTTATCCTCCATCTAATTCAAAACCCTCTCATCCACTACGCCACCACCCTTTAAGGTGTGTGCCAATGTTGATCTTCCAAAAAAAATTCAAAACCCCATCCATTATCCACCATCCATTTTTCACGATCCCATTCCGTTAGTCCAATCCTTTGCAGATCCTTATCTTCCATCCCCTATCCATTTCATCTCCCCGATTATTTTTACCAGCATCTATGAGCATACCTCCACTTCAAAGAAATACTAAGGGATACCATCAATGGAACTAGATGCTTGAGTTGTCCCTTCCTCCTTCACGCATCCATTATCTTCCATATCCACTTTTCCTCATCTTTATCAATCCAAAAAATCCAAAAATCCCAAAAAAATCCAAAAATCCAAAATAAAATAAAATAATAAAATCAGAAAAAGTAAAGAAAAATCATTTCATCCAATGGGTAAAACCACTTCTTGTGGCACCTTGGGTAAGTACCATGATGAAAACTTGGAAAACAAGCATCATGTGTAATCCCTCCTCTTGCACTCTACACTTGGGGACAAGCTTCATCCATGTTATCCTACCATCTTCATTATCCATATCTCGTATCCTTTATCCACCTCACGTCTACATCCATCCTTCTTTACTATCTTTGATCTTGACTATCCTATCCATATTCTCCATTGCATATTCCCTCATCCTATCCAAATCCATCATCCATTCCTACGTTTGATCTTGATCAATACAGAGGTAAAATAACACATGTGCATGCTTTGGAAAGCACGAGCCTTAAAACCTCTATCCATCCATATCGATTACACATTATCTTTCCACTTCATACATTATTATCCACCATCTTTCCTATCCTTTATTCCACTACCCTTAGTGGGCCATTTCCCTCCTTTGCAACATAGTTCTTGGATCCCCCCTTCCACCTGTTCTTCATCCCTTTATTCCTCCTTATCTTATCTCCATCCATCCACTTAAGCAATCTCCCCATCCATCCATTCTCTTACCAATCCTTGGCTCTCCCTTGTCATTGGTTCCAATCCATCTATCCTATATCCACCAATCCACCCCATCCTATCCAATTATATTTTTATTCCAATCCTATCTCATCCAATCATATTCTCCATCTCTTCCAATTCAATCCTTAATCCCATCTCCAATCTAATCTTACTCAACCATCCATCCCCCTTTTCATCCTATCTAATCATTTATCCTTCTTCCATCCTATCCAATCCATCAAATTGAGCTTTTCCCATCTACCCGAGCTTATATTAATTTGTGCCTAATCCAAACAACCATCCATACCGTGCTAATCAAATCCAAGCAACAATCCTCTCATCTCTAGACCTTGCACATCCAACTCGCCTTTTGCCAATCATCAACCTATATCCAAATCCATCACCTGCCCATCGGGATGCATCCTTCCCTAGTCCGACAATTTATCCAAATCCATGTCCTACTCTTAGCAAGAGATGTTAGTTAGTCATGCACATGTTGTTTGCATGGTTGATCTTTTTGCTTTGATTTTTATCTTGTGTCCCAAGACTATACTTGCTCGGGGATGCCTTGATCATCCTATATCTTGGTATGTCTCGACTTTGGTATAATGGGGTATCATCTTTGCAGTATGGCATGTTTGAGGGTCTTTCTTGTACGAACCTACAACCTTGTATCGGTGTTTCTCAACTCTTACATGGTTGTGTGCAAGAGATTCCTGTTTGTCTAAGCGCCAGTCCATGCTTCAGATCTTCATATCATCCTGGTTCTTATAATTAGTGGTGTAGACTATCCATGACAATATCAAACCGAAGTTTGCTCTCTATATTTGCTCAACAAGAAATCCCATCCATTTATCATTTCTTTATCTCATTTCATTCACAAGACTCCAATCCATCCTTTTTCCCTCTTCATCACTCTCATTCTTTTATCACCTCGTCTTTTCATCCATTTCAAGAGCACACCCATGTTCTTCGAACCCACATGTCCTCTCAAGGGGCATACAACTACTTCCTTGTCATTCTTCCTCATCTTATGACTGGGGCATCATGCTACTAGTCCTTATCCTTTTCTTCCACTATGTTTTATTCTTCTTTGATATAAAATCACTTCATGACACTATATCAAAGAGGGGCAAAGTGTAGACACCTAAAATGAATTAAATCAATATTTAATTAATTTAAGCTTATCAACATAATTAATTGATTTAATTGTGTTATCCTTATTCTTCTCAGTGTTAATTAAATCTAATTTAATTAATCCTGTCACTATTGTCCAATAATTAATTTATCAAATTAATTAATTATCTCCCTATTCTTCTAAAGTCCCTCCAAAATTTATTTCCTCTAAACCCACTCAGTTAATTAATTTTAATTAATTAACCTAATCATGTGATTTCTACAAATCACTTTTTCCTAATCCCCACTCAGCCTAATTAATTCCTCTAAAATCTCTCACAATCCCACTTATCATTATTCTCCAATTTTAAATTCTCCCACTCATGTCACATCAATCTTTAACCTCTCAGAGAAATTCAAATTTCTTTGAATCCCACTATGCATCCTCACTTTGAAATTCAAATTTCTTTACCCCCCTTTTTCCCAAGGAATCTTATATTCCTTTTTATTTCTCCAATGCATCCTTGATCCATGTCTACTATCTTGAATCAATCTTAGTCCTTCATAAGCAAATCAATCTTGGCTCTCCATTGGCCTCCTCCAATCTATGAATTGGAGCATCTTTCCTTCTCAAGTCAAGGGAGTCTTCCATTCTTCTATCATCATGCTGCTAATTTCTCCTCTCATCTCCCTCTATCACATTTTTAGCATTTTCTCATAGTCCTCTATCGAATCCTTGTTATCCATATCCATCTATGCTTGATCCAAATCCAAATCCTTAATCCATCTATCTTGTTGAGCATTCGAGAGCAATCCACATCTACAACGAGCAAAACAAGTGGAGCATCAAAGGGGCACCTTCACTTCATCAAGCCCAATCCGAGGGAGAAGACAAGTTTGTGAAGGTATACTTGGTTTTTGTGTTTTGAATGCTTTTATGCTTATTGTTTGATCATCTAACCATTTCATTCCCTCACTCACTTTGCCTCTCTCCAGTGTGATTAATGAATTGTTTGAAGCATAAAAAATATCGCGATGTTCTCTATTAAGCTATAACCCACTACATCAATTATAAACACTTTCAATCCATTTTGGAGCCTATAAGTCCCTCAAAATTGAATCTATAACTTTCATTTACAACTTTCAAAAACATAAACTTTAATATCTTCAAATCTAGACATGGTATTGCAAGGAAATTTGACCAACATGCTTATCTAGCCAATCTAATACTTTGGAGAAAATTTCAGACTAATTCCTACTCAAATGGAAACTTACTATAATTAGTAACCTTGTGTAAATGCAAGGTTGAGATGTCATTTTCCTCTCTTTTCATCACCTATCCACTCATTGTTCAACATTAATGACATCGATAAAATGTGATAGATATTTCATCTTTCTAAAAGATAACATAGAACTTAGTAATTAAAGGAAGAAAGAACATAAAACATATCAACAAAACATGTTGTTAATATCACCAATTATCGTGCTCAAAGTAGTGATTGGAAAATAAAAAATTACAAAACTAATATATTTAAAGAAAAATCTTTGTCGCCTTTTAATGGTTTTCTTTTTTAATAACGTTAGTAACAATATTATTGACAATATTATGCAAAAGAATTCTTTGTTGACAATATAAAGTGAAACAAAAAGCAAACTATCTAATAAAATTTAACAAGTTGATAACACATTTTCTAACAAAATATTAATTTTCACATTGAATAGTTTTATATTTTTTATTATAACGTTTATTTGATTTCTTTAATTACCCTACAATATATTTTTAATTTTTCAATAAGTATAATATGCAGATGTCATTTTTATTATTATTTTTTGATCTGTAAATAGCAGTTATTATGGGGCTACACCTTGATATTAATTAAGAACCAAATTTATAATCAATTTACAAGGTAATATCCTTTAAAATATCCCCAAGCTACATCTTTTGTCTATAAAAAAGCCTTATATCTACCCAACCCATCCTAGACAATAATTACATAGAACCAAAATGGGATGTCCCACCGTATCATATGTTTTTACATATTCTATCTTCTTAATTGATCATATAAACATTGACATACTATAGACCCCAAAAAATACCCTTATACTAGAAAATTCATTATATTGACCCACACTTTATTACATATACCCCAACCTTCACAGGGCATTCTATGTCACATGAGCATCAAGTTCTTCAACCAATGGTGGTCTTGACCCAATCATATGAGTCTCATTCTTTACACCATTTGTTGGCAACTCTTCATCTTCCATGTCCAAAATCACTCCTTCCATCACAATATATCTCTGCAACTAGCTTGCGCCTCCCTCTTGGGACAAATCCAACAATTTTTTGAGGAAACGGGTGTTCCTCAACACCACCTTGTGTCTCTGTGTCATTCCCTGAGACAATGAGAGGGAATTTTTCACTTACTTGCCTCATCTACAAAGTATGTATTAATCTTTGGGTAGAGAAATCATAATATTCTCATTGACATTCTCTAGGACGTTGTCCAAGTCACCCATATAACATTTTTTAACCAACTTCCTATAGAGGGAATTCATCATGTTCTTGTCTTCATCTGCCTCTAGAAATAGCACAACTAGCATGGTTGGTATGTCAATATTGACTCTATATTGATGCTTAGACCATAAAATTTCTTCACCCAATATCCTCTGGATGAATGTATTACCATTTGGTGGCTGGAACTTAACACCATTTTTAGCCTTTTCTCAGAGATATCCCCAAGAAAAGTCATTTGCCTTTTCCTACACCAAAGCGTCACTAGTGTGTCCATTCTTACCTACCCCTTTCTAATTTTCTCTATGAGCAAAATTGTTTCTAGAACCTTAATATCCTACCTTGTCACCTTGAGAAATGATGATTTGCACCTTCCAATAGACTCCACACCTCAAACCTTCTATTATCCTTTCCCCAAATAATTGCAAATTTAGATACATCACACGAGCTATGTCTAGCCTTGGCATCCTTCATGCTATGTTGGTCATTGCACACTCGACACTTCTCCCATCCTCTTCCCACTTGCTACCTCATAATCTCTATTGGATTCCACCATCTCCCCTCATAAATGCTAAACTCATTTCACGTCACCTCCTCATGCCCAATCGAGTATTATACACCTGACCAAAGTTTGTTTGGAATGAGAACATTCCCTTCAAGCATCCTAGTCATCTCACCCCTAGTGCAACTCCAACCACCTCGCACCCTAATCGACCCTACTATCCATCTCAATAGTCATCTTCGCAAGAGCATCAACCTCTTGGTTCCCTTCGCAGTAGATGGAGGATATTTTGAAATCCTCCAATTGATTAATTACTTTCCAAATAGGTTCTAATTGTTTTTCTAACCTCCAAATTGGGATGCCTTTCTTCCTAATTACATTGATCATTATGAGTGAGTCTCCTTCTACTTATAGTTTCCTTGTGTTCATCTCCACCCCGACCCAAAGACTAAGTAGTGCCACTTTGAATTCTGCATCGTTGTTTGTTGTAGCCCCCAAAATGCTCTTACTTTTTACTGAGAACCTTACCATTACAATCCCCAACAATACATCTAGCTTTGCTTAATCCTGAGTTTCCTCTCAATGTTGCATGGACGCATCAAAATTCACCTTGATCCACCCTTCCTCGAGCTCCCTCCATTTCACATTTTCTTTCAAATTTTGGGGATGTTAGCCTTCACAGCCCCATTAATGAGGGGAATTTTTTAGCCTACACACATTTTAGTCACTTCGTCATCCCAACTCGTGGATATACTCTTACTTCATTTTTGCTTCCTAGTTACATTCGTCACAAGTTCCACAACTAGTCTCTTGACCTATTTGATAATTTCTTCCTTCTTCATTTTCTTATCTTAAAATATCCTTCTATTTCGCTCCTTCCACAATTCCCACATAATGTTTGATGACATAAAGAATTTCCAGCAGTACTTTGGGTTAGTATGTGGCGACTGATCATGCAAATACTATACACTTGTTGGGCGGAGGGATTGGCTCGAAGGGCCGTCGTAATGAGGAACCTGAAGGGCTCCCCCAAGATTTTTCTTGTACATGTACGAGAATAAAAGTATGAGGAAAAGATTACGAGAAAATTCTTTTAGGGTTAGGGTTAATTTTGTTAACTGACTTTTTATGTTGCCCTAAAAATTGCATGTTATAAGTGGTTGGAATGAAAAAGGCATTGTAATGGTGTTGTACTATTTTATTGGATAATAAGAAAAGATTGGACGACTATGTTCTGTGGATGTAGCCCATCTTGGGTGAACCATGTTATATCTTTGTGTTATTTTGTGTTGTGTATTTTTTTTCATCTTTTGTGTTTTCAAAACTGCATATAATTGTTAGTTTGTATTTGCTTCATATTTGCCCAAACTCTAACAATTGGTATCAGAGCTACCCATTTCTATAAATTGGCAGGGACTTTTAGATTTGAGTGGGAGCAATGGAAGAAACCAAATTCAACTTGGTCGAAATTTCAACGGCCATAATTATTAGTTATGAAAAATGCAGATGGAGGATTACCAATATCAAAAGGATATGTGGCGACCATTGGAAGGAAATACAAAGAAACCCTCCATGATATTAGATGAATATTGAGAGATTTTGGACAGAAAGGCTTTGGGGACCATTCGGTTGTGCCTTGCACCATCTGTACCATTCAATATATCAAAAGCAACAATGATTGAAGCTTTGGTGCAAGCATTGACGAAATTGCATGAGAAACCCTCAGCTTCAAATAAGGTATTTCTTATAAAGCGTTTATTTAATATGAAAATGAGTGAAGGAGGATCTATAACAGACCATTTAAATGAATTTAATATAGTTACCAACCAATTGACTTTTGTAAAAGTTAACTTTAATGAAGAGGTTAGGGCTCTTTTAATTTTATGTTCTTTGCCAGAAAGCTGTAATAGCTTGGTTATGGCTGTAAGTAACTCTGTCTTTGGTACAAACACTTTAAAATTTGATGATGTTGTTGATGTTATCCTAAGTGAGAAAATGCAATATAAAAGCACAAGTGAGACTTCAACATCATCGGGTATTGTTTTGAATGGAGAGAACAAGGTAAGATCAAAGGAAAAAGGAAAAATTCCTGGGCGTGACAAGTCACGAAGGAAGTCAAAGAAAGGACACTCTCAATCTAGAGGAAGAAAGGATTGTTGGTACTGTGGAAAGCCATGACATTTAAAGAAAGATTGTTGGTCTTGAAAAAATAAACAAGGAGACGAAAATGAAGATGACAGTAAGGAAGCTAATTTTGTAAGTAATACTTTACAAGACGCCTTGATTCTATGTTTAGATAATGTTAATGATACTTGGGTAATAGATTCAGGGGCTTCATTTCATGCCACACTCCATAGAAAATATTTTCTAGATTATGTTCGAGGTGATTTTGGACAGGTATATTTGGTTGATGACGAGCCCTGTCAGATTGTCGGAAAAGGCAACATAAAAATCAAGTTGCATAATGTAAATGATTGGTTGCTGCAGGAGGTAAAACATGTCCCTAATTTAAGAAAAAAATTAATTTCTGCAGGACAACTAAGCAATGAAGGCTATATAGTTATCTTTACATGAAATGTTTGGAAGGTCACTAAAGGTGCAAAGGTAGGCACATTGTATTTTTGTACTGGTAATACTTATTCTACTTTAGCTGCTACAAAAAAAGTTGTTGCAAGGACAAATTCAAAACTGTGGAACCATAGACTTAGGCACATGAGTGAGAAAGGGATGAAAATCCTTCACTCTAAAAATTTGTTGCTAGGATTGAAGCAACTTGATTTAGAGTTAAGTGAAAACTGTGTTTATGGTAAACATAAAAAAGTTAGATTTCTGAAGGTTGGGAAAGAGAAGAAGAGTGAGAAGTTAGAGCTTGTGCATTTAGATGTATGGGGACCGACTTAGGTATCATCTCTTGGTGGCTCTTGTTATTATGTTATTTTTATAGATGATGCAACTAGGAAAACATGGGTGTATTTCCTAAAACAAAAATAAGATGTTTTTGAAACTTTTAAGAAATGGAAAGCTTTGGTTGATAATGAGACAAGAAAAAAGTTGAAGTGTCTTAGATTTGATAATGGAGGCGAGTATTGCATAAAAACATTTAAAGATTACTGTTCTTTCAATGGAATCCGAAGGCAAAAGACAATTCCAGGAACCCCACAAGAAAATGGTGTGTTTGAGAGAATGAATAGGACCTTCATGGTGTGTGCAAGGAGCATGAGATTGCATGTTGGAATGCCCCTACATTTCTAGGCAAATGCTGTACATACTGCTATTTATTTGATAAAAAGAAGACCTTCAAATCCTTTAGATGGTTGCATTCCAAAGGAGGCATGGACTGGTAAAAAGGTAAATTATTCTTTTTCTGAAAACCTTTGGCTGTGAAGCTTTTATCCATGTTGATAAAGAAAATAGAACCAAGCTTGATGCTAAATCTAAAAAATGTACCTTCATTGGATATGGAATGGATGACTTTGGTTATCAGTTATGGGATTTTGAAAATTAGAAAATAATTAGAAGTAGAGATGTTATATTCAATGAGAAGGTCATGTATAAAGAACATATGCAGGAAAATAAGCATGAATAGGTCAAAAAGGAATATGTGGTGCTGGATGAGAAACTTGAAAATAAAATGCCATTGGTATAGTTTGATGCTCAACAACGACAAAATATCCCACAAATTCTTGCGAGTGTTAGACGTTCTATGAGGTTAAGTAGACCTCTTGAAAGATTTTCTCCTTCTTTGTATTATATTTTATTAATTGATTTTGGTGAACTAGAAGGATATGAAGAAGCAATGCAGGTGGATACCAAACAACAGTGGGAGCTAGGCATGAAAGAGGAAATGGATTCATTGATGCAAAATCAGACTTGGGACTTACCATTACCTGCAGAAAAAAGAGCCTTGCTAAATAAATGGGTTTATAGGCTAAAGGAGGAAGATGGAGGACAAAAAAGATATAAGGCCAGACTCATGGTAAAAGGTTTTGCATAGAAAAAGGGTATATATTTTGATGAAATATTCCCTCCAATTGTAAAAATGACTTCAATTAGAACTGTTCTAAGTCTTGTGGCTACAGAAGACTTGCATCTTGAACAACTAGATGTTAAGACAACTTTTCTCCATAGGGATTTGAAGGGGGAAATCTACATGCAACAACCACAGGGATATGAGGTCAAAGGTAATGAGGAGTTAGTGTGTAGGTTGAAGAAGAATTTGTATTTGCCTCTATTTGTCTATCTCTATTTCTCTCAATTTCTCTCTCTGTCTCTATCCCTCTCCTCCTCTCTCTATATCTCATTATATCTCCATCTCTTTATCACTCTATCTCACCATCAATATCTCTCTCTATCTCTCCCTCTCCCTTTTCCTCTATATCTCTCTATCTCCCCCCCCCCTCTCTCTCTCTCTCTCTGCCCCCCTATCTCTCTTTATCTTTATCCCTCCATCTACCTCTATCTATTAATCTCCCTCTTACTCTCTCACTCTATCTTCCTCTCTCCCCCTCTATCTCTAGACGTCTCTCTCTCTCTCCATTTCAATTTCCTTACCTCCCTCTCTCTTTCTAGTATCTCTTTCTTTCTATCCCTATCAAACTCCCTCTCTCTATTGCAAATATACTACATAAAAATACGTAAAAAAATTATACCAAATTTTTTCTTGATTAACATTCTACACATTTTTAGACATTACCCATTGCACACTAAAGTGCCATTGCCAATTTATTAGGTAGATGAGTACTAAAATTTTATATACAAATTATTCATTGGATAAAAATATCTTTATAAAAATATAGTTCATTTTAGTAACGCATATAGTTCAGAAAAGGAATTCAATTAAGTTCGTAAAAATCTAGCCTGATCATCCCCGTTCATCAGACATTCGGGCTGCCGTGCACATAGTTTGCCGAATTATTTCACTGGGAGGTAAAATGGAGGATTCTGTGCAACTCCCAGCTCAAGAATTGTCAGAGGAAAAAACAAAGACAGACATTCCACCATGGGAGAAGCATGCGACAGTTATCAATATGCCTCGCTTCGATTATCAGGCGCCCTCCAATCTTCTTCAAACTTCCCACTCAGGATTCCTCATAACATGTCCAATAAGTATGCATCATATTTCTCTCAATTCCTTTATTGCTTGCATTCATTGTTTTAATGGTTTTTCGAGAACCCTTTTACAATTTATCGGTTATCCGAATCTCCACAGAGAATTTGTAGCTGATGTTACATGAATGGTGTTTTATGTGTATATATACATAAAATTTCTTGGCAAAATCTCCACTTACAATTTTTAGCAGACGTTTCATGTTTGAATGTCATTTAAATTTGGGTCAGTTTAAATGCCACTGTAACTGTTACACCATAGCCTTGCAACATCGATTATTGTGTTAAGGGGGATGTGAAATCAGGTTACATTATTATATGTTTGCTCCATTACTATCACGGAGAATCATCATCACATTGTGATTGAAAAGGAATATAGAAGTAGGAACTGTACTGATGTCCACGATCGACTTGAATTCTCGTAAAAGAATATGTAAGCGTAAATTGAAAAGTGTGCAGTGAGACTCTGTATTTGGTGAGGCCAGCCTTGGATTTTAGATTAAATGTCATCCCGAGCCCGTGGGCTTTTAAACGGCATTTGATGCGAGAATGCATGGACACTTATAATAAAATGAGAAAGCAATACACCAAAATGTCTACTCTTATTGCATGAAATCACAAAGAAAGAAAGAAAGTTGAAGCAGAGAAGTTTCATTAATGCCTACGAATCGCTAGAGAACTCAAAATCACACCTTACAATAGACTTTAGGAATGTAAAAAGGAACGCTGACGATTAAAGACGGACCATCTTCCTTCTCTCTGGTTTGCTTTTATATTGTGAGCCCGCTTGTTTTATGATTATCAGTTTTTGATGCGTCCCTTTATAATGTAGACGAGTTTAAAAAGGTCACAGAAGAAATGAGTACTCATTCGCACAGTTGAAAGTCCCATCTAATTAAAAGCCACTGTGAAAGCTCCTATAACTTCATCAGAAAAGCGGAACTGAAAAACAAAATTCGGAAGCAATGAGAAACAATATCCAAGTAAAAGTGGTGTAAACCCTAGATGAGTCGTTTATACCAAACACCTATGATAAAAATAATTTTGTGAATAGTAGAATCCTTTTTTAGAAAGAATCTATTACAGAGCCAAGAGAAGAGGGATGAGGAAGAATGAGACACTTGACCGCATCAAAGTTAAGAGCAAAATGGTTGGTCATCACGAAAGGCCAAATATAGAGTTCGATCATATTTTCTGGAAGGTCTGGAGAAGAGGGCTTATCTGAAGAAATAATTTTTACCTACCTTGTAATCAGCTTACAAGAACTTCCTAGGGATCAGCTTATCACAATCCATTGCTATCTTAATGACTTGGTAGATTCTATGGAGCACCTCTAAGTTTGTGTTTTAATACGGAGCTTTATAGCATCCTATGTGCTAAATTGGACTGAAAATTGGCCGTTTCTAGGTATGAGTCGTGGTGGAATTGGGTCCTGAGCGGAATCAACTTTGGGTTATCACAGGGTTCAATTTGCAGCTTCAATGCATTTTTTTTTGACTCTGTAACAGGAAACCCTAAAGATAATTGCAGCACTGCTAAATTAGAACCCTATACCTGCAAATTTTTAGAGGCATTGGCCAGAATCCAAAACTATTTAATCACTAGTAGTTTCAAAGCCAAATAACCAATCCCCTATGAGATCCTTTTGGCTAAGACACAACTCTTTATGATGGAAGCATCAGCGATAATTCGTTTACTAAGTGTCTTAAAAATGGTCGAAAACATGGATAAGCATTGCTGGACCAAAATGGTTGTTGAGGAGGAATTAGATATTTGGAAAAAGACTTGGAGGAAGTAGAACAACAAGTGGGACATTAATTCGCAATAATGTCCTAACCTTAATGAAAAGAAAAAAATTTTGTGCTAAAAATTACAACACTGTCACGTGGACAAAATAAATTGGCCGAAAAAAATGCATTATGTCAAAGAGTTCAAATCCCCATGAGAACATGATGAAAAAACTAATTTGAGGGATGCAAATAGGGTAAAGGCTAAAATTTTAGTTGTGCAATTGAGGACTGGTTCTCATCATCCTAGATGTGGGATGGGTAGATGGACAATCCCCAAGGAAGAGTGGAAGAAAGAACTTGCATTTTCTGCAGCAAGTTTCAATGGCACTTCATTGTTCAGTATGCTGCATATGAGGATATTGTATTCAGTTTGAAAACAATTTGAAGGTGGGCAATTTGAATGAGCTATTTGAGGTGGCAAGGCTTCATAAAATCATAGGTTTCCTGATTAAGATTCATGATAGAAGAGCCGGCATTGAAAGGAACTTGAAATTGTGTTAATGTTGTGGCCTTTGGCCCCATAGACTGCTTGGTCTCGTGGATGTCATTAAAATTTATTCGTTCGTTGATTTCAACATGTTTTTTCTTGCCTTATTGGGTATGTAAAACCCTAACTGTCAAAATTTCCTTTTTTTCATTTGTTTTACATGCTAATTCATCTGCTTGGCAATTTGTTTATCTGACTCAAACCAACAATAGAGCCTGCCTGCCCTCTTATACAATATGTTTGTTGAGCTGGAAAACAAAGGATTATATTTATACTATTTTTATTAATATTTTATAAGTGACATCTTTTAATAATAATTTCAAATCTATTTTTTAATGTTAAACTATTTTGATAATTTATTGAGTATATTATTTATATTTAAAAAATCAATTTATATAAGGCGAATTTAATGCCGATTTTTTTTTCAAATTTTTTGCCCTTGCCGAACTTTATCCGAATATCATAGTTGCCGAACTTGAACTCGAATTCGAACTTGGTGACTGAGGATATCAATATTTAGATCTTAAATATGTATAGTATTTAAAAACTTTTTTTTTCAATATTAAATATAGTTTACTAAAACAAAGTTACACTATAAGGAGCAACAGCTCTAGATTGTATCAAAGAAGACCACCTATCAAAGTATAACAAAATAAGGTACTCGTTGTTACAACCGATAATCATCCTATGCCAAAAGTATTGATCCAATTATTAGTTCCATGATTCCATTGTATACATGGGGAAATTCAGTATGCTAAATAGGCAACCATAAGGACCTTAAATCTACTAGCAATGTCCAAACGTAAGACAATAGAGGAATTCAAATGAAAATCAATCAATATAAACTTCAACAAAATATGCAAACTCCATGTTGATCTCAATGCACTTGGCCTCTGTTGTTCTCCTTCTTGTGTGGGGTAATGGCTCTCAAAGTTGCACTTCACGAAAACCTGCAATATGTAAGCACAAGAATTTTGAAGATGATGGTTATTGATAATGAGGATTGATGTTCAATTTATAGATTTTGAGAGTTTTGATTCGATGGTTGAGATTGATTTGAAGACAAAATAGATGAATAGTTGAGATTAAATGAAACTGGTTGGTGAGAGACTTTGATTGAGAGAATAACTCATTTGACTGACTAGTCAAGGGACTTGATTGAGAGTGAGACTGAATTGACTGAGCAGTTAGAAAAAGCTGATTTCGAAAAAAGAGGAAGTGACTGACTAGTTAGAAAAAGGCGATTGAGAATTGACCGAGAGTCAATGGCAGTTAGGAATTTACACATGTGGTGTAGGAAATTAAGAATGAAATTGAATTTGGGTTTTCAAAAACTTGGAATGAAATTGGAATTAGTGGGAAGTGAATTTGAATTGAATTTGGAGGGAAATTAGTTTATTTGAAATGAGAGTTAAATGAAATTAAACAATTTTAAGAATCTATTTAATTTGAGAAGACATCATTAGATAATTAAATAATTTAAAGAAACTATTTAATTATGGGAATATGAAAATTTATTTTAATTAAACAATAAAAATCGTTTAATTAAAGTTAATAATCAAGATTAATTAAATAATAATATTAGGGGGGAAATGATTAAATGATTGAAAATTAGAGAGATTATGAAAATGATGAGGAATGTCAATTCAGAAGAATAAAATTAGATTAGATTAAATAATAAAAACTATTTAATTAAGAAAGAGGAAGAATTAGCAAAATTGACATTTGCAGGCTTGAGACAATTTTAAGTGTCTACACCAATGATACTGTTACTGCATTTTGCTTTATCGCATTCATAGATGCTAAAAGGAGGCACAATCAAATTTGGATCCACATCTTTGAAATCGGTCTGGTGGCTGGTCTTTTCCTTCTTAGTATCTTCTTCAGAATCTGGTTTGGTAATCTTTTTCGCCCCCATAAACTTCTTCAGCAGCTCCAATTCATCCTTGTTCAGATTGTTCCTTCCTTGTGGGAAGAAGTGGGCTGTCTTTATCTCTGTTTTGTAAACTATCATGAGACCATCCTTTAGCAGTATCATGAAACGATCCTTGGGAATTTCTAATGCTGCTGAAACCTGAAACATAACAATGAGATGAATCCTCATCGTTCCTCTTCTTCCAAATAAACCACAAAATCTCATTAGTAAGCACAAGCCAAAATTTATTCAACTCAAAATTAAAAGCATCGACATAACCAGCAAGAATCTCATGCCATGAAAAACCAAGATTCTCAATTAATACTACAGGAAGATCAAAGAACAGAGACCAAATAGTAAGTGCATACTTGTGGTATAAAAAAGATGCTCAAAAGTTCCAGGCAAAACACAAAGGTTACAGATTTTGGTAGACAGTTCATACTTATGCAAAACATGACCTATCTACCAAGATAGGACTATCCCACGTCTAGGAGCATTGATGGAGATTCCTCGAGACACAATTATGGAAGGAGGTGTAATCAGGGAAAAGGAAGTATATGACTTCTCTGGATGGTATTGTGCACTGATATTAGGAAAAGAAGGCTTTGAGAAGTCAAATAAAGAATCAGCCCGACTAAAGAGGATACTTAAAGAAATTCAGGTGCAAATCCTCTCCTCAATGGAGGAATTGTTTGCGCAAGAAATGGGAGATAAGGAAATGACCATAGATAATTTGAATAGCAAGGTTAAGGAACACGTTTTCGAGGACATAAGTTCTTTCTTGGGGAGTTGCCTGGATACATTTGCACATTCATCAGTTTCATGAACAAGATTCAAGAACTCAAGTCAGCTTGGGAGAAGACTCTCAGTCGGTGTGAAAAGGATACCATAGTCATGGAGTACAAGCATGAGACTACTCCAAGTGTCTTTGTAGATGAACGCAAGATAGTGATGTCTAGGTTCATTGAATTTGCCAACAAAGAGAGAGATAAGGGACGCTTACTTCTAGATGATGAGTTGTTTGATGCTTAGTTTACACTCAGTTATTGGCTTCTTACTCTAGCTCCCTTTGCATAAAAGGTGGTCATTTGCTTTGAAACCCTAATTAGGGTTTGCTCTCAATGCCTTTTGAAGGCCTATGTAAAGGGATTTACCCCCCTCATTTGTAATAAGGAGAGATATTATGAAATTGTTGCTGAAATATTGCCAAGATAATAACAATTCATTCATTGATTCTATGGTGAATATTTGTGTTGTCTTGAAGTTGCATGGTTTCCTATCCGTCAAAATAGAGTAGAATTTGTTTATTCATTCATTGATTCTATGGTGAATATTTGTGTTGTCTTGAAGTTGCATGGTTTCCTATCCGTCAAAATAGAGTAGAATTTGTTTCTTTTGAAGTTGTTTGGTGAACGAAAGATTTGATAGTGTTGATTAGTGGTGAAATCCTATTGCTCACACCTTTGATGAATAGATGATTTCTTTTCATCGTGTAAGGTTATTTTGAGCTTGTTTTTGTGGATGTTTAACTTCTATCCTTAGATAAATATTGTTCGTTCTGATGGTAATTATTCAAGGTATGAAAATCATAAGCACCACCTTTGAAGATTGCACCCACTTTGTCTAGTTGTTTCTTTTGGCGAACCTAAGTGTGGTTTGATTTCACCCGATCATTCATCATCTCTTGAATCCTTAGAAGTAGAATAGAATTCCTAACCCAATCCTTTTTTCCATTTTTTTAGAATTTTTAAGAATTCCATGATCCAAAATCTTAAAAAGAAGAACCTTCATTGCTATATCTTCCGTACCATACATTCTTAGAGAGTGCATAATTCCAAATCCTCATTGTGATCGAAGAACAACAAAAGTGTAAGTTCCCCTTGGATTACTAGCAAAACACCAAGCCAAACGAGCTCATATCCAACATAAAGTCGCAAGTTCACATAGGAACCTTGGAATCACTTTTATGAACTTTTGCAATCTTAGCATAAAAGGCAATTTTGCTCAAGAGAGGAAAAAGTGTTTTTGGCATTTTTATTCATAAAATGCCCATCAACACCTCCCTTAACGGTCATCGTTCTAACTACCCTACAAATGGTCACAAAAGCATAGAAGGCTGCCCCCTTTGTGTCAGAATGCTCAACGACAAGAGCTTGGTGCTGAGACCCTCCTTGGCTTTGTTGAACTGCTAGAGACAACCACAATCCTTCCAACCTGATGTTGGGTCACAAAGCTGCCCCTCCCTTTATCCAGAGACACAAAGATCAGATTCTCAAACTGGAACCGTGATTTTGAGGAAAAATCGCCAAATCCTCCACTGCTTCAGAAAAACAACCACGATTTTGTTCAAAAAATTGTCAAAAAGGATCTCCCAAAATAGGGGCTTAAACAAGGAAATCAACTGCAAACTTCAAATGGATCCTCTAAACTCTATATAAATGTTTATAACTGAAATATAATTGAAATAGAGCTTCGACAATATCATAAGAACAAAAAAATATGCTGCTAACAACAGCAAAACCAAATTGTAACTAATTTTCTTCTCTAAGCACTCCAAACTTCTACAAACACTTGCAAACACCCTAAGATAACAGCACAACTGCAAAGATTTTCTGCACATATACAATCTCTGGGTGAGATTGCCTCTGGAGACTCTTAGACCCACTACCCTTGAGCCTCAATCTCCTTGGTTTATCAGCCTTGGAGATTTCACCTTGTTTGGTTTGCCAGCCTTTGAAGGAAAATGGCTTTTGCCTGTTGAAAATGACAAGATAGAATGAATGAGAGTTGCAAGTTCAAATTAGATAAATAGAAATATGTCCAAACACAATTTTGGCGCCTGAATCCACACTTAGGAGGGAAAGTGTTTGAATTTTAAATAGAAACATTCATTTCTCCTTTCTTTGCCAACTCTTAACATTGTATTATGAACTGCTGACTTAATCTCCTTAGTTAATAATTTCTATTTTCACTTTATAACCAAAGTTACCATTTCCAAAATCATGCCCCTTTTGATTTTAGCAACAATTCAAATCAATTGCCATTTTTTCAAATTTGAATAATTATTTTTGGCAATTAGACTTTTTCGTTTTATTTGCAGGTCCTGATTAACTATTTTTAGATAACAGGACTTACTATAAGTAGTAAGTTGCTAAATTTGGGAAGGGACATGACAAAATCTGATCAACAATGGAGGGTGACTCTTCACCTCCTTTGGACCTGAGAGCTCATTCCAACCTCATCTTCAATTCAAATTGGATCCTCAAATATTTGAGGCCAAGGCTTCCTATATTTTTTGGCAAACAATTCCAAGTCCAGTTCACACTGTGCCTCTTCCTTTTGCCTATACCATATGACTATAAGAACTCTCTCAAAATCTTTTGAAGTTGACCAAATAGGACATTAGCAAATAACCATGCAGAGGACTGGTAAACTGCATGAGATGCAATGAATTTTTGTACAACCCGAATCCTACCTCTAAGGGAGAGCAGGTGAGTTTGCCATTTCATATGTTTCTTTTCTATCTTCTGAAACACCCATTCCCACATGCTTTTTAGAGAGGTGGAGACAGCAAATGGTATGCCCGAATATCTGACCACCTTATAGGGACTAGCCCATTGCCATCCTTTAGTTACAAGCCAATTAGGAGATCTTTGGTCCATCCAATCACAATGGATTTTTGAGGGGACACATTTGAACCTGAAGCTACACTAAATAGCTTCAATCTTCTTGTCAAAGTCGGCCTCTGTTAATTCAATGAACAAAGCAGTGTCATCAGCAAATTGAGCATTTAGTAGTTGCTCCTCATTGGGAAGTCTAATACCATTGATTGGAGTAGATATAAGATTAGATCTTAGTACATAGTGTAGTGCATCTGCTGCAATCACAAATAGGGTAGGGGCTATAGGGCAGCCTTGTCTGATAGACCTCTGAAGAAATATGGTTTCTATGAGTTCTCCATTCACCTCCACTTGAGTAGAGGAGTCATTGAAGAGGATATTGATCTATTTGCTGAATTAGGTGGGAAACCAAAGGCTTTCAACATTTCAAGCATAAAGGGCTACTCAATCCTATCTTAAGCCTTTTCAAAATCTGAGAGAATCATTGCTACATTTTGTTTATCATGTTTAGATCAATGCATTGCCTCCCAACTTGTAATCGGCTCAACATTTCTCGAAGAAGAAACATGAAATTTTTTCTTCTCTGAGACACCTTTTTGTGACACGAGGGGGGCTTATCACTTTTCTTTAATGACTTCTTGTCTTTTCTAGCCTTCTAAGTTTACTGTTGAATTGCTTGGAGAAGGAATATGATTTTTGACAACATATTTCTGTTTTGTTGAGGCATTTGGTGTTTGTTCTTGTAGTTAATATTGCAAGCTAGTGAGTTTTTGCTGTAACATCTTGTATTGGTTGCAAAATTGCATGAATAGAGGCTTGTATTGGTGTCAAAATTCCAATATTATCTTTGGCTTTGCCTCTTGTTTGCTGCTGATATTAATTTGCAAGGATAGCATGCCATTGTTGTATAGTGTGGACATGGTTACAAAAACTATACACTTCCAAATCGAGTTTCATTGATTATTGATTGGAGGTAATAGAATTCACAATACCTTATGGCTTTTGTTGTCAAAAAAAGATGGATTGGTCCTTATCATTGCAATAGGTTGCCTTTTATAGATACTGTTAGAGTGATATGCCAAGCCCCTCGATATGCGTTGCCTTTTGGTATAGCTATCGATACATGGAAGAAGCCTGTCCTTTCAATTACTTGTTGGTACATGAAAGTGACTTTAAAGCAATGGAGAGTAGATAGATTTGTGGCACATTGGTAGCACGTGAAAGGGATTCATCTTATCAACGACACATGGTTGGAAAGGAATGGAAATTTCATTTAGTTAGGATTTACATCCTACGATAGCAATGCATGGGTAACGTAGGGAGTTGGAAATGTAAATGACAGTGTCCTTATTTCTCTTTGGCAATTAATCGGGATGAACCTACAAATGCTGTTGTTGCAATTATGTTAGGTGTTGGGTATATTAGTTCAATTGCAATAGCTTGACTCATAAATGCGAACTAGAGGTACCTCAAATACTGAACACTGCAACTGTTTTAAACTTTTAAGATATGCAAAATTTGTTTTGATTTTTGTTTACAAAATAAAGGACAACTCATGCTTGAGATGTCCCCACTTTCTACATAAAATTACCTACTAAAAAGAATCTTCCACTCTCTAATAAAAAATCCTCTCTTAATGCTAAAACTCCAACTATAAGAGTACCCCAATTATCTCTTAAAACACCACCTTAATTATAAAGATTATACTAAAACTTCCTCTACTTTAATTTGAATACGGAAAGCCATGGACTAGAACAGGTAGTAGGAATGGGGTTGGAGAGCCAAAAAAGCTTACACAAATAGAGGTATTGGTGACAGAAAGGGCAAACATAATATGTGCAAGTTCATCTAAATGATCAACAACTTCGAGCAATGTCAATGGAAGGGCTCTTCTAGTATTTTCATTCTATTGCTAGCTGCCTTTGTTAAAGACACCAGTGGACACTAGAAAAAAAGAAAGAAATTAGCTAGACCAGGAGAAATAATGTGGGATATTTCAGTGCCTTGGGAGAGCCATGAGGAGGAAAATGGATTCCATCTCAGTGTTAGTTTAACGTGTCTCTTGGGCTTGAGAAGCACATTAATCACACGTGAAATTGTTGAATTCAAAGTAGTCACTTCTGCCTCTCATCAATAAACAATTATAGCAAGTGCCTTTTCTTTTGTTAGCCGAAAGATATCACAAACCATTGTTGGTCCCTCTCCAAGGTACTTTTGCATGAACTTGGAGCCAGCAATGCAAATGGAGGCAACTGTGATATGACATCATTGTGTTTTTCAGATGCTAGGAAATAGTTTTGTGATTAGCTAGGGATATATTGCAATATTCCCATGGAATTTGAAGAGCTATATTCCACTTCCTTTGTTATATATCAACTTGTGACTGACAAATTGACAATTGAAGGGGAGACAAAGAGAAAAGTGAAAGGGAGCCTCAATATTTCGGAAAATGAAGGTAGCAGTGCACTCTTTTTCCCATCTATAGAGTTTGTGACTTCAACTAGCACTTCTCAGACTTAGAAGCCGAGCGTAAAGAGTGAAGAAGCAAGAGACATGATGACAATAGTGACAAAGTTAGCCTTTGCTGGTCAAAGATGAGTGGCGAATAATGGATAGAAGCTGCTGGGCAAATGGACAACTGAGATGGCAAAGGGTGGGAGATAAAATTCTTTCTGTGTATATGAGCTTTGAGTATGCCATATTAGAGGAGCAACAAATGATATTATGGCTAAAGGCAATTAATTGTTTGGAGTGGTAGAATGTGAAGCAGCATTGATACAATATGCAAAAGCATTAAAAATGATCCCATGTCCAATAATATCCATTTGGTTTGGTGAACGAAATATAAACAGAGTCTTAAACAACAACTAGCCACAAATATGCATGCAGTTGCTTGGAGGAAGCGCATAGATTTAAATTTGGATTACATTGTATGCAACAACAATTCATTAGAAAAACATATTCCAAAGGATTTCATATGCTAGGATTCATAAAAATCAAATGTGTATGAAGAGCAGAATGGAGAAGATACTAAAGAACATAAACATGATAGATTTTGTCGCTTGAAGGAATTTTTCCTTGCGTATCAGCCTTTCTTTTTCAGCCAAAGCTCTTTAATCTGCTCTGATACCAGTGTGAGGCTATTACATAGGTAATTGGTAAAATAATTGAATGAATTAAATGAATTATCAAGCGATCATTTTTAGAGTTACAAGATCGATGTTTCCATTATGAAACAATCGATAATTGAAGCAAAATTAGAAACATCTAATATTTACAGGAAGATACAATATTGACAATTAATAATTAATAACTAAGATATTATTCTAATACCCTCCCTTAATGGTCAATCTGTCTACTACACCAAGTTGCCCCATGAACTTAACAAACATATCTGGATTCTGAGACTTGGTGGGTGTTAGGGGTCAATAACACATGTTAGTTTGAAGTTGGGATAGGTGTTTATGTTTGGTTATGTTGAGTCGTCGGGAGGTTCCTGTGGGGTAGTTGGTAGTTAGTGACAGTTGGCAACTTGGCCAACCGTTGAGTCTATATATGATTCGGATGGAACCTCGGCAAGAATGGGATTGTATTGGCATATTCTTGAGAATTCAATAAAGATATCATTCTTCTGGTATAGCTGTTTATTGTTGTTACTTATGCTTTGATATATGAATGTTCTGTTACATGAATAGTTGGTACGTGTGAGAAATCCTTGTTTTACTCGTGAGTTTACAAACCTCACAATAAGGGCTAAACATTTTGGCGCCGTTGCTTGAACGAACCTGGAGATAACTATGGCAGCAGGTGGAAGGAATTAATGGGCCGGCCATTCGACCAACAATTAATTGTCGTGGACAGCGACACACACGAAGAAAGTACTGCGGAAGAGGCACGAGAGGATCAGTTGACGACAGACTTGGTAGAGTTGTGGGACATGTCGGTCACACAGTACGTGCAGAGGAACGTTTAGGAGAGAGCCGTCTCTGAAGGCACGGTACGTGGTGAACTCACCGTCAACACTCCCATCTTTGACCTACTCAGAAGTATTCCAAGGTTACTCGTCATAAATCTGATTGCACTTCAAGACCGAAGGGAGGAAATTGTACGGGAACTCCGTCAGCAACAAGTATTCCAAAGGTACGAAGAGCGCAACTGTAGGGAGGAAGAGGAGAGGGAGACAAGCCGGCACCGTTCCTCTGGCACTTAATGCCCCTACGGCCGAACAAAGACAAACGTACCACTGCCACCAAAGGTGTAGATGAGGGAACGGTACGAAGATCTCTCCGTATAAAGGAACAGGTCGAGCGGAGATGACGACTAAGGGAGGTTGCTGACTCGAAGAGCCCTGAGAAACGTAGCAGAAGTCGGAGTGTGAGTCGAAGTCATAGTCGGGAGAGACAAAGGCCGTGTACGTGGAAGGAGTTGGCGGAGGTCGCGAGGAACCTGCCACTTCCAGACGTAGCGGAGGAAGATATCGCCGACTAGGCCCCACACTCGACGTCGAGTGAAGAAGACTCGAGAACCGAGTCGTAGAGCAACCCGTCAGAGTATTCTGAACAAGGAGAGGAGGTGGTATGGGACCTTCATGAAGAGGTCGCCAATATTTTTGAAGCAACATTATCCGGCATTAGGAATTTGTCCTTGTCAGAGGAAACCAAAATAGGAGGGTTAGATCTAGAAACCCGGGGAAGGAGGGACTATAGGAGCGAGGGTGACCAAAGCCCTGCGGACAGGGGTCCAACCAGGTCAAGAGCATATGGTACCTTCCAGACACATAAAATCTTTCGGGCATATAATAGCTTCCAAGTGCTACATAAAACCCTCCAGATAAAAACAATGGCACACACCTCGGAGAAAAAAAAGCTTCCAAAATTCATGGGCGACGGGTCGGAGGATCCCGTGCGACATTGTAAGACACGCGAGACCATTTGGGAAGCAAATGGCCAGGACGACCAGGATTACTAGTTGAAGGCATTTCCAGCCACTCTGCGAGGAATAGCCATTGCTTGGTATACGGACCTGGATGCCCAGTATAGAACGTCCCGGAACAGTTTGAAGAAGGCTTTCCAAGAGGAGTTCAAACTCCTACAAGACGACAATGAAATTGTGGCAGAGATTTACAATACCAAGCAGGGAAAAAGCGAAAACGTGCGAGCATATAATAGAAGGCTGAGGGAAACGCTCAACAAAATGGAGAACCAACCGACTGATGACCTCAAGAAGAGATGGTTTGTTGAAGGGCTGGTACCATCCCTCAGATGGAAGATGAAGGTGGTCCCTCCGCCCTCGTATGACGAAGCATACAACCGTGCGATGGATATTGAAAGTGAAAATAAGACATCCTGAGGGAAGTGCCGGGTGAGCGATGGTGACAGTACGGATAAAGACAGTGATGGGGAGTCCAAAACGGTGCAAGCACTCCGAAGGGATATGATGAGGATGATGAGAGAACTAAAAGATGACAAAGGTGGCAAAGAAGGAAAGGAACTATGGTGCATCGACTGCAAAACAGAAGAGCACACTAAGGGGAGTTGCCCTCGTAAAGCTTTATGTGACATCTGCCAAGTAATGGGACAGTCCATTAAGGAATTCCCGTATAACTCAAAAGTACAGAGCACACAAGTGCTCTATGCCCAACCCAACCAAGTCACACCGCTAGCGACACCTCCGAAGCCGGCAACAAACTTTGACGCCTCTCCTAGAGGGTACCGAAACAACCAGTGGGGTAACAACAGATCCAATACCAACACTCCGAGGAGTAGAATTCAATATGACGCAAAGGGACGACCCATGATCTAATGCCAAAAATGCAACAAATGGGGTCACTTTGCGCGGGATTGCCAAAATGGAGATGACGCAGGAAGTTTGCTGTGCAAATGGTGCGGTTTGGGGAATCATGAGGACACAATGTGTCCAAAGCAAAAAGGGGTGAATATGCTGGAGGTAGAAGAACCAGAGGAAGGCGTACTGGCAATCACAAGATTGCAAAACAAGAAAGCTATGTATCCTGACCCTCGCATGGAGAAAGAAAGACTCCAGGAAGCCAGGGTAGATATTGAGCGGGCGATGGCAGAGGAATGGAGGGCCTCGCACTCGGCTGCCAGTACCCCACTCCAGTTAGGACCGAAGAAAACAATCATTAAGCAAATGTTACAGACCACTATACCCGTGGGGGTATCCGACCTTCTATAGACCATGCCATAGTTGAGGATGGCCCTAACAAATGCAGCCGGCGACACTGCCATCAGCCAGGAACACCGGACGATGGCAGAACCACATAGTACGACCCCGGTGAAGGAACTTGGTACGGAGGCCGTGGACCCTATGTTGCTCACGGTAAGCATTGGACGAAAACCTGCCATGGTCGAGATGGACATAATGGGACAAAAGCTCACAAACACCATTGTGGATGGCGGGTTTGGAGTCAACGTGCTACCGGAAGAAACTTGGAGAGGTCTGGGCAAGCCTACCCTTTGGCCACCAACATTTCATCTTGTCGGTGCGGATCGGCACGACATCAAACCCCTCGGAACTCTTATGGCACAAAAGGTGTTGATCGGGACACAACAATTCATTTTGGACTTCTTAGTCATCCCACTGGAGAGAAAAGTGTACGACGCCCTCCTGGGAAGGGGATGGTTGATCATGGCTAGAGCCAATCATAACTGGAAGAAGAATACACTCTCAATCGAGAGCGAAGGCCATAAGTATGTGATTGACCTGAGAAATCGGTTCGTCAGTGAAGAGCTTGCGTCATCTGACTCTGACTCGGAAGACTCAAATAGATGGGAGTGGGGTTTCGAAGGAGATAGAGGAGGAAGGGAACCCAATGAGGAAGGAGTATTGGAACTGGACGGATGCTTTGAGGATGGAACTAGTTCGCTAGCTGGACTCTTCCATTGGCAGACGAAGGACCACAAGGTCTTTCACCTGGAGTGCCACATGCTGTAAATATGCGAGATTGGAGAATCAAGTGGCGGTATGGAAGAACAGTCATTTCCATTGAGTATGACAGGTACCAGGAGGGAATGGCATGAGTGGATGACACGCCAGTCCACTAGTTTGAACGAGACAAACCCATCCAGTACGAGGAAAGGGGTGTGAAAAAAGTTTATCTAGGCAAGGATGAGGACCCGCAGGTAATACTCGTAGGGGATGACTGGAACCCCGTACTGAAGGCGGCGGCTTTCAGGAAATTTTTGGAATACAAGAATGTTTTTGCCTGAATCTACAAGGACTTGAAGGAGGTACCATGGGAATTGTGTGTACATCGCATAACCCTTGTACCAAGAGCCCAACCCGTACGGAGGAGACCGTATAGGATGAACAAGAACTACGCGGCCAAGGTGAATGAGGAAATCAACAAAATGTTGGAGGCTGGGATCATATTCAAAGTGGAAACTAGTGATTGGGTTTCCCCAATAGTCATTTCTCTCAAGAAGGAAGCTAATTAGATAAGGATATGCGTGGACTTCAGGTACCTAAACGCAGTAACAATCAAGGATCCATTCCCAATCCCATTCACTGACAACATTCTGGAAGAAGTAGCTGGGCATGAGATATACACGTTTCTGGATGGGTTTTCAGGTTATAATCAGATAAGTATTGCAGAAGAAGATAAGCTAAAGACCACATTCGTGGTAGAAGATGGGGTGTACGCCTACAATTGCATGCCCTTCGAGCTATGTAATGCACCGACAACCTACCAGAGAATAATTTTACACATTTTTGACAAAATGTCTGTAGGAAATTTCAGGGCATTCTTAGATGACTGGTCGATTTTCAGTGATCAGGACACCCATCTAAAGGCACTGGGGGAATGTATGGAGAGGTGCTAGAAAGCTAGGCTGGGCCTTAACCCAAGGAAGTGCAGGTTTATGGTACCACAAGGGAAGCTTCTCGGCCACATTATCTGTAAAGAAGATCTGAAGATCGACCCGAATAAGATAGGAGTGATTGTCAACATGGAGAACCCAATGAATTTGACATGGGTGAAGTCATTTTTGGGACATGTTGGCTACTATCGGAGATTTATCAAAGGCTTTGCACAAGTCTCCTGGCCCCTAGATAAGCTGACAAGGAAGGGGGAGCCATTCGTATGGGGTACGGATTAGGAAGAAGCCTTCAAGGAATTAAAAGATCGGTTGGTAAGTGCACCAATACTGGTGTACCCAGACTGGAATAAGGAGTTTCACGTCCATGTCGATGCCTCCAACTTTGCGATTAGTGCTACCCTCGCACAAGTAGGGACGCAAGGATTGGACCATTCCGTTCTCTTCGCTAGCCAACTTTTGTCAAGGGCTGAACGGAACTACAACACAACGGAGAGGGAGGCACTCAGGATGGTGTACGCAGTACAAAAGTTTCGCCACTACCTGTTGGCTACTCCGTTTACGTTTTACGTGGACCATCAAGCACTAATGTATCTGGTAAATAAATCAATTATCCAGGGTCGAGTAAGTAGATGGCTATTGGTCCTACAAGAGTTTACCTTCACCATTATTGTGCGGCCAGGCAAGTCCCATGTGATAGTCGACCAACTATCAAGGATCAGATCGGGAGAACCGGCCGAAGGGGTGAACAAGGACTTCCCAGATGCACACTTGTTCCAAATTGTAGTACTACCATCGTGGTACGAGAAGATCGGCCAATACCTTTCTACTTACACATTTCCAAGGGAGATGCCCCCGGGGGAACAACAAAAGCTGGCATTAAAGAGTGAGACTTTCCAGCTAATCAATGGCCTGTTAAATAAGATGGGCCCCGACCAAATCTTGAGGAGATGTGTTATGGAGGAGGAAATTCCCAGCGTGTTGAAGGAAGCACATGACGGGTTGGTAGGCGGACACATGGGACCAGATGCAACTGCCAGGAAAGTACTTCTAGCTGGTCTGTGGTGGCCAACTCTATACATTGACGCCCGGGAGTGGGTGGCTGGGTGTGACACTTGTCAATGGGCAGGAGAACCATTCAAAGAGGGACTTCATTCCCCTCTTTCCCTCGCAGCCTCAGGAGCTATTCGAACAGTGGGGTTTGGACTTTGTAGGACCCTTGAAGCCGAGTAGCATGCACAGGTGCAAATATATTGTAGTAGCTATGGAATATCTCACCAAGTGGGCAGAAACGAGGGCTTTACTAGATAACACGGCTCTGAGTACGGCACGGTTCTTGTATGAACAAATCGTCACGAGGTATGGGATACCCCTCCAAATCACCAGTGACAGGGGAGTGCACTTTGTCAACCAAGTAATCTGTACCATGACCGTAGAGTTCAAAATCTTTCACAATCTCTCTAGTCCGTATTACCCCCGAGCTAATGGACAGGCAAAAGCAACCAACAAGGTGTTGGTGTCAATAATTTACAAATTGTGTGGAGTGGAGCAGGAAGACTAGGAGGAAAGGCTACCAGCCGTACTGTAGGCTTACCACACAACCTGCAAGGTCACCACGGGGTATACCTCGTTCTAGCTCATGTATGGGTAGGAGGTAATGTTACCAGCCGAATACACCGTACCTAGCCTCTGGGTGGCGGTGGGTAATAGACTTGATGACGAAGAAAGCTTGAGTGCAAGGCTTGACAGCTTGATGAAATTGGACGAAAGAAGAATAATGGCACAATGGACAACGGAGGTAGTGCAACGACGACGGAAGTGCTGGCATGACCAGCACCTACGACGGGTCAACTTCCGACCGGGGCAATTGGTTTTGAAGTATAATGGCCGGAACGAACTCCGGCCGGGGAAGTTTAAGGTTCGTTGGCTTGGACCCTATAAGATTAGAGAGGTCGGCCAGAACAGGGCGGTGAAGCTATCAACTCTGGATAACAATCCAATTAGAGACCCGGTGAATGGTTCGAAGCTGAAAATCTACACAAAACGGAACAAACCTGTGATCGGGATTAACATGTTGGGATACACCACCAAAGGGCATTGAACCATTGGCCAGAGCAAGGAAGTCGAAAAAGACCCGGTGTTAGAAGAAGAACCCTACCGGAGAGATGAAGAGTGGGCAAAGCCTTTTGCAGCCATGGAAGAGCGGCTTGTGCCAAAGCAGGTGGAAGGTGTTGCAGTTCCCAGGAACCACAAGCACCTCACAAACGCGTATTTTGGGGAGCCAGCAGTATGGGTGCGGGTTTGAGGACATTGGAAGAAGCGGGCCCCATATGGTGGTCTTCGAGAAGGGTACGTAGCATACGATATTGATGAAGAAGCTAAAGCCCGAAGGAAAGCCGAGAGTGCAAATAAAGAGGAGGAACCTGAAGACCTGGAGGCGGAACTGGACTTAGAGGAGTATGGGGCAACCTTGGGTCCCTGTTTAAAAATGGTGTTGAAAACAAAAGATTTATTCATCATTGCCTCCCGGCCAGGTGAAGTGGAAGCCGGACCCAATTCATTATATCGGGTGATCCCTAATCCCACGGGACCCCCTGAGGTTGACGGAGAGAAAGTAAAATGGTACCAACAGTACGAAGGCCGTTACATTGACGAGCGATATAAGGGGTTGGGATCCGCTCTGTTAGTTGACAAGATATGGGACTTGGAGTACGCAGGGTCATGTTGTGCACAAGAATGCTATAGGAGGTTGCTGCACATCTGTATGCGGTTGCACAATTCAGAGATAAAGTTGAAGACTCCAAATGACTCCTCAGAAATGAAGAGGAACATTGGAGATGAGGACGCCGACCAAGGGTCAAACAAAAAACGGAAGGAAGACAGGTCAAGTGACAAGGGAAGAGCTAGGAAGAAATATAGTACCTGCACAACGAGGAGGAAACTAAGGGGGTGGAAAGATCATTCGGCAGCATTGGTAGAAGCAATAAGCTACCCTGTGGAGCCCAAAGGGTTATCTAAACGATGCAACCTAACCTCGGGATACCTTAGTAAACTGAAGGTACGAAGAAGAATTGCATTTAAAAAGTGCTGTCAAATAAGAGAATTAAAACAATTGCTAAGAAAGGAGATATTAGAAGTTGGGAAAGGGAAATACATGGAAGGGAGAAAAAGGCCAGGGACAACAAGTATTAAAAAATTAAAGTGTAAGGCAAAAGTGATGGCAGTAAGTCGGGAAAAAAGGCATTTAATAAAAAGGCACTTATTTTATATAAAATTAGTGAAGCATTTAGGCCTAACCCTAACCCTGACAAAAGCAAGTGGTTATAAAGACCCCCAAGAAGCCCAATTGTATACAACTCAGAGAAGAAATCCAAGCAAACTTGGCAGTAGAACGGAGCCGAGAGGAAGAAGGCAAGGATCCGTACAGCTAGGCACAGAGAAGAAACTAAGTTCGTACAAAGTACGAACCGATTGTATGGACGAGCGTGAGGAGGGGTTGAAGGATCTACTAGTTAATCCGTATGGTGTACGGATTGCTCGAACAAAAGGACGCGAAGGCCAAGCATCGAGTTCGTACGACGTACAGAGTGTTCGTACGGACGTGGCAGCAACAAACAAAGTACGATGGAACATACCGTATAGTGTACGTTGTACGACATCTGCAACATCGACTAGTGTACGACGTACGACGATCACACATCACTCGTACGATTTGTGCAAGTTCCAACAGAATAATCCGTACGACATAATTGTCCGTACGAGGTGCAGTGTAGAACGTATGGTGAATTGAAAGGGTTGTACAACGTAGAGGAGGGGAAAATCGTACGAACAAAGACAAATACCGTACGGTACCGTACGAAGGTCGGCATAGGGAAGTCCGTACACGCAAAGAACAGGCATGTATAAAAATTGAAAGTGTTTTTTGGAAAATTGAATAGGAAAAGTTTATTATACGGTCAAGAGAAGGAAGGTTACAAAATCCGTACGGTGGAGAGGTAGCAGCTAGTGCAATGGGCCGTACAAATTGGCGGAGTACACTTTCAGATGGTTATAATAACGGCCAAGGACGGGACAAAGGCAGAAGAATAGGGCACAACAGTTGTAGTGCAACTATGACAGGTACAGATCCAGCCAGCAGCAGCAAGAAGGCCTAAATCAGGCCAAAAGTGCAGAACGATCCAGAGGGAATCATGGGGGAGAATGTGACTGGCAGCGAATGCTGTACTTGGTGGGAGGAAACTTCCCCTGACCATGTGATAAAGGATTCCCTCAGAAAAGCCTATGTAGACCATGCCATCTAGATGCCCACATTCAGCATCAAGGATTTTGAGCCGGTGCTGCGGACTATGGTATCCGGATACAATCTGTAGGAAAGGGCTTCCATTATTCAGTTCCAGGGATGCACGGTACCAGTCTCATTCAAACTAGAGGACTGCAGGAGGGTATTTGGTATACCTGAGAAGGGGGCATCTGTAGCGAAACCAATGAAGAAGCTCACCAAGGAAAAGAAGAAATGGCTGATGGATTTGGTATGCAGGGATGACCTCATAGAGGAACAATGGAAGAGTGCTTGGTCGGACAGTAGGGGGTTGAAGCGTGCGTTTATTGCACCAGGAGAATGGAGAATGTTGATGGACTTGGTAAAAAGTCGCCTCACAGTAGCCAGTTGTACAACCAACATAGCCATCTGGATGATAGGGTTAATGAATGGGATTAAATGTGGTAAAGTGTACAACTGGGGGCAACTGCTGGTGGAAAGAATTCATGATTTTCTCAAGCTGGAACACAAGACATTTTACATGTGCCACCATGCCATCATCCTATTCTTGGATGTCGTATGCCTGCAAGTACCACGAGAAATGTGGGGAACCTTCGAACCACACGGACGGGTGGAACCTAATAAGCCGACCATGTACTACTATGCCCATTTGGACACACTGGGTGACATTGTGCAACCGGCAAAAAGGAGGAAGCTGGATGCGTTCGTAGAGGTTGAAGCTGTCAGCAACACCGAGGATTCTGAGGAAGAGGCAAAAGAGATTGAGGAGCAGGAGAGCGGCGATGAAGGGTTCCGTATGGCACCACACACAACCGTAGAGGATGAAGGGGAAGCAGAATCGTAGCAACCAAAAGAGGAGGAAGGGGAAGATCAACATGGAGGGCTACGAGCGCAATGGAAGAGCACGAGGGTGAAATTCACACCTCCAAAATTATCTTCGGCACACTTGGTACCACAGGAAGCACTTATAATGGCCAGTTCGGTGGGGGATGTACGACCAGTAGGAGTGTTGTTCCGAAAAATCAATGAAGGAGAACCACCGGCATAATGGCGGGTGTCACGACCACAAATTAGCCAGTTGTACTTGCGTCGGAAGTCGCGGATGGTACTAGTATGGCAGACCAGACAATGGCAGAGGAGGCCGTACTAGGGAAAGACGAGGTCGCCGTACAGGGAATTGGTACTAGTACGACAGGTTCAAGTACTTGTACGACGAGCACTTGTACGATACCAGCAAGAACTGGTACGACACCAACAGGTATTGGTATGCCAGGTGCTAGTACAGTACCAACGGAGAAGGACGAGGTAGGGGATGTATTGATGACTGGGGATGGTCTGGAGGACTTGGTAGTACTGGAGACACTGATGGATGAAGATATAGATGCATCGTTGGATGGGTGGCTGGGGCAGTTTGCACTCACACCTCACTCCCCTCCCTCCCCTGCATCGCATAACATGGCTATTGGGCCGCACCAGACATAGGACGGGACTACGTCTTCACAGACCAGGATGTGGGGATGTCTGTTGACGAGGAGCATAGGGCAACAGGAAGTGGTGGGCAGAGCCGAAAGATCAACTATGATGGGGAAAGCGGGCCAGAAGGATCACTGACAGGACTTCACCTCACTCTACCAGATCCTAGCGATCCAGCAGGCTCGCTCCAGCGGTTCCTTGGAGAGCTACATGGGATTTCAGATGTGGCATGTGGAATGGCACAATTGACTGGGCAGATGGATGCCGACAACTCCGCTGACGCTGAGAAACTTTGCCACTTCATGACTTTTGGGTGTGCAGACAAGTTTGCCTGCCATTTCGAGCAGCAGGGGTGGCCAGACAGTAGTACGCCGGAGATGGCACAGGAATAGAAGCGCATGCGCCTGGTGGAAGGAGGGGGCACTCTGGGCACCACCTTCCGCAGCATGGAGGGAGCCTTTCAAGATGTGTACCTGCAGATGCGACGACACCAGATAGAGCAAGAGGCCCAGTGACTGTATATAACAAAATTGGAGAAGGAAGGGTAGAAGCATGCACAACTAGCGGTATCAGAAAAGAATCTACGGGATGAGCTAGAAACGAAGGTGACTACTTATGAGGCCCGTTGTAGCATGTAGAAGAAGGAGGTGCACGTATTGGCAGCAAAGGTGGCCGAGCTTACCTTGCAGATAGAGCAAAAAGACAAAAAACTACTAGAGGCCGCACACATGGTGAAGAAGGCACGGGAGCGACAGCTAATGGCAGATAAGAACCTCAGACTCCACACAGAGCAACAACCTTCTTCTTCGACCACTATAGGGATGCCTCCTCCCCCTTCTCAATCTTAGTCTTTTGTTTTGTATTCCAACTCCTATTCTCTTAGTCGTCTAGAAGACGACTAATTTTTTTGGGGGGGCTGATGTTAGGGGTCAATAACACATGTTAGTTTGAAGTTGGGATGGGTGTTTATGTTTGGTTATGTTGAGTCGTCGGGAGGTTCCCATGGGGCAGTTGGTAGTTAGTGACGGTTGGCAACTTGGCCAACCGTCGAGTCTATATATGATTCGGATGGAACCTCGGCAAGGATGGGATTGTACTGGTATATTCTTGAGAATTCAATAAAGATATCATTCTTCTGGTATAGCTGTTTATTGTTGTTACTTATGCTTTGATATATGAATGTTCTGTTACATGAATAGTTGGTATGTGTGAGAAATCCTTGTTTTACCCTTGAGTTTACCAACCTCACAATAAGGGCTAAACCGTGGGGATATTTGTAGCTTGGTCTTTAGTAGGAACATACTGCAAATCCACGGATCCATCTTCAACCAGCTTGTGAATGATGTGACAATGAAGCTTAACACACTTGGTTCGCTCATGGAAGATTGGATTTTTGGCGAGTTTGAGCACCCCTTGATTGTTGCAAAAGAGGGGTGAAGGGCCTGCTTGAGACATCTGGATGTCTGAAAGCATCCTTCGAAGCCAAACTCCCTCATAGGATGCTTTGATTGTTCCTCGATATTCAAGTTTTGTCGAGGAAAGAGCTACAACCTGCTACTTCTTACTAGTCCAAGTGACAACAACTATGCTCAAACTGAAGGCATTCTCGGATGTGGACTTTCTGTCATCAACAGAGCCTGCCCAATCCAAATCTGTGAAACCGATGAGTCTGGGATCTTTGGTTCGTCCATAGAGGATACCAAAGTCTGAAGTGGTCTTGACATAGCGCAGGATCCGCCTCGCTACAACCCAATGATCTGATGTAGGAGCTGTCATTAAGTGGGATATGTAACTCACTGCATAGGTCAAATCAGGTCTAGTGGCGGTGAGATATATTAGATTGCTCACTAGTTGCCTGAAATCGGATTCATTCTCAACTGGAGAACCAGATTTGGCCGACAACTTTATGCCTTTCTCCATAGGTGTAGATGCAGGTTTGCAGTCCTGCATTCATAACTTGTCTAGCAGAGCCTTGGCATACTTAGACTGAGAGATGAAGATGCCATGAGACCGTTGCCAAACCTCAACACTTAGGCAGTAGTTCAGAAGCCCAAGGTCGGTCATGTCAAAAGACTAGCATAAATTCTGCTTGATTCCCTGAATCAAAGATGCAAAACTGCCAGTGATGATCAAATCATCAACATATATAACCAGATTGATGATATCACTGCCAGTAGTTTTGACAAATAGATTTGGGTTAGAAGGACTCCTTTGGAAACCTTGATTTGTGACATACTTATCAATTTTCATGTACGATGCTTTAGGAGCCTGTTTCAGGCCATAGAGTGCTTTCACCAGTTTGAGCACCTGGTGTTCTTTTCTAGCAACTTTGAATCTAGGAGATTGCGTCATGTAGACCTCTTCTTGTAATTGACCATTCAGGAAGGCACTCTTGACATCCATTTGATGGACCTTCCAGCCACACCGAGTTGCCATGGTGAGGACTAATTTGATGGTGCTCATCATTGCTGTCAAAGCAAAGGTGTCCTCGTAATCAATCCGTTGAGAGAAGCCTTTGGCAATGAAACGAGCCTTGTACTTATCCAAAGTACCATCAACCTTGTATTTGACCTTATAGACCCATTTGCATCCAATGGGTTTCTTCCCTGGAGGAAGATTTGACAAAACCCAAGTGTTTTTCTTAAACAAGCTATGGTGCTCAGAGGCCATAGCTTGTTCCCACTTAGGTATCCCTTTCGCCTCTGTGTATGTTTGAGGTTCATACACACTGTGAATGTTGGCCATGAGAGCAAAATTGACATAATTAGGATTTTTACTCTTCTTCCGAGTAGTTCTACCCTCGATGAGCTCATCATCATGAAGATCGCCAATTCTCGTAGCCCACCTTTTAGGCTGGAGAGTAGAAGTGCCAACATCAGATGTAGGAGGTGCAACAGGATCAGGTTAATCAAACAAAAGATTGGATGAATGCTGAGGAAAGTTAGGTGGTGTAGCTGCGTGTCTAGGTGATCCTGCAGGAGAAGGAGCTGGTGTAGGTGCGGGAACTGGAACAACAGGAGTCCTCCCATCAGGTGGACCTAATGGAAGATGGACACCCAAGTCTTGAGCCTTGAAAGGTTGATCCTCTGAATCCTAACTGGAGGAGAGAGCTGAAATGGCCCTCGTTCCTCATCAAAAACTACATTACGATTGAAGATGAGACGATCGGTCTTGATGTCAACTAGTCGGTAGGCTTTGTGATTATCACTGTAGCCAGTTAGCATTCGTTTCTGGCTCTTGGCATCCAGCTTGGTGCGTTTAGCATTAGGGATCCAAACAAAGGCAGTGGAGCCAAAGACCTTCAGGTGACTGATTCTCGGCTTGTGACTTGACCAGGCCTTTTTTGAAGTCCTCTTCTTCACAGCTACTGTAGGAGACCGATTCAAAAGATAGACTGCAATGTGAACTGCTTTAGCCCAAAACTTCTTTGGAACACTCTTGTGTTCAAGCATAAACTGGGCCATTTCAGTAATTGTGCGGTTTCTCCGCTCAACGACACCGTTTTGCTGAGGGGTGTAAGGTGTTGTGAGTTGGCGCTTTATGCCATGTTGTTCACAAAAATGAGAGAAGGCAAAAGATCAAAATTCTCCCCCATTATCAGACCTAAGATTAACAATATGTTGACCAAACTTTTTTTCTACTAAGGCTTTGAACTTTGAAACAAAACAACGCCTCTGATTTTTGATGAAGGAAATACACCCACATTTTACTACTGAAATCATCAACAAAAAGTAAGAAATACCTAGACCTAGTAACAGATGGAGTAGCCATAGGTCCACAAATATCAGCATGGACCAGTCGTAATACCTTAGAAGCCTTCTAGGAGTCACCATCCATGAATGGAGTCCAATGCTGCTTCCCAGCTTGACATGCTCTGCAAACTCCAAGGTTCTGGGTCTGGATCTCTAGCAGTCTGATGACAAGATCTTCCTAAACACACTGAGAAAGATAGTGCACATTTAAGTACCCATAACACTGATACCAGATTGTACTAATAGAGGAGCGCTTTGCTGCCATGGCAAGCTCCTGAGAATCAATAGAGTCAACTAGTCCGAATAGACCATGATCCTCAAGACTCACGACAACAATAGACTGAGTCTCCCGATCAATGATACTGCACTGATGTGAACTGAAGGTCATGTCGAGCCGAGGAGGATGTCTCAGATTTTGACTAACTGAGAGAAGGTTGAGTTCCATTCCTGGAACAAAGTACACGTTGAGGAAAATCCATTTCCTTCCTCTAGACTGAATCTGCACACTGCCCTTTCCGACAATAGTGTACTCTTCGCCTCCAAAAATAACAGAATCCGAGTAAGGTTGAAAGTCAGTGAATCAATCTCGACGATGAGTGAGGTGGCGTGAGGCACTTGAATCTATATACCAGGTAGAAGACTTCACATGGTCTGCAGGTCTTTTAGCCATGAAGGCGTAAAAGGTAGATTCGTTTTGCTTAGTGTTGTCATCTACATTAGCTTTAGGCTGTGAACCACTTTGCTTGGATTGGGCAGCCAAGCGTTTATGACACTCAAGTTTCATATGACCAAACTTATGGCAGTAATTGCACTGAACACTTTTCTTCTTCGAGCCTTTTGATGATGGAGCAGAAGGTTTCTACTGTAAAGATTGGAATTTACCTTTATCCTTATGAAAGGATTTGGCTGCGAAAGCTTGTTCTGTAGAGGATGAGCTGGTATTGTTGCCAAACTGTTGCTTCCACTGATCCTGCTGCATAAGTTTGGTGCAAAGATTAGTGAACTTGAGATCAACACCAGTTGAAGTGATGTTAAGAGTGTCGACAAAATGCTCATAGGACTTCGACAAATTTTTCAATGTGATAACTACCATGTCCTCCTCCTCTATAGTCTGACCGATGGCTTCTAACTGATCACGGATGTCTTTAATCTGATTGAGATGCTTCTGAAGGAATTTTCGCTCATCCATGACTATAGAGAAGAGCAAATTTTTCAAAAAGAAGGCTCTACTGTTATCAGATGTCTCATGCAACGTCTTGAGATGCCCCCATATCTTGGCAATTGTTTTGCTGGTAGGTATCTGAGGAAGCTGATCTTCAACCACGGCTAGCTTGATGAGCATGACAGTATCACAATTTTGCCCATCGAAATTGGTTTGATCAGGACCGGTTGTAGAAGGACGGGTGGCCTTTCCAAGAACCAACTGATCGATGACACGATACTCAAAGATAGTGAGCATCCGCTACTTCTAGGTATTGTAATTTCTGCCATTGAATTTTTGACTCCCCTCAAGTAGAATATTCGTCAATGATGCCATCACAAAAACTAAGGTCAAAGTTGGTTGACTGAATGACGACATGAATGTTGAGGCAAGAGATTGTCAATGTGAATTTGCGTAAACATGACGTGTAATGGACAAAATTGAGGCATAAAGCTTGCACGAATTTCGAGGTAGACCATAAAATGTTCAGGCACAGATCCAAATGTACAAATTTTTGAAGACCCCCAAAAATTTGACAGAAACCCATAAATCTGCCAAAAAAACCCCAAAAAATCTAACAATTGTTTCTGAAATTCGGATGCCTTGGTTGCAGAAAAAACAAAGGGTTGAATGGAAACCCTAGGCAGTTGAAAAACATTGAAGAATCTGCAAAGACGATGACAAAACCCTAGTTGTGAGTTGGAAATCTCGTGAAAAACAGACTCGATGCAAAATAAATCGTGTGTTGCAGACTGAAGTCGCTACGAACAAAAATCGCGTGTGCAGAAGGTGAGGAGAAACTTGTTGCATGCAGTCGCGGGTCGTAGAAACGGCCGTGAAAAAAATAGAACAATCGCGCGTAGAACACGCGATTCACAGGAGTCATGAACACGCGGGAACACAAAAAACGACAATGTAGATTCGTGTGAAGCCAACCATGAATGTGGGTCGGAGATAACAAATAGATCGCGTGGGCTTTGACAGCCGTAAAAGAATAGACGCGATTTTTTAATTTTGTAGAGACGACTCTGTCCCACGAACACATACATAGGCTCTAGAAAGATGAATCGAAACCCTAGTTGGGTTGTAGAGAATTTCACCTAAAAAATTTGTTTCGAAAAATTTCCACTAAAAAAATTAGAATTATAAAATTTTTCAATTTTTTTTTGCCTTTGCCCTGATACCATATTACACAGGTAATTGGTAAAATAATTGAATGAATTAAATGAATGATCAAACCATCATTTATAGAGTTACAAGATCGATGTTTCCATTATGAAACAATCAATAATTGAAGCAAAATTAGAAACATCTAATATTTACAGACAAATAGAATATTGACCATTAATAATTAATAACTAAGATATTATTCTAATACAGGCCTGGGAATGAATTGCAAGGAAAAGATTGACAAATGAAATGCATGAGACTTAGACAACCAGAAAGATGTTCAATGAAAGCTTTTCCATTCAATCAAAATGTACATTATAAGAAATTGAAATATGAAATATGAAATATTATCCTACTACTCATAGGATTATGTACATTATTGCTATAACACTAACATTCATTGTGAAGTGCATGCTAACATATTACAGACTTTCAAGTTTCAACATAAAATATAACTTCAGCATTTTCTTCCTGAACAGATTAATTGCCCTCATATTCTTCTCAAGATGGGGAAATTGCTTCTTAAATTTGGAAGAAGAGAAGTGCATGCTCAAGGCAGTCTGCCTTTATGCCTCGTGTGGTTCCTTTCTTTTCTGCCTTGTATCTAGAGTTTCTGCATCCAAAAGCCTATCTTCTGGAAAAGAGTTGTTTCTTTCAAGAACGATCTAAAACATGCATGGAGATTGGTTAAAAAAGAGAAAGGAATGGAGATCTACTACAAATAGTATTTAAATTTTCATTATGATGAACTCTCAAAAGAAATCTTAACCATGGATGAAAATTATCAAGCTCATGGAATATTTTTGTTTTTGTTTAAAGCACATTATATTGTTTGGTTGCTCTATGCAAGTGTTGGCATCCCCTAAAAATTTCAACTATCTATATGACTTCAGTCACAAAGACCAACGGTATACAGGAATCATGGAATAATTTTTTCAGTAAGAGCAGGTTTTTTTGGGATCAGGACATGCAAGAATATTGGCAGAGGTGCTAACAGCATCCACTTCACCTTCGTGTGTTATCTACTGCACTAATATATTCTGCTTTTGTCTCAAATGAAGCCGGACATTTTCTCTCTACTACCTCTGCAAATCATCAGCAGGATTTTATTTCTTCAATTTTTTTCGTATGGCCTTTCTCTTGTGTTTTGGGTTGTCTTTTCATCCTATTGTCATTTCTTTTGCTTTACGCATGGGTGAGTTCCAACTTTTGTTCAGGAAAGCAGGGAATGTGATCCTGGATGTCAATTGCATAACTAGAGAAAGGCATTGGATGAAGAATAATTTGAATAACAATCAGAGAGCTTGGGTACAGGTGCTTGGTCCTTGTGACACAAAATCACGACAGACAGTTCCTCAACATTGTGACCCTTTGAACTAATATTTTAATAATTGCATCAATGATGGAAAAAGAAAAAAGGATTTGTCCCATGCCTAGGATTATTAATAAGTGATTTCAGATTTGGCTAAAATTTTCATGCCAATAAAAAAGTCGACTATGGAGCTGAGAAAACAGTTCCTTTTTAGAAGCACACACTAAATTTGATAAGATGATCAACCAAGTTGTTTGAATGGTGTCTAACATGAACAAACTTAACGTTATTAAACTGCAATTTCTATATACTTAAACATGAACAAACTTAATTTTATTAAACTGCAATTTCTATATACTTAAACATTAACAAACTTAATGTTATTAAACTGCAATTTCTATACACTTACTCTAAAATACTGTCCAGTCTCCAACTAGATCAATTCCAAGTGAAGCACTGCTTATGGTCACAGCAGTTATCACTCCACAGTGGGATTCCTAATGTTTATGGTGATAAGGTAATTTTAGACTGTGCAAGAGAGCCTCAGTGCGAGCATTATATTATTTTGGACACCCAAGTCTTTGGGGAAATAAACCTGAGTTATTTCCTTTGTTAAAGGGAAGTATCTTGCTTGCTTCTAGGATTGCCCACTGGCCCACCTCAGCGTGGGACATTCTTCTGTGAATATCATATGATCTTGCTTTGCTGCTGTGATTGGTGTAGGATGATGACACCTCTTCTGCTCTGGGCATTGATACAAATGTTTGATTGTGCTAGTTTCCTTTCTTGGTCTTCCGTGAGTGCCCTCTTCTCCCTCGGCTATTTATATTTGTAATTGGATTCTCTGGCTAGGGTTACCTCTACTGTTGTGTTTTCAGTGCTTTAGTGTTTGTTGTGTTCAAAGTTCCCAGACTCGGACTCGGCTTTGACTCGGCAAGGCTGACTCGGCAAGGACTCGGCAAAATAATAAAACCCTTGAAATTTAGAGATTTTTAACGATTTAAAACTTGTTTCATACACCCATTATTGAATTAAGCTTAAAGACACTATAACATCATCAAATAGAAGCTAATTTGATCACATACATAAACATACATCCATCACATGCGTAGAAATGTAAATTGTAGCTGAAGGAATTAGAAAACATAGATATATAGAGTTATAAATGTTGTCCAATGTATAATATAAAATCCATGACTTCAAATGTTCCCAAACATATATCTAACTGTAAAGTGTAAAAAAAAACAAGTCTATGGCTCTGGCTCAGGCTCAGCCTCGTCTATTTGCCTCCTACAAAGGCGTCTAAGGTAGGTCCTGGATGACTGAGTAGCCATAGTCTCTGCCTGTGATGTGCCAGTCTGAGTAGCCATAGGTGCTGTGCCTGATCGTGTTCTATCCTCCTCCTCTGCCATAGCCACAGCCTCAGCCTCTCTGTCTGCCAAGGTCCTCATCAGTGAAGACTGGATCGGTGGACTCAATGAGCCAATCTGACTCGGAGTCGACTTCCTCTAGAGTGATCGGAGAGGAGTCATCGTCCAAAATCTGTCTGGTCCTGAGACGGAGGTTGTAATGAACAAAGACTAGATCATTCAACCTCTCCACAGACAATCTATTTTGCCTCTTCGAGTGGATGTGCTCGAACATGCTCCAGTTGCGCTCACATCTAGAAGCGCTGCACGGCTGCCTCAATATGCGGATGTCAATTTTTTGAAGGTTTGGGGTTGAAGGCTCAAACATTTGCCACCATCTATCTGAGATAAGGAAAAGAAAAAAACATTAGTCTCATTTCCAACTTTAAAGGTAGATTATAAAATGAAAAATTAAAATGCATGTCATAAACTTTAGAATTTTCTACCTGGCTGCAATTTTGTCCAGCCCTCTTTGCACAATTGGCTGGCAAAGATTGCCCCTGATGCATTATTAAATGCATCTATCTCGAGAAGTGTAGCTGTGGTATCAGTGACCATCCGTTGTACTACTGAATATAGCCCGCTAAGAACCTCCTCATCCGCTTTGAAATCAGCACGGAAACGGAATGATGGATTGAGGTAATAAGCTGCTGCATGGATGGGCCTATGAAGTTGGTTATGCCATCTTCTATCAATTATGTCCCAAATGGGCCTATACTTATCCTCAACTCCAGCATATATGGATCTAATGGGCTCCTTGGCCCTATCCATGCCCTCATAAATGTAGCCCATAGCGGGCTTCTCCCCATCAACAACTCGTAGGAGAACTACTAGGGGCTCAGTGACCTGCAAATAATGTTAAACAAAAATAGTTAACTCACAAGTGTGCATGAAAATAAGAAAAATTGCAAAGTTGCACAATGCAAACAAAACAAAAATATGCATATAATATTATAAATTTATAAAATTACCTGCACGATCTCTGCACAAGGGATCCAAAAACCTGGCTCATCAAAAATGCAATCTACTACATCCATCCCTGCAGTGGTCGTAGCATAGGATGAGGAAGTCCACTCCTCACCAACAAACATGCGCCTCAAAGATGCCTTTGATTTTAACAAGGATTTCAATGTGAGGAAATTTGAGGCAAATCTCGTTATACCAGGACGAGCCAACTCCCTTTCCCCTGTGTATTGCCTCATAATGCTAAGGACCAATGCATGATTGTAAATAAATTTGCATATATTCTTGGCCCTTTCAACACATTCTTTCACCCATCCAAGCTTACCTATATCCTCCAGCATGAGGTCAAGGCAATGGGCCGCACATGGAGACCAAAAGATTTTTGGGTGCCTCTCCATCAAAAGTTTTCCTGCAACAATTTTAAATTAGTTAAAGAATTAGATGTGAAATTTTACCATTAATATTTAAAAGTTAAAAACTTAAAAGTTTAAAAGTTAAAAGTTAAAACTTAAAAGAAAACTTTTAAAGTTTACCTGCAGCAACATAACTTGCTGCATTATCCGTCACCACTTGCACCACATTTTCTTCCCCCACCTCATCTATAACTTCCTCAATAGCCTCACATAAGTATGCCGCATTTTTGACATGTGAGGAAGCATCGATGGACTTCAAAAACATGATGGATCCTGAAAATAAAACAAATTAATTATCAATAAATTAGAATGTAAATTATTCAATTTCAATCACAATGCATATAGAGAAGTAAAATGATCAATCACCTCCGCTGGAAACAAGAAAATTTAGGAGTGTTCTATTCCTCCTATCAGTCCAACCATCTGTCATGATAGTGCAACCCTTCTGGCTCCAAGATTGGCGGTGGTCCTCTAGGTCAGCTTTCATATCTTCCACCATTTCCAACAAGAGAGGGCCACTCAACTCAGTATCACTAGGGGCTTTAAACCCCGGCCCACAAATGGTTACTGCATCAATCATGCTTTGCCAATAAGGAGACCTGTCACAAATTGAAATAGATTAAATAAGAAAAGTTCAATTTCAATTTCAACTTTCAAATTCAAACCATAAAATTTTAAATTTTAATTTAAAACAATCAAATAAAAAAGTACCCGGCTGCAATAAATGGAATGTTGCAGAAGTACCAAAACTTGCAAATTGCTTTTCTTCCTGCATCATGGACCTCCTTGTTCCAAGACATGCTCTCAAGCGAGGGCTGTGCGCCAGGAGTAGTGCGTGGTACAAAAAAATTGTCTATCTTGGATTTTCGCACTCTAGGACCAAAAGTGTGACTAGGAGTAGGAATAGAAGTACTGGCACTAGCAGAAGCACTAGGACGAAAGGGAGGCATAGAAGAACCCTCTCCAACACAACCTATGGATGCAGCTGTGGATGCGGAGCCGGATGCAGATGTGGGTGGAGGGGAACCAATATGACATAACTCCTCTCTTTGTCTTTTTTTTGTTTGCTTATGTATTTCAAATTTTTCTAATAGGACCTAACAAAAACGGATTGCTTCGGGAGTTGCCTTGTCACAAGGCTCAGTATCATGACCACGTATGCCAGCAATATGATATTTTAATCTATTTATCCCCCCATGGTTAATTTCCTTTCAAAACATACACTTGGTTTGATTTCTTTGTCTACCAGGGAATTCTTCAGTGTATTTCCATGCCTCATCTTTTTGACCATGTTTTCTAGGTGGAGGATTAGGATGAGCCATTAGGAAAAAAAAATATTTTCAAAACGTGAGGGCTGCTGCAATAAGACAATTTTACAAATCACCATTTGAGCATTGTGTTTGACAAAGTTTTAAATTTTAAATTTTAAACTAATTAAAAAAAATCAGCAAAGACTAATTTGTGCATTGTGTTTTTTCCTGAAAATTTTCAAATTTCAAAGAAAGAAATTAACAATTCAGAAAAATCAGCAAACCCTAGATTTTTTTTAGAAAAAATTATAAATACATGTATACAATTTTTTCAAAAAAAAAGTTTAGGGTTTGCTATGCTATTGTTCTATTTATGTCATTGTGATTGAATCATTGAAGTATGCAAGCAGCAATATAGATTTGGAAAGCTGAAGTTAAAAACAAAAAAAATAAAAAAATGAAAAAATTCATAAATATGGAAAAAAAACCAACATAATCAATAAAAATTAACACTTACCTCTTTCAAATTTGTTGACAAGTGTTTGAAATGAGCTCCTTGATGCTCTCAATGCAACTATAGTGCTGCCCCAATGTGATTTGTGCAAGCTTTTCACCTCTTCCTCTCAGCTGGTTGCAAAACTATGGCTCTCTTTTTTCCTCTCTTCCACTCATAAAACTGAATGGCAATCCCTTTTAGGGTTATAACAAAGGCAAATGGCACAAAACATAATAAAAATGTGTTATATTTTTTTTGTTTTTGCGTCCACTTTTTGCAAGCTGTGCCGGCCGGGTCACGACCCTCGGACTCGGCGAGTCAGGGGGTGACTTGCTGACTCGGCGAGTCAGGCGATTCACACCCTGTGACTCGTCCGGGCCCGGGTTAGGGTCGTCGTGACCCAGCGGAGGTCACCCGGCCCGCTGACTCGCGTGACTCGCCGCGAGTCTTGGAACTCTGGTTGTGTTAGTCCAAGTCAATTATTTTTGCCTTAGAGAATCTTTTTCGACCCTAGTGCTGCTTTATTTTAAGTTTTAAACTAGATTTATAATCATTCGAGTCCCAACTTACTTTTGTCACTCATAAAAATTAATCTATTTTCTTTCTTTTTTTTTTAATACACTTTCTTCTCCAAGGTGCCGTGGGTCCTGGGTTTCTTTTGGAGGTACATTGTTAATTTCTTTATCATCTTATTTTTCATGGTTTTAAGTTCCCATTACATTTCACAAAACTTTATTAAGTGACACTCACTAGAGTATGATGCTGTTAAAATATCCATCGAGATTCTGTTCTAAAACAAAACTCCTATCAACAAAAAAAAGCTATTTCCCTAAATCTAAATATCACAAGTTCTATAAATGGCACACTAATATAATTACCTATTTTCAGAAACATAGCCAAGCTAATTACTATCATCAGTTATGCTATGAATGTCTTGATAAATAACCAAATTCTTTGAACTTGTAGAATTTGATTAGAGCAGTTAAAACTTAAAAATTCAAAAGAATCCATGTCAAAATAAAATATAGAAGAAATCTATGCATTTTGCTTGGACAGGATTCAGTTTGCACAGTCTTTCTCAATCAGAAAACTGTGAACTTATTCTCAACATGCTTTACCCAAAGTAGTTTCCTTTCTATTCAGGGATGTTCATAATAACCTCTCACACTAACAGTTTTAGAAATGTTGATCATTGCACACAACATAGTCTGCATATTAAAAGGGATTTTTTTTTTCCATTTGTATTGGTAGGCAGACCTTGGGAAATGTTTGCGTTGCATGCTATTCCTAATTTTCACTTGATTGATTAAATTTTAGAATTCTAGTAATTCTTCATTTGAGGATAGAAATGCGTTTTAGTACATAGGATGATCAGTGCTTGCATGTCTTTTAAATTCTTGAAAGTCATGCACATATAAGATTCTTAAGCCTCAAATGCCTTTTCTTCAATTTTTTTAAACTATGATTTTGTTGATGTTTAGGCTAAAGCTCTCTTTCTGTCTCTATGTTGGGGGTTTGTTGGCCTATTTTTACATTTTGTTAGGTATTTATAATTTTATTAACGTAAAATGTGGCAATCTTTTGTATGACCAGAGCGGGAGAAAAGTGCTACCAAAGAAGCAATTGAAATTCTTCAGAAGGTATGCTGTAATTATCTTCAAAGTTCAAGCCATCCGTTGTGTCCATAAAACTCTTTTCAAATAGCACACCGGGAATGAACTTTTTCATAGATTTAAGGAGATTATATATAAGTTATGTTCTGTGACTAATGGCATGCATGATGCTGCTTCCAATATCTTAGGGGTCTCAAAAAAGTCCCTATTCATCAATAGATGTGATGTCATGCTTTTGAAATGGATTCTCTTGTAAATCCTTTAGTAACCTTGAAAGATATATTTTTTAGACATATATAAGCTATTGTAAAATAAATTGAAGCATTTTAAGTCCAATGTTAGATCTTTTGCATGCATCGGGACTGGCTGCATATATTGTCTGCATTAGTTTTTACTTTTACCATTTTGGCTATAACAAATCGTATAAAAATTATATTTACTATGATGCATTGATTGCCAATTTATACTGTAGGAGATGATGGGAACTAGGCCTCACATGACATAGCAGATAACTCCCAATATAACACCAATGTTATAATAAAGGGTGCTCAAAAAATGTTGGTAGACCTAACTATTAGCAAATTTTCAGACTGATCAACTAGGAAATGAGTCATGACTATAAAACTTTCAAAGAAAATTGTAAAAGGACCTTAAAACTGCAAATCTTTGAGCAAGGGTTTTTGGTTGAAGTAGGATATTTTGAAAGATGAACATTTAGAAGTGGTTTCAACAAGCTGGACTAACAGATTGTCTGGTCACGCATATAGTTTAAATTTTTAAAGGCCCTCCAGGTCTCAACTTTGAGAAAGTCCATTTTGAGATTTCTAAACGTGGTGTGATTCTTGCAGTGTTTTTTATTGAATTGTGTTGTATCATGCATGCAAGCTCATTTTAAACAATTACAATTGTGGTTTTGCAAGTAAACAGCCGATCAGAGTAGAGTACAGTGGAAATGGACAATATTCACATTCACACCTACAATTTGGATAAATATAAATAACACTTAATCCATAAGGCACATATTTGAAGATAAGCATCCTACAAGCAAGTTAAGTGGAGATCAAGTGTGTGTGTCCACACCACCTTAAAATTTTTAAAACTGCATTATAATTTCGACTACAGGGAGCTCAGCAAGAGGGTAACTTTTTGCAATGGAAATACTTTCAGAGACAAGCCTTCTCAAAATTTATGAAATGGGACTGAAATGTATGTTTTGTAAAAACCCTTCACTAAGTAGTAATTAAACTTCATAATCATGCCAAGAGGTGTAACTACAATGACAACAAGGGGTGGAGTGTGTTAACAAAAAGTATTTGAGAGCTGACAACTTAAGTAAATTAAATAGCTCTTAAGTAATTAAATATAAAATAATTCTTAAATAGTTCTAAAGTAAGGTAAAATAACTCTTAAGTAAATAACTAAAATAAATTAACTCTTCAATAAATAAAATAGCTACTAAGTAAATAAAAATAGGTCCGAGAATAGAAATAAATAAAACAATGTAAAATAGTTCTAAAGTAAAACTAGTATACCTATCTGTAGAAAAATCTATGTAAAACACGCCAAGAGATATCATTATGAAGGAGCTATATTAATTGTATTTTTCTTTATTTACATTTATCTTTCTTCTTTTTATTTTTATTGAAAGGATTATTTTTAAAATTACTTATTATGTAATTTGATAAATAAAATAGCAAATAGTTATATACTTAAATAAATACAAATAAAAATTAGTAAGTAATGTTTTCGAAATAATTATCTTTTTAAATTTTAAATAAGATTTTCTGTCACATTATTTATTTTATATTTTATTAAAGAGTTATTTAATTTTTCAATAATAAAACAATAAATATAAATAAATATTGCATAAAAAATAAGAATTATTTTAATTTTTACTTTATCAGTTTTTTTTTTTTCATATGAATACCATTTTTTAATATTTATTTAAAATTTTCAATTATATTTTACTTTTACATGAGTTTTTTATGCTAAAAAAAGTCATTTTATTTACTTAAGAGTTATTTTAGAGTAGTATATTACTTTAAAATCCGCTTTATTTAATTCTATTTACTTAATTTTAATTTTTATTATTTTTGTATGTCAGCTCTAAAGTTTGTTTTAACACACTCACATCTCACCCTATGCTGCCACTATATTTATGCTTCTCAACATAATAAAATTACTCTTAAGAAAATAAAATTACTTCGATATTTGACAATTTTTATATAGATGTATTAATATATTATTTATCATGTATTTCAATGAAAAACAAAACAAAAGAATTACTGAAGTAATGAATGGTGGCTTTTTCAAAAAGTAAATTAATTTACATACAAAAATAAAATAGCTATATAAATAGAAACAAAACAAACAATGCAATAAAATAAAATAAGTCTAAAGTAAAATGAAATAATCTTCAAATAAATAAAAATAAAATAATTTTTAAATGGTTGTAAAGCTATGTTATCAGTGTTGATATTAATTAGGGTAGGGCGGATTCATATTGCCTTGGGCAACATTGGAATCCGCCCAAATAAGGGCTGGCCCCGCTTCCCTCCAACGTGGCCCTATCCCCCAGGCTATATCAAATAAACACTCAGCATGCTATCCAATAGGGCCGACCCTATTAACAAGGCAGTTAAAAGGAAATAATTAAAAGTTTAATTATTGAAAAGCCAACCTAGTTAAGGAGTTCGCTCCATATAAATAAAAGATCAAGATTCATTTGTTATTCACTCAAGTCAATTAGCTCCTTCATCTTATGCGAAAATCTTCATACTTGCCTAAGTGCGAACTTCAGTCATCTGCAACTACAGCAACCTTCATCTACCATTAGGAGGTGCGAAATTCATCTTGAGGTGTTGGCAAAATTCAGTGAATGCACAGCGAACTGATTGGAGGTCTGCCATTCATACATGTACAGCAAATTACTGGAAGGACTACCATTTATGTATACAAAGCGAACTGCTTGAAGGACTGCCATCGAGGTTATACACAGCGAATTACTTGAAGGCCTACAATCTAGGGTAAGGGAGCAGCAACATCTATCCTTCATATGACAGCAAGTGATTGTTGAAGGCAGTCACCTCATACCTCTTGTGATAGCAACATCTGAACCTGCAAATACATGAGATAAGTGTTGTAATGATTACATAACTATAATCCATAATCAGATCTAAGGATCTTTTCTGGCTGGGTTTTTCTTCCTAGGAGGTTTTCCTAGGGTAACTGTGTCTTGCTCTCAATTTGTTCATTTCTATGTTGTCATTTTCTTTCAGTTAAACAAACTAATTAGAAACTAAATCTAAATTCTAAGTTATGTCAATCTGAAAGTGTTAAAATTAACAATCAGGTACACCCTTAAGATGTTTCGCACCTGTACCCGGTTCTCTTTTGTTTTGGGTTTGCTCAGAGGTACACCTAGGGTGAACCTTGGGTTCCTTGTGGGTATGCGAGCGTGTACGTACAGGGAACCTTGGGAATACTCAAGCATACCTAGGGGTACCCAAAGGCGTTGAGTGCCAAAAATAAATTAAAATACACTTTTTTTTTGTATCCAAAACCCTAAAACACCCCTAAAAGCATCATTTCACCCAATACAAATAACATTTTGCTCTCTTCGCTCTCTCTTTTCTCATTTTGGCATTTTGAAGGGCAGCTGGTGTTTTTCAAAGGTAATCAATTGTGGGGTGCAAAAGGAGGAAAGGTAGCTTGCACAAAGAAGATTTAATCATCTAAGGTAACCATTTTATCTTATTCTTTAGTCTTTTAGCAATTTTCTCAAGTTTTTGATGAATTTATTTTTTCGTTTTTTTTTAGAAAAAAAACAAGTTTCACTATTTGTCATAATGGTTTTTGTTCTTCGTTTTGAACTTTGGTAGTTTGTACGTATTGTAGGCTTGCTTTTTTCTTTTTAATTTAAAATTGTACAATTTCTTATAACAACAAAATTAGATGGCAAAAATGACCACTTGTTCAAGTTTAGTGGGTGTGGATGCAGACAAAAAATTTGAAATTGATAGAGCATCTCCTTTATTGAAATATACTATGATGCTTGAACGACTTCTAGGAGGTGGGGGATTCCTTTGGAATTGGAATGAGTGTAAAACCAACTTTAAGAGCTTGTATTATTGAGTGAAAAATCACTTTTGTGCAATAAGTGGGAAGGGGATTAGAGTATAAGAAAGATCGAATGGGAATGGATTGTCAAACGAAAAACTGCATACATTAAAGAACGACAAGAAGCTGATGTTGTGACTGAAAGAGAAAAACTAAGATCTCATCCTTTAGAAAAGAAAAAATCAATGACTTTACCTACATATTCTTAATCAGTAATGGCCTCCCAACATCCTTTCTTGGAGATACCCTCTATCCAAGCAGAAGATTGCTCTCCTTTCCCAAAAAGAGGTCCATTGGACAAGGTATTTTACAATGAATCAAGAGACATTGCAGAGGAAAAAGTTGCACATTGCATTTATGCCAATGGTCTTCCTTTGAACTTGGTGAGATCAACATATTGGTGGGAATTTGTGGCAGCAATCAATAGTGCTAGATACAGATGCGGTATGCAAACGTAGAGCTAGATTTGTGTGGAAGGGACAAAGAGGAGCTTGTGCTTGAATATCTGGTTCGAAAGTATAGGACCAGGATGCTTGGGGCCACCCGATCCTCCAACTATCAGATGCGGACAAATAGGAAACTTTTGGAATAAGAATGTCTCTCAGAAGTTTGTCAGAAATTCTTGGGACCAAGATGCCTGAGGCGACATGGTCCTCTTCTTTTCGCTCTTGCAAAAGTCTATTCAGATCATCATTGTCTCCTCTGTTGAAATCTTCATCCGTAGCTTTTGAATTTGTTGCCTATACACAAAAAGAAGGGAAGATGTGTTGTTTATAGAGGTTTGACTGGGGTTTGCCTAGGTGAAACCATGGGTTTGGAATTAACCCTGAATTGAATTAAAATTGTAAATGGATTTGCTCAATTAAATGTTGAATGATATACCTCAGATCTGTTGCAATTGGTGAAGATTGATGATGCAATGCTCTTTGAATGTAATCATAAGTGTTGATGCAATAACATGACAAAACATGAATGACTCAAACACAAGACTTATTTTGGATATGTTGAATGGATGTTTGGTGGGTCCCAATAAAGGGATTAAAGTCAACCAAAAGAATGATATTACGAGTCATGGAGAATTTGGAATCTTTGGATAGAGCTCTAGGTAGGGTCCCCAACAATGTGAATGATAAAGGAGATAAAGGAGGTGGAAGTAGCACAAAACAATGAAGACATCTCTAGTAGGAAGAGGCCCCGATGAATTTAGAGCCACATGTATTTGGAGTGGACTTCAAGGGTAGAATGTGAAGGGCTTGACAAAGGAATTCAAACATGGAATTGGTAGTGGAAAGAGGCAGGATTAGAAATTATTCAAAAGGAAGGAGAGATATGGATACTGGTCGAAGGTATAGTCCTCAACAAAGTGGATAGTGGTGTGGCTAGGGATAGGGGATGTGATTGGATGGGGTGGGTATAAGGAGTGAGAACTAGAAAGAAAAATGAAGTCATAGTGGCATGATCAACAAGTAGAAGTGGAAGGAAAATTAAGAAATCACTAATGTGGGGGATGAGGGAACTTTAGGTAAGAACATAGTCCATGAAACTAGCACCACCACCATGAGGAAAGCGAGTCTACTAGAATCAAGGGATCCTGTTTGTTAAGAAGAGGAAGGCTCTAAGATTCCCCTAAGTGGAGATGTTTCTTGTAGGCCATGAAAATAGTATTACCGTTAGTAGAATTTTTTTGAAAATCGAACTCCTTTGGATCCATCTCGTGAAGGCATAGCTCATCCTTTGCAAGAGCATGAACGGGTGTCTTGTGGGTCCCAACATAGGCATTTAAGTCGACCAAAAGAATGATATATTGCTAGTTGTGGAGAATTTGGAAATCTTTTGATAGAGGTCTAGGTAGGGGTCCCCAACAATGTGAATGACAAAAAGAGATGAGGCAGGTGGAAGAAACACACAACAATGAAGACATCTTGAGTAGGAAGAGGCCCCCATGAATCTGGAGCCACATGTATCTAGAGTGGACATCAAGGGTGGAATAGAAATTAGTCAAAAGAAAGGAGAGATTGGTATAATAGTGAAAGGTATAGTTACCAACAAAGTGAATAGTGGTGTGTTTGGTGATAGGGGACATGATTGGGCCGCAGCTATTCTAGCTCAAAAACAGACCTGTCGTACAACGTGTTAGTGACAGGTTAGTCAATTGCAACCGTTAACTGCAAAATTGACGGTGTAAAACGTGCGACTAACACACGTGTTAGTCAATCCGTACTGTCTTTTTGGAGCCAGAATAGATGCGTCCACATGATTGGATGGGGTGGGTGTAAGGAGTGATAGTTAGAAAGAAGGGTGAAGGTCATTGTGGCATGATCAACAAGTGGAAGTGGAGGGAAAATAAGGAAATCACTGATGTGGGGGATGAGGGAACTTAGGTAAGAATATAGTCCACAACACTAGCACCACCACCATGAGGAAAGAAAGTAGATCTGTGTTGAGGTGTCTAAAGTCGCATTGCTGCAAACTCTATACGGCCAACACAGAATAGAATAAACTTACTGAGTATCCTATCCTCTCTTGAGATAAGGAAATCCCTAGTGCTATTTTCTGCGTTTGATCAAAGGGGATAACCTCAAGGTTTCGCTTGTCAGGTCTTGACTGCGGGATTGCTCAGTGGTTTGATGTGTTTTTGCTGGAAACACAAGGGGGACTTACGGTGAAATAGGCAATTGCTGGATGAGTTCCCCAAAACTTTAATGGTCTTGTTTATCAAATGGTTTAAGTCGGGTCGATATTGTTTTCAGCACGACTGCAGATTCTCTTGGTAAAAAAAACGGAAAAAGGAGGGATATAGAGAGAGAGAGAGCTACAGAAAATATAAATTTTAACTAAGATAGCAGATTTAGTAAACAGACAGACACCTCCAAATAACTAAATTAAGCATTACCAGCCATTTAAGCACAATACTTGCATCAGTCTAGTGCGATCTTCAAGGGAAAATTGAATTTTCATGCTATTAAATACAACATCAGAACTTTGACATTCATTCAGTGAGCATTCAATAACCGAACTTAGCATGTGAAAGGTTCAGATTAACCATACAGAAGGAAAGACAATCAGCCATTCCCTAATGGTATGAATAACGAGGATTCTATCGGATGTTTACTTAGAAAATGCTATATAAAGGAAATAAACATAACTGAAAATTCTAAATTAATGAAGAAGGAGACCATGCACTCACAGGGAAACTTGAAACAGTCTTAACTTTGCATTAAATCCTGTAAATTTCGCTAGAGCTTCAGCAACAGTCCATGAACTTCTTACAAAATGAGGGAAAACCAGTCCCTTAAATAGGCTTCAAAAATGGATGAATGGCCAAGATCTAATCTAAACTAAAGGCCTAGATTCATCCATAAAACATGGCTGCCCATACCCATAAATGGGAGGCAAATATCAACAACTACCCCAAAGGGAGTAATAACTACCCCAAAAGGTAATTAGAACCTATCCAAAAATAATCCAAAAAGGTGCGCACACATAAAGTTTTACATTTAGTTGACTTGGAAGTCAAACATGACCCTTTGGCCAAAAAGTGCACTTTTCAAGATTTAAAAGGAAAAAAGCACTTTAGGAGAGCACTTTTTCTTTTTCAGCTTCACACCCCTTTTCTAGGAATCCATCCTCGCCGTGCAAATATTCTTGCCAAAGGTCCCGACTTGCTGTACGTTCCTCACGAACATAGTCCTGGAACCTGAGGCACAATTGGAATAGCAAACTGAATGGAGGCACAGGAGGATGGCGAATTTTATACTGCATGCCTTCAAGGTATTGGTCTATGTGCTTCAAACCATCCTTCCAGCTGGAACGATTACGCTCGAAGTACAACATGTTTGACTGGAACTGACCAGCAAAACTTAGGTCCTTAACGAAATAGGTGATCCTATCCGTCCCTAGTCTTTCCTCCCAGTCCAGCTGTATCACTTCATCGGACAGGGCATTTTGCCATCCCGAGACCATTGATCGGAGGATCATTTTGCCGAGTTCTTGCATGGTGTTCAGAATTGTCTCGCATGCATCGTGTTCTTTATCAATGATTTCTCTTGTGTCATTCTTCATGGTGATAGTCTAGTACCATTCCTTAAGAGTGCTGATGTTATAAGGATCTAGGATGGTGGATAATGTAGGAATCTGTGCATGGATCCAAAACAGAGCTCTCATCAGGGGAAGAGTAGTGGCAGCCACTTCATGCATTCTAAGGGATTCCCCCTTTACCTCTTATAGCCGGACCAAGGTGGTCTCTCGATGGTGAGCCATCTCTTTTACTTCTTCGAGGATTTGTTCTCCCCTCCCTTTGATGCCTTGTATCCATTCTCTGACGGCCCTCGTAGTATCCCGTACTCCTTCGAATTTTGTTGTGGTCCTCTGTGCCAAGGCCGTCGGGGGAATGTGGGATTCGAAAGCATTGTGCAATGGTCTCAAGAGTTGATCGATGTATCCCTCGGCCTGCTCGGCACGAGCTCGATACATGTCCTTTTCAGCTGTTATCTCTTCAAGTTGCCCGAGCATGTTCTATACTGAATCCTTGAATTCCTCCTTTTCCTGTTCCTTAGTGGCTTGTCCGATGGGGACGGTTGTGATGCTATAATCTGCCAGTGTGATCTGATCTGCTGACTTGTCTACAGGCGGGGTGGTGATGTGGAGAGTACGGTTCCTTTGCTCATCTTTGGTCATTCTGGAATATGCCTTGGGCTTTTTCTTCCCCTTGGCTTTAGCTTGATCTATTCATGAGAAGATGTCCTCCAAATCAATGGGTGGCTTTGTGGCGGCCTTGCGCTGGGCTTGGGCAATCAACCATTCCTAAGGTACAACCTGGGCTGATGCTATTGTTAAATTTTCACTCTGTTCCTTGATGTTTTCAGCCGTCTCATCACAAATTTGTAGCTGCTTGGTTACGGGAGGAGTGGAGGAGGTGTCAAGCTCTTTGCTTGCAGCAGAGTTTTCTCCTACTTCACTGAACAATTGTTTGGTGCCTTCTTGTGATGGTAGCTCTTCAGTCTTTTCGAGCTCGCGGGTCTCCTCTGTCTTTTGCTCTCCTTCAATGGTAGAGTCATCTTTGGCAGTGTTATGGAGCAGCAGTTCATGGCGACTTTGTTGGGTGGGTTCATGTACTTTGATCTCCTGAATGGATGGAATCTCTAATTCCTCAATTTGGTTACCCGGCTCGACTGATTCAATGATTCTTAGCTCGGCGTCTAGCACGTCGGGTGCGGGAGGATCATTAGCTCCAAATGCATCGATGTCACTCTGGGAAGGAGGAGCAAGTATATAATCCAATTCTACTACATCGTCGAACGAACTGGGGTCCTTTGACGATGAAGTGACCTCTGGCCTCCTAATGGGAATCTTCTCCCTTCTTGTTCTCTTGGATGTCCGAGTTCCTCTGTTGGCTTTAGCCTTCTTCCTTTTCTCAGGCTTTTCAATTTCTTCCCTAGGTACACTGGAAGTTCTCTCATCTTCGGAGGACTGAGAATCAAGGCTACCCATTAAGTGGTAAGTGAACTGGACTCCTTCATGAATTAGTCGCTCAATCTGCTGATGCAACCATTGGTCTGTATATCTTGCTGGGGCTGCCATGACTGCCTCAAAATCAGTGATCTGGTCTTGCGACCAATCAACGCCTGGCAAAAGATGCCTTACTGCCTCAAATTCTCGGACTTGCAGGCAATTTCCTGAATCTGTGAGTTGATCTGGGACCCGGCGGTATTCAAAGAGTCGCATTTGCTGCACACTCAGCCTAGAATATTCACGCCTTCGGACCTCATAGTCATTAGAGCAGTTTTTCCAATAATCTTCAATTGATTCCTTTGCTCTGTAGCGCTTGCCATAGGCTCTCTTTGCCAGATTGTCGTAATCAAAGCATTTCTTTGGAAAATGCTCTTGTAGGCCAGCTCTGCGAAGGATTCCTTTGCTTGGGTGGGTGTCTTCAGATGGACATCCCGGTTGCCTATAATCATGGGGAACGCAAATCCAGCCTGTTTGCTGTCTCTTAGTAAGATGTCGGTCGGACGTGATTGCCTAGCGACCTCCATAAGAACTATCTTGTCGGTTGGGTACCGTGGAAGCTGGAGACGGGCACCATCAAAGCCAGCTATTCGGATATAGGAGAACCTTGGGAACTGAATGAACCAGGCTTCGTATCTCTGCACTAGAATAGTAGCTTGCTCCGAGAGCCTTATGTGTAATCCTCCCTGCATAAGACTGACCAAGCGCATTGTGAAGGCGTCATTGATGCGCTCATACTGGTCAACTGCATAAGCCGGGCTGTTCTTTTCTCTCTGAGCTATATCCTGATAGTGAAGCTGTGGGTAACAATCATATACCTTTACCTGATCAGGTCCATTCCCAATTTCACCTTTCATTATTAAACCTGGCAGTGGCTAGTTCCTGGTGAACATGTAGACCAAATAAGAGGTCATAGTGAAGTACTTCTTTGTCTCGAGTTCAATTAGCTGGGTGTGGATGTTGTCGCTTATGATCTGGGCCCAGTCAAACTTGGACTTCCCAACGAAGACTTGCTCTGTGAAATAAAACATCCACTCTTCAAAATAGTTGGATTTGGGAAGTCCCATAACCCTGCTGAGCAATGTGACCATGTCCCCATGCTCATTGTGAAAGTCACTTCTTGGGGTCTTTTTCCCAATTTTGACGCTTGGAGGTCTTCTCTCCTTGTACCAGTCTTCATTGATCAGTGTTCTGCATCTGGCAGGATTCATATCATACACCCCCTGCGCCTCATCTATAGTTGTTTCTATAGGGTTGTTTGGGAAGGGAGTGTCAAATGCATCGCTAATGGCCTCAGGAGTGAAGTTAGCGAGGACCATGTCCTCAAGGAGCACCAATCTGGAACCTGGTTGGTAATGCCGAGCAGCCTCCACTACTAACTCATAGTTTTGCACTGCTGGGAGAAATCCTGCTGCTTGGGCGATGCCACTTTCCATCATCTGCCTAGGCCTGCCGTAGGTATTAGGGGAGAAGACTCGGCTCCTGAAATCTTGGATATCGATATGGCCTAGGTCAGTATCACCGACATTGTCCCAGACACTTTGAACTTTTGACTCCTTCAATCCCCCTCTTTGATACTGGTACTTCATCCTTTCGGCTTGGCGAGGGATATTTGATTTGGATGCTCGCGATGTCTCGGCTGCAGCAGGCGTCTTTGATGATTCTACCGTTGATTTAAGCATTTATCCTGCACAGCCGGATGCAGATTACGAGGCGATATAAAGGAAGTAAGGCGGGTTAGATAAAGGGTATGCCAGCATTCAAGGATTAATTCAAAAATTGTATTGGAAGAACAACATGATTTGTTAGCTAAAAGCTTGATTGATTTAAACATAAATAGTTATGAAGCTTTTGACTGCAGGTTTATACTTAGGCATTTTCAGGATCAATTTTCAAAAAGGACAAAGCTTGAGAAATTTTACTAAGTCTGAAAATGCAATTTCTGGCTGATTCTTAGGAGTAAGTTTTGATTTCGATTACTTTGCACGACGCATTATAAACGGAAAGAGATGCGATTTTGAAGTTTTAAGTATTTTAATCAATTTTTGCACAGACATCCATCCAATTTGTAAACATTTCAGACGATCGAGAGGTAAAGCGTACTTACCTGGGGAAAATGGACAGCGAGAAATTGCCCGGTCAGGATCAATTTTCAAAAAGGACAAAGCTTGAGAAATTTTACTAAGTCTGAAAATGCAATTTCTGGCTGATTCTTAGGAGTAAGTTTTGATTTCGATTACTTTGCACGACACATTATAAACGGAAAGAGATGCGATTTTGAAGTTTTAAGTATTTTAATCAATTTTTGCACAGACATCCATCCAATTTGTAAACATTTTAGACGATCGAGAGGTAAAGCGTACTTACCTGGGGAAAATGGACGGCGAGAAATTGCCCGGTTTGCCCTGCAAGAACGGATGGGAGAGTTCTGCAAATTTTGAATTTCAACGGTTAACTTTCTAATTCAAATTTTCGCGGCTGCGGTTTGAAAAGAACTTGCAGTTTTGAGTTTTAGACTTAGCGATTTACCTTGGGCGAAATGGTAATTGAACTTGAATGTTGAAAGGGTTTATGTCAGCGATTTTACCTTTGATGTAAATTGTGCTCTCTGGCTCCACCCTTCAAACCTTACACAATCCTCTCTCACACGATTTTACCCTAACTTCGGCGGAATGAGGGAATTTAAAAAAAACTCCAAACACTTTGTAGTTTCATCCTCCAAATCGCAAACTTCGGCGCTATGAGGGTTTTTGTAGACTTCTTAAACTTCGCATTTTCATCTCCCAAATCGCAAACTTCAAATGCTTTCGTGTTTTATCCCCTGCTACACTCTTTGCGCTGTGATCTTCGGAGGAATGGGGGATTTTGCCAATTTCGCTCTTTACTTTCCCCATGCCTTTCCTCCGGATTGCGATTTTCGGGGATATGGAGGCCCTTTTAAAACTTTAACTTTGTCTTCACTTAAAGTGCGAACTTCGGCACTTTTACCCCTTTTTGCAAATTTCGGACTTTTTGAACGTTTTGGCAACCTTTTTAACTTTTTCAGACCTTTTGTGGGTTTTGCCAACTTTTGAACTTTTTCGGCCCTTTTGGCATTTTTGCCAACTTTTGAACTTTTGTCATTTCATTTAAGGGGTCCGAAATTTGGCCCTTTGGGCATTTTTTGCCAACTTCTGAACTTTTGTTATTTCACTTAAGGGGTCCGAAATTCGGCCCTTTGGCCATTTTTGCCAACTTTTGAACTTTTGTCATTTCACTTAAGGGGTTCGAAATTCAGCCCTTTGGGCATTTTTGCCAATTTTTGAACTTTTGTCAAAAAGTGCGAGTTTTGGCACTTGGGCGAGTTTGTCAACCTTGGCACTCTTTTAAAAAAAAAAATTCGCTCCTCTTTCTCTTCTAGTTGGCAAAAATCGTCATTCATTCAAATCTCGTAAATTCTGTAAAAACAAACATCATGTAATCTCTTTCATCATTCTTATACAAAAATCGGCGTCTTTGGGTCCTTATGCGACCTCCGGACGCATTGTTCTTTTACTTGGCGCACTTCGCCAGTCTCCATCATCACACGCCCATTCAAGGCGATTTCACAATTTTGAACAATCTTTTGAAATTCATGCCCGAGGGCTCGACTAGCCTAATGGAATCACCGGCTTCTTCGTTCAACACCATCACTTCACGGATCGGTCGCGGGCTCGCTTGAAAGGACGCGAGAGGCTTTGCGTGGAACTCAACAGGGCGAAGATGGAAAGGTTCAAAAGGGAAGGGGGACCCTGTCGGCGACAGGGAGCGTGTGCAACACACAACAATCTTCTAGAATTAGGAAAGCAAGGGAGTTTGTTGAGAATGTGGAGGCTCCAAGACTACCCTAGGTGAAGATGTTAGAATTCATGATTGTTGAATTCCCACAAACCCAAATAATCATCTGCAGGAATACCTGTTACATAGAAAGGAAAAATTGCACAACAAATGAGAATATTGAAGACAATAACAAGAACTGAATGCTTGATTTACAATGAAGGATATGTCATCCTTATAAAGAAATCTAATTCTAAAGATAGAAACCCTAAAAAAAATTAATAATAAATAATGAATTAATTATTAATATACCTAAGGGATGCATGCATATTAAATGCCTAAAAATAAAAGCTCGTAAATTTAGCTTAAGTGAAAAAAGAAAAAGGTGACTTAATTAATTAATCAATATGATTAAATTAATTAATCAATATGATTAAATTAATTAAGTAAATAAAACCTTTTACTCTAACACCCCCCCTTAAGATGAATTTAGGGAGTAGCTAAAAAGCTAAGTGCATGAATTCAGCTACATGCAACAAAGGCAACTACGTGCAAATTTTGGTCTCGGCAACAAGGCCTGATGAGGTACCCAATCACAACATGCAAATCTCTATAAAGTGGAGAAAAGGAGAAAACCCAGTGGGAACAAAACTGCTCTCCAAAAAGAGACGAAGGAAGACCATGAAGAGCTCCAAAAATGTAGAATCTCCTGTAAATGTTCCTTCATAGGAAGAATGAGAATTAATGCTGCACCAAAAACGTCAAAGTGTGACAAAACGAGGCACCAATGTCGATGACGATGAATCACTCACTGCAGATGATAAAGATCAGGCATGCAGACCAGGTATGGGAACCATCTGTTACACAAACATATTGACATGCTCAATAGAGGAGATAGGTTAAAGGTCTAATATTGAATTCCTAATCTACAATACAAAAGGATTGCATCTTATGTGTCATCAAAAGATGAAGGACAAAGAGGTGTGGCACTTTATGATAGTGCGTGTACAACATAGCTCAAAGAAGAAGATCCAACATGAAATGCAAGTGTGCAAAACTGGAAAACATGTAGATGAGGCTGCCACCAAATGATACCATGTAGAAATTTGTGCAGATGATATGCCCTCTGGTTGGAATACAGCCACGGGTGAAATTAAGGAAGCCAAAACTGCCCCACCCCCCCGCCCCCGAGGTTGCCAGTTGGAGAACACTGCATACAGGTTAGGTGAAATAAAACATGTTCCCAATTTTGCTTATTAGGGCAAAATTAGTTTTTTAATTAAAAAAAACACAAACTTTTTGAAAAAAAGAAAAAAAGAAAAAATTGTTTTTTATTTTAAAAAGCATGCAAAAAAAAAAAGATTAAAAAACCAAAAAAGCACATGCAAATTGTTTTTTTTTTGAAAAAAGGAAAAAAGACAATTTTTTTTTAATTAAAAAAAAGGCATTCGTAAAAAAAAATACCTCACAGAACCCAAGTGAACACCTGTATGCAAATAACCTTGTTTACCTCACTGGGTAAACAGGAAGAATACAAAAATCGAACAGCAATGCACAATGCAAATACAAAAGAAGTACCAGAATAAGCTTGCCATTAATGTCAAAGGATGTTCATATTATATCCGTCGTCAACAATACCTTACATTACATGTCCTCCAACACCCGGAGGTGGTACAATATATGACAGCCGAAGGGGTGCGACACAACCGTCGCGACTCCAACTACCTACCCATCGGCTAACTAACTGACCGCCATAACTCATTATTACCGACGACAACATAAACATAACAACATAACATAATGATTATTCCCCACATCATCCCCCCCAAGAAAAGAAGTCGACTCCGACGACTTAATACAAAATAGAGATGAACGGCAGGAACTACTGACGCTAGTCGGGCCCAGATCTTATACACTTGCTGCGTCCTCGCCTGAAAACCTTTTCTGCTACCAGCCGATGCTCAAGTGCGGATTTCACCAATATTGCTTCCTTTGCCATCACAGTCCTCCTGTGCCTAACCCAAACTTGTCTACAAAACACGTTTTTCAGTCTCAGCTTCCACCAACTGCTACTCAATTGATATTGTCTCCCTAGCCAATTTGTCCTCGATAGCCACCCGTGTTGCTCTCCCAGCATCCAACTCCTGGGTACGCTGAACTAAGTCTCACGCGACTAGTGCCTCCAACCTGGTGGTCAGCTCCTCCCGAGCCCTCTATGCATCCACCACGGCAACCTCACGTCCAGCCGAGACATCCTCTGAGTTCCTCAAAGCGTACCAGTCATGCCTGGAGGTGGCCACAATCCGCTGGCACAAATACTAGGAGACACCTCAAATCCTCCATCATACTCCCCAAAGGCAAAAAACTGAACTGAATAACTCCCTGTTGTCGTACGACTGCGCGGACCTGCAATGCCTTCCCTCAAACTCTGTTTGTTCGCAACCTCCAAATCCGTCTCCCTCTACGGCTTATGGCATCCCCGCCAATGCTTAGCTGCAGGCTTCCTTCTCACAGTATGGACAAGCACAACACTTCCTGTGGTATTCTGTAGCTCAAAAATAAACGGGGGTCTGGGGGCAATGCCCCCAGTGGGGTCGAGGGGCAGCGCCCCTCGCGGGGTTTGGGGCAGCGCCCCAGCGGGGTCGAGGGGCAGCGCCTCCGTGGGGTCGAGGGGCAGCGCCCCTCGCGGGGTCCTGCGGCAGCGCCGCAGGTGCGCTCCCTGTCGTAGTACAGGGCGGGGTCGAGGGGCAGCGCCCCCGCCGCCAACACCAATTTACAACCTTCAGAACCCCACGAAAGTCCATGGCGCATTGCATTTCTGTGATATTTCAAGATGCCAAAAACCCTTCTTTTCTACTCTGAATTTCCAGTGTCCTAACTTCAAACTCCAGCAAATCATTTGAAATCTGGCCGTCGTCGTTTTTTTTTTTTTTTTTTGGATCGGGCTGTGCGGTGCGTCTTCCTCCTCCTTTATCCCTTGCTGTGCGGCGTGGTGTCTCTTGCGTGCGGTGTCTCTTTCTATCCTCGGTGTGCGGCGTGTTGTTCCTTTTTTCCTTTGCTCGGCGTGGCGGCTTCTCCTCTCCTCGGCGTTCGTTTTTTTCTTCCTTTGCGCGGCGTGGCATGGTGTTTTGTTCATCGGCTGCTGTGCGGCGTTTATATTCCCGTGGCCTTCGGTGGCTTCCACCGTCGGTGGTCCCACCGCACGGTGGTGTCACCGTCGGTGATTCCACCGCACGGTGGTGCACCGTCCACTGCACGGTGGTGTCACCACACGGTGATTCCACCGCACGGTGGTGTCACCGTCGATGATTCCACCGCACGGTGGTGTCACCTTGTCACCTTGGCCCCACCGTACGGTGGCCATTTTCCCCTTCTTTTTTTTTCTTTTTTTCTTTTTTTTTTTGACCGTACGGTCGCCTGTCATACGACCATACGTTGTTTTTTTTTTTTTTCTTTTTTTTTTTGAAGTTGTCTAGAGAGTTTTCGGCTCAAGTCCCCTGTCTCTGGGATCGCCCTTCATCCTTCTCGGTTTTCCTTGCTCGAGAGTCTCCTGTTTTGGTCCTATACCTGGCGAGTCGCCTGCCCGGCCTCTCGAGTCCCCTTCCATCCTCTCGGTTCCCCCTCCGGACTCCTGGGTGTCCTTCCGGCCTCTCGGGTCCCCTACGCACTTCTCGTGGTAGGGTTTCAATTTGAACTTATTGTTGGCAAGTTTATATTCCATGGCCATCCGAAGACCTGGAACCACAAATTCTATAGGGACCATGGTCTCCTTCCCGTACATAAGAAGAAGAAGAATAATAAATAGTTTGAAGACTGCGGTCTTCCACACAAGGTTCCAATTGTTGCCAACACTCTTCGGATTATCTACGTCGCCAGGGTTTGGGGCGTCTCCCTTCCAATATTCTTTGTATTCCGGCAGGTACACCTCTGTTGGTTGCTTTGGTTCTTCTACTTCTAGCCTGTAGCTTTGGAACATTTCGTAATCCCCCATTTGCCAGTGGAAGAGCCCGTTAAGTGAGCATACCTCATCTTCAGAACATCCCTCCAATTCGAGCACCCCTTCACTGTTCGGCTCCATCGCGTTCTTGCCCTTGCTTTCATCGGGACCCCCTTCCCCTTTATTAGAGTCATCCGAGTCCGAGTCGAAAGAGGCGAGCTCTTCGCCAACATCTTGGGTGTGTAGGTCAATGGTATATTTCCGCCCTCCCTTCTCCATGGAAAGTGTATTTTTCTTCCAATTGTGGTTTACTCTCGCGTTGATCAACCACACTCTCCCCAGGATGGCGTCATAGCCTTTCTTCTTCGAGGGAATGACCACGAAATCTAAAAAAAATGGTTGCGTACCAATTGTCACTTGCTGGGCCATCAACAAGCCAAGTGGCTTAATGCCGTGTTGGTCCGCTCCCACCAGGTTGAATGTGGGTGGCCATAGGGTGGGCTTCCCCAGCCGCTTCTATGTTTCTTCTGGTAGTACATTCACCCCAGATCCCCCGTCCACAATGGTGTCCTTCAGAATGGTCCCACGGATACCCATTTCTACCACAGGTGGGTGTCTACCACTGCTCAAGGCTAGTAACATCGGGTCAGTTGAAGGGCTGACGGAAACCTCCACCTGTGGTGTACTCTTCGAAGTGGTGGCGGGAACCCCTACTTGTGGTGCACTCGACGATGCGGTGGCGGGAACCCCTACCTGTGGTGCACTCGACGATGCGGTGGCGGGAACCCCTACCTGTGGTGCACTCGACGATGCAGTGCTTTGCACATTGGTGAGGATGGCAGTCCTCAATTGTGGCATAGAGTCTAGAAGGTCTTTTACCTTTATCGGCACCTCCATCTGCAAGATTTGCTCAATGATGTTATTTTCCGCTTCCGTACGGAATGATGTACTCGCCACCTCGTTGTCCCGTCGTTCGGTCGTCATCTCACGTTCAATATTGGCCTTTGCCTCCCGTAATCTCTCCTTCTCCGTACGGGGGTCGGGATAAGTGGCTTTTTTCGTCTGGGCGCGGGTGATCGCCAGTACTTCTTTCTCACCAGTCTTCTCAGCCTTCTCAATGTTGAGGAGATTAACCCCTGCCTGCGGGCAATTTGCGTCCTCATGGTCGCCTGGCCCACACCAACGGCAGAGGTGCTGAGGGGTGGCTTCCTTCGTGCAATCACGGGCGAAGTGCCCCCACTGTTTACAGGCCCTACATTGGATAATTGGCCGGCCCTTGGCGTCATACTGGATACGGCTTCCATTATTGGTATTGTTGCTATTCCTTCCACCGCCGCGTCTGTTGTCCCGGTATCCTCCAGATGATGCATTATTGTTTGCCTCCGATGTGGATGGCTGCTCCTGCGCAAAGAGCACTTGCTGGTTACGTGCCTTCAGATTGTATGGACATTCCTTCGTAGAATGCCCCATAATCTGGCAGATGTCGCAGAATGCCTTCCTGGGACAGGCACCTTTCGTGTGGCCGCTCTCCTTACACTCCGTGCACCATAGTTCATCGTCCTTACTTGTAGTCCCCTTCATTGTCTTAAATTCTTTTAACATCCTTTCCATATCTTTTTGAAGGGCTGTGACTTTCTTCCTCGGCTTCTCGTCACTACTACTCTCTTCTTCCGATGTGTCATCATCTTCAGATGATGATGAAGATCTATTCTTCTTCTTTTTGGCCGTCTTATTTTCACTTTCCAGGTCCATGGCCCGGTTGTATGCGTCGTCGTAGGATGTTGGAGGCACAATTTTCATCTTCCGTCGTAGCTTAGGGTTCAAACCCTCGACAAACCACCTCTTCTTCAAGCCATCGGCCGGTTGGCTTTCCATTTTCCCGACTAACTCTTTTAGTCGGCGCCCGTACGCCCGTATGGTCTCCTTCTTTCCTTGCTTTGTTCCGTAGATTTCGGAAACTATCTCGTTATCATCCCAGAGAAGCCGGAATTCCTTCTCGAATGCCTTCTTCAATTCATCCCACGTAGTTACACTGGTTTTATCCAAGTCTGCATACCAGTCAATAGCCACTCCTCTCAGTGTGGCGGGGAACTGCTTCATCCATTCATCCTGGTGAATCACCCCGTTGGCTGTCCAGATGGTTTCGCATGTACGACAATGCCGTGCGGGATCATCTTTGCTATCCCCATTGAATTTGGGTAACTTCTGTTTGGTCGCCATTGATGGAAATCGTCTACTTGGAGGTGGTTGTGGCTGTGTCTGCCCTCCGGTGCTGCTCCCTCCGATGCCGCTGATGCCTCCTGTGGTGGTGACCAAAGGTATGGTGTTTTGCCTTGTACCTACCGTGCGGTTAACTTCCCCTTCGTCGTCACCCGTGCCAGGCTCCCTTCGGTGATCCTCCCTTTGTGGCGTGAGAGATAAGTTTTTGAACCGATCTCGAGTCTCTTCAACTAGTTCTCTCCGTAACCTAGTTTCCTCCAGAAACTCTTCAAGGCTTCTCGCTCTACCGTAGTCTGGCGACGCGTAGAAATTCCCCTCGGCTTCTGCACCTTCCGTGACACCTCCTTGGTTCCCTTCGGGCAACCCTTCGGCAAGTCGTCCTTCGGCAAGTTGCCTCAACCTCCGTCTACGTTCTACACGTTGTTCCAAAATCAAAGCCTTCTGCGCAGCCTCCCACTCGTCGGTTTCTAATTTCTTATTTCTGTCTTTATTCAGTAAATTGGGCATTAATTGTGGTACAATTTCATGTTTCTCAACACATAAATCAAAACACAACACGTCTTTATTAATTCATTCTTTTGTATACAATCAACATAATTCTTCTGCTTCTAACAGTGTTATTTATTTCTCTCCTTTCACATTTTAAGGATTATTTGTCCTTCGTTGGTCTTCCCTACGTCCGTCATCCTGGCGCTCATGAAATTCTCGTAAAATTTGCTGTCGTCGGTTCTCCGGGTTTACTTCACCAACGGGTAGGCCCATTGTGTCTGTGCACCATCCGTGTCTTCCGTTCCTGAGTTCGTCTAGGCAACGGCGCCAAATGTTTACCTACTGGGTAAACAGGAAGAATACAGAAATCGAACAGCAATGCACAATGCAAATACAAAAGAAGTACCAGAATAAGCTTGCCATTAATGTCAAAGGATGTTCATATTATATCCGTCGTCAACAATACCTTACATTACATGTCCTCCAACACCCGGAGGTGGTACAATATATGACAGCCGAAGGGGTGCGACACAACCGTTGCGACTCCAACTACCTACCCATCGGCTAACTAACTGACCGCCATAACTCATTATTACCGACGACAACATAAACATAACAACATAACATAATGATTATTCCCGACAACAAACCTGTCACAACAATGGAAGATTCACAAAAGACAAAGATTGCTTTGATACTATGTTAGAATTTATGATTGTTGAATTCCCACAAGCTCAGATAATCATCTGCAAGAATACCTGTTACATACAAAGGAGAAATTGCACAACGAACGAGAATATTGAAGACAATAACAAGAACTGAATGCTTGATTTACAATGAAGGATATGTCATCCTTATAAAGAAATCTAATTCTAAAGATAGAAACCCTAAAAAACAATTAATAATTAATATTATTAATATATCTAAGGGATGCATGCATATTAAATGCCTAAAAATAAAAGCTCCTAAATTTAGCTTAAGTGAAAAAAGAAAAAAGGTGACTTAATTAATTAATCAATATGATTAAATTAATTAAGTAAATAAAACCTTTTACTCTAACAAAAGATGTCTCTTGTAGGCCATGAAACTAGTATTGCCGTTAGTAGAATCTTTTTGAATACCAAACTCCTCGAGATCCATCTCATGAAGACATAGCTCAACCTCTACAAGATCATGAATGGGTGTTTGGTGGGCCCTAGTACAAGCATTACTTTTGATAAAAAAAATAATATTGCTAGTTGTAAAGAATTTGGATATCTTTGGATAGAGGTCTAGGTAGGGGTCCCCAACAATGTGATGACAAAAGGAGATGGGGCAGGAGGAAGTAACACACAACAATGAAGACATCTTGAGTAGGAAGATACCCCCCATGAACTTGGAGCCACATGCATTTAGAGTGGATATCAATATCAATAGTAGGCCTAAGTATTTTAATTTAACTTATTTGATTTGTAGAAAATGGAATGTAAATTCAAAACCAGCAATGATAACTGCTCCCCCTTGCCCAAATAAAAGAATTGCCATTTTGGGGAGGGCGATGAGATGCCTTCTCACTGCTGGAAGGGGAGGATGCTCCTCCCCAAAGTAGCGGACGTTCTCCCTGCAAAGGATGTTGGGGGGACTTCCCAACATCCCCAAGATGGCCTAGAGATGTCGTGGAGTCCTCACATCGAACAAAATTTTTGTATGTAATGATGATGGTTTTGATTTGTGTCAAGCCTTTGAACAAACATAGAACATGATGGCATGTGCAAATGGTTGACCTTGGAAGAAAGAAAAAATATTTACATGGTATTGGAGGCAAAATAGAGTTTTAAAACTACTTCTGTTGTTTTTGTTTATTTGGATGCATGCTCTCTTATCTTAGCTTTAGGAAATTGGTGATCAAATATTTCCTAAGTCGTATGTTATGTGCAACTCTGGCTTAGTTAGAGAGTGGAGGATGCAGTGAGGGTGTTGTAATGGATATAATTAAGATTTCATAAATGTTTGTGAGTTTCTGCTGACTGCTGTTTGGAGTTAGCAAAAACAGAAAAGAAAATAAAGAGATGCAGGAATGATAATAGTCCTATCTTCAACTGCATGACCCTCATTATTTAGACCAGTCAGCTTGCCCTGCTTCACCATTAGTTCTCTCCAGATTGAAAATTTGGTATCCGAGAAAACATAGGACTGGCAGGGAAGACTTATGTCGTAATAAATTAATAATATAATATATTTGTTGATAATTAGTTTATTTAATGTATATTAATAACATTAAAATTATACATGCACACATGCATGCATGTATGTATTATATTTGTGCTGCCACAGTCTCTCTACTATCCCTAGATTTTGGTCCATAGTCCCTTTGTCCCCCATTTCTGAAACTCCATGGAACATAGCTTATTTGGTTTGTAGAAAATGGACATCACCATAGAAATTTTATGTATGTATGTATGTATGCTTGTGTGTGTATCTATGTATGTTGAGTGTATGTTTGTCTGTGTGTGTGTATGCTATGTTACAGGGTTCACCAAATCTAATCCATTAAGATTGAAATTTGATGAACTTAAAGAGAACTTTAAACAATCATTAGAGGTTTGCTTTAAGATTAATATGGATAAGGGCTTAGGGTTTTTTAATTAAAATTTAGAATATATTTTATAAAAGGGAGTTTTTTGTCCTGTTGACAGTCTGTGGGCGTTTTCAGTCTGTACTGCCTGTGATGAATTCACTTTGAATGGTGGCTGCAAGCTGTTGCAGAGTTCAGAGTTGGACTATCCTGTTGAGCAAATGTCTGCAATATCCTTGATTCATGTGATTTGTGGAAGGTGGAATGAGGTCAGCACTGGTGTAGAATGATTTGTGTGAGCTCAGGAGTGTGTGTGGAGGCAACAGCAAGACTGATTAATCTCGAGGTTTTCTTTGGCATTTTGTCTTTGTTTTTGTTTTTAAAACTTTAGGTTTTGTTTATTATTATTATTAGTTTTTTATAAAATTAAAAAAGTGTAAAGAATTTTTCTAATAATAAAATTAATATAAAATATTTGATTTAGATTTATCATTTTTTAATTATGGATATATTTAATATCTATAATATTTAATTATATTAGTTGAATTTAATCAAGATTTTTTTTGTTGAATTTTATCTTTGCTGAACATGAACACAAACATGAACCTTGTGGTATAATTTGTATACTATGAATGTATTATGTATGATGTGTGTGTGTTTGCCAGCCATGATCTTCCCGCTGTCCCTAGGTTTTGTTGCATAGACCTCCAATCACCCTGTTCTGAAACTTAGTGGAACATAGCTTATTCAGTTTGTAGACAATGGACATCACCAAAGTGCCAGTTCCTGTCTCCCTGCAATCCCTAGATTTTGGCTCATAGCTTCCATGTCCCCAAGTTTTGAAATCCTGTGCACAACAGCTTATTTGGTTTGTAGAAATGGACATTACTGAAGAAATTTTGTCGATGGTTAAGGAAAAGAGACAGAGTAATAACAGTTGAAATTGGATTAGATGGTCTATAAGTTCCACGTGAAGAAATAATTCTTTAAGAGGAAGAAATGAAGACAGAGACAAAAATGTAGAATATGTGGCTAAAGGCCAATGCAATTATGCAAGAAAACAAAGTTGTTTTATATTGCTATGGTTTCTGATTAAACATATGCAATACTTAATCAGTCAGGATGGAAAATAATTGTCTTCAGGAAAACAAAACAAACACCATGTCATTATCTTTCAGCAAATATCAAATCCTACATAAAATGGAGGATCTTCTAAATGTCACAAAATCACTGGAGGATATTGGGGAATGTAAAAGTGTGTTACTTTTTGGACAGCAGAATAATTTTTCAAGAAAGGTATCAGTTTGTTGACATGGACTGTAAATTAATTCATGAAATTTTTAGGTATGGGGCAAATGAATAAAAAACAAATTAGCAATCAAGTAATGGTTGATTGGGTTTTTGAAGGTCTTATTATAGGCGCTTCTCTTTTTAAAAAGCTACTTGAACTCCAGCTACCTAACTCCATCATCATGTATTTCTAAGTTGCATTGTGTCCTTATGTCGCATCTCTATTTTGCAGTTATGTTCTTGATATATATATTATTCCATTTTCAAGATCTGGAAGTATATGATGTTATCCAAAATCCAAATACTAATAAGAATTATAACTGGAATTTAGTAATGATAATATTTATGTGGTTTAAAAGAGCCTTGATAAGAAATATTAGATTGTCACAGCACAAGTTGATTTTTAATGGCTGATTCTTTAACATCTCTTTTGCTTTTAACTTGTTCAATTGTTTTGTTATTCTTATGTTTTTGGAACTGTCACAGTTTTTCAACTTGTCAACATGTACATCAAGAGATGCTACGGGGTTTACAGTTAATTTAAAGGGTTTGGAGAAAAGTAAAATAGAAAATAATTATGAAGTAACAGCAGAAGAGGAAGCTGTGGATGTGGTTGAGAATGCACAGAGAAAGAGACCCAGAATGGCTCCCAACTCTGAAGAGTTTCCAAGCTGTACTATGCTTGACTCTAGTACAATACATGGGTCAGTGTCAGAAGTTCATTGCCCAGAATCAGTAATTTCTTCCATTGATGATCCAAATTTGGTGCCAGAACCAGTGGAAAATCCAGAGGCAAAGAAGAATTCTGGAGGTGCTCATATCACAGAATCATTTACAGGAAAATCTTTCATGCCATCACTTGTGAAGTTGGCTAGAAATGGAATTATATTCTTCTCTTTACCAGGAAACTGTTCTCCAAATATTGTTCGAGTTTTGGCTGAAATTTTTCAAGCAATGAATTCTGGTGAAATAAAAGCCCCAGTGTAAGTTACGAGTAAGAAGAAAGTACTCTCAAATATCTGTGCTGAATTAATTGTGTAATATTTTTTAGTAAGCATTTGTTTTGCTGCTCTCTCATATATTATCAGACATTTTCTTCAATGTTATTGCATTGTAGCGACTCTTTAGATATTTTAGGTAGTTGGCTCAAATTCATTATTTTAGGGGAATTTTTTTTGCCGCTTTGAAGGTTAAACAATTAGAGTCTTGGTAGATCATATCTGTTTTTTAATGGATTTTAAATTTTTTAAGATATAACCAATTTTCAATATTTTCTAATGAAAGAAAATTTTAAATTTTCAATAAAACATAATTATTTCTTCCATTTGTCTTTGTAGAACAAATCTGCTATAAAATATAATCACTTGCTTGAAGTGTGTCTCAAGAAAAGAAAGGACAAGCAGAGGAGAAAAGAGAAGAAAACTAAATTTCAAACATGTATTTGTTTCACAAAAATTCCGTTTGATGGTGCAATAACAACGTGTTAAGTCTTAAGCATTTTCTAGGCACAATTATGGTGTGGTGTTTTCTGTGCACTTCTGATTTTTGAAAATTTTTTTGTTCCTTTTTTCTTCTCTTATTTTTCTGTGCATTTATTTCTTATTGTATTATAATATTATTTAGATTTTATGTTTTTGGATGTGGCCATTGCATCTTGTCTTGGTCTGTTTTGTTCCTATTTTTGAGCTATCTTGGCCAAATCTGTCAAGCCATCAAGAAAATAATTGCTACAATTTTGACTGCAGCATATTCATAAGATGCTTATTCAGCTGATAATTTCTGAACTGTTTAGCAGGTGCTACAGATGGGTTCTACATTTTAAGGTAATAATCATGACTGGAGAGGTGAAATACATAATTCATATATTCAAGAGAGGGCATTAATTTGTTGCTTTATGGTTATTTATATTAAACTCCAAAATCTTGAAGTAATAGGAGCTCCTCATGTGAGATGCAGACGTTCTATTGTAGATTGGTTTATCGACAGTGGGTTACCCTCATAGATCTGATAAGGAGCTATTTCCTAAGTAGCCAAATACTGCATGACACATGCAAATCCTTTTGTGAAACAATGGAACCATGTTGTTATTCCTATTGAGGGTCTTTGTACAATGGTTTTGGTTTGGGTCTGCCGTTTTACTATCCAAGGCAAATTTGGTGGACCACTGTTGGTTTTATATCTTCACCAGTCTCTGGTAAATTACATTCTTTTTGTTTCACTGTAAACCTTGAAGCTATCTTGTCTGACAAGACTGAGCTTATATTGGCTGTTTTTTTATGGGGTGAACTTGTTGGTTATGTGAACATTCCTTTTATATGCAATCTTTCTCCCCTAGCATGACCATTTTCTAGAAATTTGTGCAGGTTTGCAGCCCATGGTGGCTGTTGGAGTCATTTCCATTCCTCCTCTGCCCAAACTTTTTCTTTCTCCATCTAAGACTTTTCCTTTTCTTTCTTCTCCTTTAATAATCTGTTACAATCCTTTTGAGCTTTGTCACCAAGATTATCCCTTCTCGAGTAAAAAATATTTGTACTTATCCTCAGGTGTCACCTTTTCCACTTTGTGATCATTTAATTTAAGCATGCATTTATTAACTGAAAATCAGTGAAATTCCTACTACTTCCTTATGTCTTTCCCTAATCAAGTATGCAGGAGATAAAGGAGTAGTACTATTCTCCTTCATCTAGATGCATGGCAATTAGATTGCTCTCGTGCAATCCCATTTTTAAGATTTGCGTACTTCACTTGTTGCTACTATGGGAATCTCTTTTGCTCCATCTTCATCTTTCCACTACGATATATCAGTTTGCTGATGGCTAGAGCAATGTACCATGTCGGAAAGCTGGTTTATCAGATGCTTTATTTATCTTTGTTCAAGTCAAGTAAAACTGATAAAAAGAGAATTATCCATGAGGATTTGAAGCCTTTCTCAATTTTACCTGATAATGGTAAATTTCACATGTGAAGATGGACCTTTGAGGGAATGGTTGTTGAATATAACATACAACAAGCTCCTGACCATTACCAAGCACAATAAGAACTATGGGACTCTTATGCTGGACCGCATACAGGAGGAAGAATCTGACATTTTTTGGCAAACAAGATAAATGTGATCTTGTTCTTATTCAAGAACAGGTGCTCTAATGATAAAATTTCTCATCATTTGGGACACTGATATTGTCAGCAATTGCTTTTATTAGTTCTTCCACTAGTAGGTAGGGTGGTAAAAGAGTGTTATGGAAGCCAATTAAACTTGTTTTGAAGAACTGTTATCTGTAATCTTGGGGCACAATTGTCTATTTTCTCTCACAAGTTTAAATGAATGTCTATGTTGTTTGTGTTTATATTCATCCCACTTTTCCTCTTAAAGATAGCTTCATGGAATCTCATTACTAGGTGAGTGTTAGCAACTTAGAAGTTTTGGCGGAGGTATTTATCATTGGAGGTGACTTCTGTGCAATCGGATTTCCTGAAGGATGTTCTAAATTCAATTTTTAGATTGCAATTCAGTTTAGTGATTATATAATCTATATGACATAATTCTACAATGTCTGTCAATGTATTCTAGGGTTAGTATATTTGATACCTTAGCTTTGAGGATTGAACTATAAAGCGGAAAAATAGGATCACTTTTCAACTATGAATCCTTAGTCAGAATTTTGCTGGCAGTTCTTTGCACATGCCAAGGATCTTATTATCTCAGATTGGTCAATATGTTATGATATCCTTAGAGCAATAGTTGAGAGTGGAAGGGCAGGGCAGAGGCATTCCTTTCTTTTGTCATCACAGACATAGGGGTTTGGCTGTTCTTTATCCTAGAAAGTCAATCACTTCATCTAGCTATGCGTATCTATGGTGATTGGTGACCTTGTCTGCTTTGAGGATTTCCATGTCATGGATTACGCACCTTCCTACCCATAGGTGGCTGTTGGTTGCAATGAGGGGTAGGAAGATTGTAAGGATGACACTTTTTTGTGCTGTTGGTGGCTGGGGTTGGAGGTGATGTGGTTGTATGTAATGTCCCCTCTTTTAGGTGACATGAGATGAGCAGGGGTTGACCTACCATTCGAGTTCCCGTAGGTCAACGACATGGTTAGGGGACTCATTTTGAGGGTCATGGAGCTTTGTAGGGTTCTGTGAGCCGTTTCGGACCTTTAGACGAGGTCTCCTATTTTATAGGGAGAACTGGCAGTTGACTGAATGACCACCTGGGGGACCAAGGAGTAGAGCAGGATCCTTTTGAGCAGTTACAGGTGTTTGGAGAGAGCTTCCTACGTTTTAGGGAGATTCCCTACTTTTTAGGAGGTTGTGGCAGTTTCCATATTGGAGCTGACAGTGGTGGATAGAGACTCAGTGAGGATATTCAGTGTTTGGGATTTGGTGTTCTGGCAGTAGTAGATCAGTTTGGAGCAGTTCCTTAATTTTAGGAGGCAGTTCCTACATTTGTGGAGGCTATTCCTACTATTTAGGAGGTTATGACAGTATCCAGGGTTGGGTTTCCATGAGACTATTCCTTGGTTTTAGTTTCAAAAGATTTGGGTATGTTTCCTAGTTTCTAGGAGCATCCCTAGATTTTAGGGATAAGACTGCCAGTGGATCCATGATTTCCAACTTCAGTCATAGACAGGTGGCAGGTTCCATTTCAGTATTTTGGAGTCATTTGAGCCTTCTGCAGCTATTTGGGTTATATTTTTAATATATTTAAATATTTCCTAAGTTAGCGTTTAATTAATTAAATAAGGCTATGTTTATAGCCATTTTGGAGTAATAAGGGGTTTTTGGCTTCATTTGGATGCATATGCCCATGTGTTATAGCTCGTTGGAAAGGTCTTGAAAATGTTTCCCATTTGTCAGGGACCCTTTTGATGAACGAAATTCTTTTATATTAAAAAAGTGGCATTTTCTCTATACTTGGCAACTAAAAAATGAGAAATAAGACTTTATAAGCCTAAGCGCACTTTTCATACACTTTTAGGGTTCGAGCTAGGGGGAAAGAGTTATAAGGAGATGGTAACCTAATTATCAAGCATCTTTTACACATTTTCATCTTTGATTTGGAGAATTTGCTCTGGAGAGCGATTCAGCATCTGGGATGAAAACCCCAGGGTCTTGCCTGTCTGGGATGTAGCCCCCAGCACAGTGGTTATTTGGTTCTTGCATTCAGTTTTCATTGCCTTAGAGTTGGTACGACATCTTTTCTGGAGGATTTAGTGGACAGAGTTAGGGTTCAGCATGGAGATTGGGGTTTCCAGCTTGGCATCACCTAACAGTCGCACGGCTGTACTTTGCAGCCATTTCTCTTCCCACCTGGAGCTATGTAAGAGCTTTGGACGTTTGCGGCAGCCTCCTTATTTATTATAGTATTCACTCTTCATCCAGGTTGGACTCATTGCTTATTGTAATTTTCCTGGAATTGTTTGGAATCACTATTTGGATAATTATTTGATTTAAATAATCAGAAATCTGCTTGGTATGATTTTGATTTGGCTGTGTATGAACAATTATTTCCAGTACTCTTTTCATGTACTTGTTCTTCAATTATTACTTGCTGAAAAACTATCAAAACATAAAAAGAATTCAACCTTCTGCAACTTCTGTCTATTTTTGGAAGATTATTGTAATAAACAGGAAATTCAATTAAAAATAATTAAAAGACTTACAGCAGATCAGTGAAGGGATACGTCAGGGATCTTTCATTGTACGGCTGTTGATTTGGTGAAGGTGCCATAGAAGGTGTGGCTGGTGTTAAGGATGGATAGTGGCAATAGTTGAACAAAGCTGATTTTTGCAAAATTAAATGCAGGAGAACAGATTCAGATGGAAGTGGTGTGCATGATGAGGACATAATAATTATTTCAAAACATTTAAATGTAAAATGTAATTTGAATTAAACACTTACTCAAATTTATGGCAAATTGGCAATTCATGCAGGTGTATATTGTTTTTCCGCAATGGGTTAACAACAATTCAAGTACAAAGCAGTTTTGTGCATTTGGTACTTGGTGGTGGCATGATGAGGTTGTCTGGCTATTGGCCTAGTCGTATGAAAAGCTATTTTTGTATTTATGTTTGTGAGGGGCTCATTCATGAATATTTAATTATCAATCATAAATAAAATCATTTTCTCGTTGTGTTAATATGTTCTTTTTTTTAATCGGTAATTGTGTCATTATATTAATTATCAAATTTTTTTACAAAGTTTGCATCGAGTATGATAATCAAAACTTCTCAAAACATCCAAAAACTTGCAACTTCTAGCCCTCTATGCCCATAGTCTATAACTAATTCTTTAAAAATGGGCTCTACAGCCCTATACAACATACAATATCAAGTAATAAACATGACTTATCATCTTAGGAGCTATGCTCCTGCTCCACAGTGCGCTTCCTACGGTCTTCAATTGCCATTGCTCCCACCATTTCCTCAGGAACCTCGCTCTGGATTTGTACGGTCAAGGAGGTGCCTTCTTGTAGTAGTCGGTGGCGTTTCTAGTTGAAAGATCCAATAGGCCTGCCATGCTTCCTTTTGGGCACAGTGGTCTCCTTCGCATGCTCTTGATTTACTTCCCTCGACATCCACTTTGCCACTTCCTCCCACACCATCTGGGCTTCCCTGGACTTGAGGAAATCCTTTATACCTTGTATGCCAATTTGAGCAAAGGCTCGTCTAACCTCTTTGTTGCCATTTGCACTCCACAGTAGGAAGGCTCGAAGAGGTGGAATGAATTCACTGACGTGTACACAATCTCCACCCAGACAAATGGACCCTTACCCTTGACGAGCCATTTCAATTAGGCTCGCCAATCCCCAACGCCAATCATCCTTCACATAGGAGTGCATAAGCTAGAACACAAAATCCTTTATTTTGAACTCAAGACATTAGGCCAAAAATAGGGAGGCAATATCAATGTTGGTTCGATATCTATATTGGGCTTTCATTTACACATCTCCTAGGATGATTTTCACCTTAGTCAAAAAGGTCGGCTTTGTGAATTTGAAGATGTGAGTTAGGTGTTCGTTCGAAATCCTTCTCCAGAATGCCACCATGGGTTTGCTGGTTTGCAAGGAGAAATTCGCCTGCATCGTGCCACCTTCCTTCACACCGAGTTAGAGAGTCTTCATAGGTTAATATGTTCTTTTTGATATTATAAATGAGGGAAGAAACCCTCACCCATTTATAGAGAACACAAAATATGAAACATGAAAGAGTCGGGGATCAAACAAATAGCCTAGTACCACTTATTGGATAAAAAAATAGGTTTAAACAAAGAGTGTAAACAAGAGCCATATCGACCAAAAAGAAAAACAAGAAAGGAGCATACATATGACACCAAGTCAGTATAAAAAAAGAGAGGCAAAAATGGTGATTACTTGTAACCAGGAAAACTAGATAACAAAATACAAAACACAACATGGATGATATCCCAAGTCATCTTCCTCATGACAGTGTCTTTAAAAATTCTTTAGAGTCAGATCATTATGAAAATTGTCCGCCATTAATCCTAGAAGATCAAACACACCATAGTCCATGAGATTATAACCACTAATGGGAATGTAAACAACAAGAATGCCTATTAATCAGTGCTCCTCAAGGACACGTCTCCTTCCTTGGTACCCTGGTCCCTTATGGGGGACGTTTTGGGGACATGGGGTTGCCTAAGAAATGCCCCCCCTCTCCCCCTTTTCATGCCAAAAGTAGGGTATGCTTTGTGTTGGTTGAAAATTTTGTACACTTGGGGAAATATACAAAATTGTGGTTTCAACCACAACACACGAGTAAAAACTCTCCTAATTAAGGGAGGCTCCCCCTATCTAACTAAAACTGAAATAAAAATAGGATGGTACAACAGTCTTCCTTCTTTCTTCAAGAAAGACAATATCCTTTTCTCTTCACAGAAAATGATAGCGATCGAATATGAACAACAGTAACCACTTTTAAGTAAAATGAGAGAAAGGAAATGAAGTTTCCTGAAAGCGCAAAGACTTCCGTCACTTCCTTCAGGACGGAACAACAATATCAAGCTCAAAGACTTGACTATTGGAAGTCCTATCTACCCTTTGCTATACTAAATTTTACAATGAATAATATACAACAGCTCAAAGACTGGAATAATTTATTCTTTTAACACAAAGACAAGAACTAATGCAAGCTCAAAGACTTGTTGCTATTTCTTATCAAACAATAATTTTTCTTCAAGAATAGACGCAAGCTCAAAGACTTGCTGCTCCTTCTAGAGATTTCCTATTTTAATTAATCTTCTCTACTTGCAGCTCAAAGACTTCAAATCAGATTGGACTAAGCTCCTTTAGAAACACTTTGCATAGAATAAATAAAAAGAGTCAAACTCAAACTTGTAGCTCAAAGACTCAAAACTTGAGTAATCCTTCTTTATCATTCTTCAAAACCTTCAATTCACATACATAAGCTCAAAGACTTCTTGCTGTAAATTTGGCAGAGTTTTTGCTTGCTTTCCTAAAAAATAAAGATTACAAAGGACCCTCTCTTCTATTTATAGGAGAGGAGCCTTGAGAAAAAGGTGGGAGGATCCTAACTAACTTGAGAAATTCCCTCAACCACAAAGACCTATTCAACAACTAATTATGACTTCATAAACTAACTAAGACTTATTCCAACTAGAGTCCTAATCGGACACAACTTGTAGTTGCCTTACAAGTAATTACAAAAATGCAAGTGATGACAACTTGCAATTACAAAAATGTTCTTACTAGTAAACTTGCCGAAAGGGAAACTACAATTCTGAAATTACAATTTTAGAATTTTACAACTAGTGTTAAAAACACTCAAGTTGCACCTCTTGAAGATATGAACAATTCGAACTTCTGAATAACTTTCTGCAATTCATTAGGATTTGGTTCATGAGTGTTCATAGCCACCACCCTAGTCTTTACGATGATATCATGGCATTGGTAGCGTGGAATTGCCCTTTTCCAATGCTGACCGGATTTCCTGCAACTCAGTTTGATACTTAATCAATATTTGAATGGAAGTGACTGAGAATTGCTCACTTCTCCATTCATCATGAATCTTGAGTTGCAGATCTGGAAGAACTTCTTCCTCGGGCAGCAGCTCATCATTCTGATTTAAAATGTCGCAGGATGCCTTTTTACAATGGGAGGTAACATCTTGAAAGACTGCTTCATGCAACTTTAAGGTCTCATCAATTTCTTCAATGAGTGATTTGAGAACAAGAGATTTGTTCTCCAGAAGTTCCTCATATTCAATGTACATGACTCTGGAAGGAATTATGTCATGCACCAGAAGAACGCCCAACTGATGTTGAGGCATCTTTCGCCAAGAAACTAAATTTCCCTCAACCTTCTCCAATTTTAGTTTGAAAGCACCCAAGATTTGATTCAACTTATCTTCAATGATCTCCAATTTAACCATTGTTTCAAATACCTGTCTTAGGACTAGTGAACATAAGTCATGCAGTTGATCAACCCAGGTGTCTAAGGCTTGAACCTTTTGGGCGACTCTCTCGATACCTTGGATTGGTTCACTGACCCTGGAGGAAATAGGTACTTGGCCTTCTCCACTTGAAGGTTGAGTAATACTTTGGATGGCTGCCATGAGTCTTTGATTCTCTACTTCCAATTGATCTTTCTTGGTCAACACCTCATCATACTGTTGTACCAATGTAGCCACTGTTTGTTGAGCATCATGCTTGACAACCTCATGAGTCTGCTTACCTAGTTGCACTTTTGTGATCCGATAATCAGCTGCTTGCATTTCTTCAACTGGTTTATTTGATATTGGTTCAGCAATTTCTGCCACTCTCATCCGATTTTCATCAACGGTCACCCTCGAAACTGTCTTTGCCCTCTTAACAGCTTTAGGTTTTGATTGTTTCAACTGTTGGTAGTCAAAGGCATTAGGTGAGATCACCTACTTCTTCCTCTTTGCAGTGAAGGAACTGAGCCATGGAGGTAAAGCCATTAACTTTGATTCTGGGATAGAGGGAGAAGCAGTTTCTGTTTGAATAACTGTGGTGACCTTGGGAGAAGTGTCCGTTTGGATAGCCACCATAGTCTGCTGATTGACGACAAGATGTGATGAAGATGCCATGAACTCATCAAAACAAGTCATAGAAGTATCAATATCAGAGACAGGTACATATGAAGGATCATCTGAAAAGATATTCAACAAATTTTCCTGAGAATGGCCTCGAGATGGTTCTACTGTTGAAAGTGGAAGGATGTTCTGCGGAGATTCTGAAACTGAAGGGGCAGATTGAGAGCTCACATCTATCACAGGGGGAAACATGGGTACCTCAATAGGAAGTAAAGAAAGAGAATTATGTGGGGACTCTGTAGAAAGCGACTGAGGAGCATTATCAGATTGAGTTTCTTCCTCTGAAGCTTCAGGATCAATCACATGAATTTCCAACTGTGGCTTCTCCTTGCCTTGAATTGTTATTTCCTGAGGAGGAAGCACCATTGCACGACTGACTTGCAATTTAATTCTCGTACTAGAAGAGGATGCACCTTCTTTATTGTCTAGTTGAATTTCAGACTTCCGCCCAAGAGGACCTATAGAATCATCTTCTTTCCCAACCTTAATCTTAATGAGCTTGACACCATTGTTCTTAATCTAGATATTGATATTGGCAAGAACTGACTGAAATCTATCCAAGATAGAAGTGCCTTCCTTATGAGACCAGTGGATAGAAGGAAGTGGAGCCTCATCAACATTCTGATTGACAAACTCAGGATCAAGAATGTTGCCATCATCAATCATCCCTTGTGGCACGTTCACGAGGTTTAGATCCACAATCTGTTCTGCAGTGAGTCGGCAGTAATCCATCTTGCGAATCTCCTTTTCGGTACGGAGATCAACCTAGATATCTTCTGTCCGATGTACATGGATGAAGGTCTTCTTGATCTTCTCCTTCATGCCTCGGTAATCGAAATCGGCTCTAGGTTTGAATCTTTTGAGTCTAATTTCTTGCAACTCGGTCTCCATAGCCCTGGCCTTGATTGAAGTCATTAGAGAATATTGACCAATCTTCAATGGGTTGTTGGAAGAAATACCCATGCCAACCTTGTGCTTAACTGACTGATGTGTATGCACAGCCATGATCTGCCTTCCCAATTCCACGAGAATAATCTTATCTGTTGGGTATTGTGGGAGCATGTAAGGTTGCCCGCCATAGCATCGAACTCTCATGTAGGTAAAAGTTGGAAACTGGAGAAACAAACAACCATATTCTTTCACCTTTTCCCGTGCTTCATCTGAGACTCTTTTGTTCTTCAGGTTCTTGTCAAATTGACATAAATAATGACCAAAGAAAGTGTCCCGAACCCTTCTGAAATGAGACCTACTTGATCTTAGAGGCAACTGATCATAGTATTCCCAAACTGGTACAAGCATGCGATCACCCTTGGTGGAAAGACCTGGGAAATGTCTAAGTGACGCAGCAATATACACGAGATATGAATTCATGTAGAAGGTGAAAGTAGTAGAGACGACTGCAAGTTGTTCACACAAAGCATCATTGATGATCTCACCCCAACAGATGTGCTGAGACTGCCTTATTAACATAATAAATTGGTACATCCAAGGTTCAAAAACATTGGAATGTTCCAATCCCATCATACGACTCAGAAGAGTAATAGTATCACCGATCTCATTCTTGAAATCAGATCGACATAACTTTGCCCATCTGGTAAGCACAGTGCGAGGTTCATGAATTCATTTGTTGATGTGATGCTTACAGTCTTTCTCCCTTTTGGCAAAGTATTCAACTGCACTTTGCTTGGAGATCTCTATATAAATGGTTTCACAAGGTATTTTGAAAACCCTCTCTATAGCTTCTGCATCTAGGTGAATGATCACTTCTCCATCATCATTTTTAATAACTTGTGTCTCTTTATCAAAATGATGGGCACATGCTAGAACAAATTCCGGTTCTAGGGCAGAAACTGGAAAGGATGCGGTATGATGGATATGGCTGTCGAACAACCGTTGCATATCCCCCTCCTTCGGATCTTCAATCCTTTGTATGAATTCGGACATGTCAACATGCCCTATCTCAGTATCCTTGATATGATCAAGGGAGGAGGAAACCTGTGACTGAGGAACTTCATTTTGGTATTTGTCATACCTGTATTTCATCTTTTTTGGAATGGGAGATGATGGTACATCTGTCATCTGAAAACAACTGGGAATGCTGCAATGTAGATCCAAGAGTATCAAGGCAATATCAAAGTTAGTATCTTTAGACATTTTTCCTCCTCCAAATGGGAAAGTTTAACTTTCGTACTTTGGATTTGTGAGAGGAAATATAAGAGGTGGAAAGATAAGCTTTTGACTTATGTCGGGTTTTGAAACATGTTTTGCAAGTACACAAGAGGGAAGTACAAACGTGCAATCGGGTTTCCAAATTCTGAATGCAATTATACTTGCAAAACATGAAGCATGAATAAATGGAAGGAGAATGAATTTTCAGTTTGGAAGTTGGGAAGAACACATTTGCAATTGGGTTTTTAAATCCAAATGCAAACTTATTTACAAATTGAAAATCGAAGGAATGGATGAAAAATGGTATTAAGGCATGTAGGAAATGACGAAGATGATAAGTACGGATGAAGGAATTGGAAACGGATAGGTAAAAATGAATTTCAAGAAGATCAATTGGAACTTTGTCATGCCAAAATAGGAAGAACTTTCAACTTGCATTCCGGATTTCAAAACCCGAAATTGGGAAGAACTTGATTTTTTCGTCATTGAAACTTGATTTTTGGACTAAAGAAGGTTAAGTTTTTGTCCAAAAAGGGAAGAACACATCTTGAGGTAGAACTTTTCACACTTGCAAATTTCTTTGCAAATTGGGAAGAGCACATCTTTCTTATTTTGAAACTTGATTTTTTGGACCAAAGAAGGTTAAGTCTTTGTTCAAAAAGGGGAAGAACACATATTTTCCTCTTACTTGCAATCGGGTTTCTAAAACCTGAATGCAAGTAAAGAAGGAGAATTACAAAGGGGAAGAACAACTTTACTTTACAAATTTCTTTGTAAAATGGGGAATTTCCTCTCATAAACCCATTATGAACATGAACAAAACTAAAACTAAACAAGAGAAAGCAAGGAAAGAAATAAGAAAGAAATACAAAAATAAAAATTACCTTGCAAGGTTGAGAAGAAATCCAAACTTGGAGAATCAACCCAACATGGAAGAGGAAACCCTTTAAATAGAAATTAAACAATGGAAAAGACTTAGCCACGCATTGTGACAAAAATAAAACTGATTTGCTATAAAAATGCCACGTAAAAATGCCAAGGAAGTAGTTCGAAGCTGATTTCATTCATCATTAAATACAAGACAAAGCAAAAACAATTTAGGATTGAAAGCATACCTCATAGGCGAAGAATGTTGCATTTTTAGCAAAAAACGTGACTGTTTTTAGGGCCTTTTTTGCAAATCCGAAACCAAAAATGTGCATAAAATGGTTTGATAAATGCTTGGAATCCAACGCATTTATGGTTGAGTCAAAAACGCCTTAGGAATAGATGGATTGAAACCCCCAAACCATGGCAAATCACATAAATGCATGATTCAGAAAAAACGCTTTGAAGAAGACAAATGGCGAAAAAATGGTTTAATGAATACGTGGAAAATGGGTTTGAATCCTTCAAAGTTGCAGCAAATCCACACTTGGAAGGAATCCCTACATTTCCTCCAAAACAATTCGAACCCAAATCAGCTTGCAATGGCATGGAAGAATTTCGGGTTTTGGAAACAAAACAAGAAGTTTTATAAAATGTTCATATTTTTGCCTCTAAGGCAAATTTCGGGTTTTAGAAAAGAAATTACAAGTTAAATTACTTGTAATAGGGAAATAGAATTCCCTTTACAAGTGATTTCACTTAAAACCTGTAAAGGGGTTTTAAAATCCCATTTACAAGTTTTATTTTAACATTATAAAAATAACTTTAAGTTTGTGATACCGGTTCTCCCCTTTTTTGCCTAGGTCTTGGTCTTGGTCCGTGCCCGGTCCTGGTCCTGGTCCGGTTCGCCCTGGGTCCCCCCCGGGTCCTGCCCAGGCGGCTGGGCAGGACCCGGGGGGGACCCAGGGCGAACCCAGGAGGACCCGGGTGAACCCAAGCCCGTGGGTTCCAAAAAACGGGGCCCACGGGTTAGAAAGCATTTAAAAACAATAAAAAAACAATATTTTTAATCTTCTAAATACATCTAAACCCTAATCCGCCCCTCTATAATGCATTTCATGCATCAAAACATGCATTCAACCTATTCTACTTGCATTTTTGAAGATTTTTTCTCTACAATCAGGGTTCTTAGTTTTTGTATTTTTCTTCGAAGGTGACGACTACGAAGGTGTGAGACACGCATCAAAGGCATAGGAATCACTGGAGAAGAAAGATTTAGCCATTAAAGGTAAGTGAATCTGAATTTTTTTCAAGTTTTCAAGAATTTTTCCAAGTTTTTTTCAAATTTTTAAATTTTTTTAAAAAGTTTTTTAAAGTTTTTTTAATTTTTTTTAAAGAAGTCTTGTATATTTTTTTACACTTTGTATGCATAGTATGGGGTTATAATACCGAAATTTTAATAATTTTTTTCAATAATGTTGTGCATTCTCTTTTCATTTTAGGTGCACTATTCATATAATCATACATAATGGCTGGAACTGGAAGTGCAAGTGCAAGCTCTAGTTCAGTTGCAAATGTCCGAAATGAAAATACCCCCTTTAAAATTGATCAAGATTCACCACTTTGGCATTATACAACAATGATCAAGCCAGTGTCTGGTGGTGGGGGTTTTGTTTGGCAATGCAACCATTGTGGCACTGAGTATACCAGCTCATACTATCGAGTGAAAGGCCACCTTTGTTTCATCCCTGGGCGTGGAATAAAATTTTGTAAGGGATCAGATGGCAAGGGGCTGCCAAAAGCTCTAGTTTTGGGATATATTAGAGAACAAGAGGAAGCTGATAGGAGAAGTGGCAAAGCAAAGACTGATCATCCTCTTGTCCATCAAAGCTCAATGTCTAAGAGGCCTTCTAGTAGCATGGGCTCCACAAGACCAGCTGGTTCACATCCTTTCATGCAAAACCCACCAGTTGATGCAGTAGAGAATCAGAATGTTGTGGCTTCACGGAAAAGAGGCCCATTGGATTTTGCCTTCAAAAATGAACTGAGAGAGATTGCAGATTCCAAAATTGCACGTTGCCTTTATGGCAATGGGCTTCCTTTCAACCTTGTTAGATCACCTTACTTTCGGGACATGGTGCATACTCTTTGCAATACACCTTCTGATTATGTTTGTCCAGGGTATGAAAAGGTGAGAACCACCTTATTGGCAAAGGAGAAAGCATCCATAGAGTTACAGTTGAAGGTCATCAAAGATACATGGCAGGAAACAGGTGTGACCATTGTTTCTGATGGATGGAAAGATTGTAAAAATAGGCCATTGATCAATGTTATAGCAGTGTGTCCTAAAGGGGCAATGTTTTTCAAAGCAGTGGATTGTGAGGGGCAAGTGAAAGATGCAAGTTTCATTGCCAATATCTTGATAGAATGCATTGACATGGTGGGGCCTCAAAATGTTGTCCAAGTTGTAACTGACAATGCTAAAAATTGTAGGGCAGCAGGGACTATAGTGGAGGCTACATATGGTCACATCTTTTGGACACCATGCGCAGTACACTCACTCAATTTAATCATGCAAAAGCTTGGCACACAAATTGATTGGGTGAAAAAACTATATGCGGAGGGCGAGGAGATTCAAATGTTTGTGACTAATCATCATATGTCACAAGCCATTTTCAGGACCTTCTCCAAGTTGGAGTTGTTGAAGGTAATTTATAATTACTAATTTTAAATTTAATTTTTTAATTTTTTAGTTTTAAATTTGTATTTTTTATAGACTTGCATTTGATATATGTTGTGTATTTTGTTATGTCATGTTAGGTTGCTGAAACACGATTTGCATCTCACACGCTCGTCTTAAGACGACTTCTGAAGGTGCGAGATGCCTTGAGTTCTATGGTCATCAACAACTTGTGGAGTGTATGGAAGCAGTCCCACACAGAAAGAGCTCTAAAAGTAAGAGCATTGATCCTTAGTGAGAAATGGTGGGATGATGTGGAATATGTTTTGAATTTCACTGAGCCCATCATGAGCATGATCAGGTATGCTGATACTGATCGCCCATGTTTGGGCGAGATTTATGATGGCATGGATTGCATGGTGGAAAAAATAAAAGAAGTAATAAATAGAAAAGAAAATGACCCAACGGAAACATTTTTCAAAGTTGTGCAGAAAATTGTTGTTGACCGTTGGAACAAGATGACCACCCCCTTACATCTCTTAGCATTTGCTTTGACGCCAAAATTTTATAGTGCAGAGATGCTTGCAACACCAAGGAGGGTGCCACCATATAGAGATGCAGAGGTTGCTTCTGGCTATAGGGCTGCCTTTAAAAAGATATATCAAGATGAGGAGACAAGAAATATTGTCATGAGGGAGTTTGGCCAATTTGTATCTGCAAAAAATCATGATGTTGTAGCTCTTAATGCTAGATATGGGATGGATGCTGATGAGTGGTGGTATGTACATGGTCAAGGCTCCATTTACTTGCAGCCTCTTGCAATTAAACTTAACTCCCAAGTATGTATCTTTTTATTTTTTATTTTTATAGTTTTCCAATTCCATTTGATGCTATCATTTTTTTATTTTATAATTTTAATTTGAAAATTTCTAATTATGTTTTAACTTTTAACAAGTTGCAAGTTCTTCTTCAGCTGAGCGGAATTGGAGTACATACTCCTTCATCCACTCAGTCAAACGTAATCGTTTGGGTGCAAAGAAAGCTAAGGATTTGGTCTACGTACACTCCAACCTTCGTTTGTTGTCACATAAGGACCCTGAATATAGTGAGGGTGTAACAAGGAATTGGGATCTAGCCCCTGAGTGTGCTGATTTAGATGCTACAGTTGCACAACTTTGCCAAGTCTCTATAGACGAGGCGGTTATGGAATTTGAGAGAGACATAGCTAGTGGGAGTGGCATTCCATTTGATATTGGTTCAATTGATGCTGAATTTGAACCACTTGATGACCGTGAGCTTGGGTTGGATGCTTCAGATGAAGATGAATATGGAATTTAAATCCCATAGATGGCTTGTAATTTGAATGTTTAACTTTATACTTTATTGTGTCATGACATTTTCACATTTTGAAACTTGAAACTTGAATATTATCTTTTTTGCAAATTATGAATATGATATTACATTTATGATTTATGATATATCAATATCAGAATATTTATTGGCATTGGCAATTATGGATTTATGATTTATTGATTTATGATTTATCTGTTATCATCTATGTATCATTGTATGGGAAAGTTACATTGTATGTTTGATGTTTCATATTTGTATGTTTGAACTGTGAACATATGTAATTTTGATGTTTGAAGTTTGAACATATATATATATATTAAAAAAAATTAAAATATATATATATATATATATGTACGGACGAACTCGTACCCGTACCCAAATTTTTTTTTTTTTTGCCGAATCCGCGAACCCGTACCCGAATCCGAACCCGAATCCGAACCGGAACTGGTAACTTAGCTTTAAGTTACAAAGACATGTAAAGGGGTTTTAAAATCCCATTTACAAGTTTTATTCTAACTTAAAGTCAAACTACTGGTAATGGGGGTTTTAAAAGCCTCATTACAAGTTTTATAAAAACTTGCAGTTGGAGAAAAATTCCCCTACAAGCCAAAAAGCTTCAAGGGGGTTTTGAAAAACAAATTACCAGTTACTGGTAATTATCGAAAAATTCCCCTACATTGAAGCAAAAACATAGCAAACGGACTCGAAACGCGACGAAATTCGAAACATAGCTTGGGGATGGATCAACGATCGATCTAGTCCAAGGATAGGATGAGTTTCTGCCTCGGAAAGCGTGCCATAGAGTAAATTTTTTCATTTTTTAACAAAAATTTCTATATGATAGTCCAATTTTTGAAATAAAAAATTGAGGAGAACACTTTGGAATGTCTTGAAAATTGTAGGTTATGTTAGGTGAAAAATAGCCGCCCTTGGGATGACCAGGGGACATCTAGTCGTCCTGGGGACTGCTAGGGGATGTCTAGGTGCCCCTCAAAGCCATTGGGGATAGTATAAACCCATTTTGATGTTCTTTTGAACTCCTCAAATCCTATGCAAAAGACTTATTTAACCCCGAGAAACGTCTTTTACAATTTGCATCACAAATTGGTAAGGATAAGAAAAAAATTCAGGGGGGAGTAGAGTATGGCTATGCCATTTGTGCAAAAAAGAATATAGGGGTAGCAATACGACAGTTTATTGGCATCTTTTGTGGATAGGTGGTCAAGGGGTTAAAGGTTGTGAAAAAATAACTCTAGTTGAGAAGATTAAGGCAAGTACATTGCATATGAAGGGTGAGGCAAGAGAGAAAGGAATTCCATGGAGATTTCGTAGCCTAGTGTGTCATTGCCTAAAGGATTCATGGATGTTGGAATTCAAGGGGGAGAGGGTTCTACTTCTACCTGGGGAAAGAAGAGAACTACTAGTGGTGCTGATATATTTAACATACAATCATGAGATGTAATTGATTCTTCTATTGCTAAGTTTTTTTATGGTCATGCCATGCCATTTTATGTGGCACGTTCATCACATTATAAACAATTGTTCAAAGATGTTATAGTTGTCGATCTCTAATTTTACCACCTAGAGAACATAAGCTACACACCACCCTCCTTGATAGAGAATATTCCTAGGTGAGTTCATTGGAAGAGATGAGACAAACTTTGGTAAAGGATGGATGCTCCCTCATCATGGATGGGTGGACCGATATCAAACATTGATCACTCATCAATATTATTGTGAGGAGTTCAGCTAGCTCTTATTTCCTTAGAGCTATTGATTGTTCATTTAAAATGAAGGATGCAAACTTTCAATTTCAAATTTTGAACCATGCCATAGAAGAGGGTGGAACCTCTAATGTTGTGTAGGTATTGACCGATTCAGCCCATGTGTGTAAGTTAATTGGCCTGATGGTGGAGGGTGCTTAGAAGCAGTTTTTTTGAACCCCTTGTCGTGTTCATTTATTGAACAATATCTTGAAGGACATTGGGAAGATAGATTGGTTGAAGGCAGTGGTGTTAGAGGTTAGAGATGTGCAAATGTTCTTTTGTAACCATCACACTTCACTTGCTTTGTTTAGGAATTTTTTGGGGAAGGAATTCTTTAAGCTTGTGTTATGTCCCCATTCCCTTGGTTCATCATCCAAGAGCTTAGATTCACCTGTTAGCCACCTCTGCAAGTGAATCCAGTGATTAGGAGGTGATGGAGAGTGCAAGAGGGGTCGACACTTAGCCAAAGTTGGCCTTAGTCACTCTATTTAGAGTGTACTTTATAATAAAGTATTATAAGTTACTTTTTTCTAAAAATAGAAAACGATTTATTAAAAAGGTAACTTTATAATATCATTTTTACTTTGCACACCTCCCTAGGCACTTTATAATTTAAAATTAAAAGGTAGCTAAGTGCTTAAGGGAGAGATAAGTTGCTTTTGGAATATTCTCCATGAGGTTCGATTTAGGGCTTGAGAGCATAAAAGAAGTTTGGTGTTAGACTTTTGCCATTCTTGTTATTCATTTTTTGGAGCTCTCAGCTAATTTTCAGATCTGCATTGCAAAAGTAGCTTTGGAGAAGTATTGGGGACAAAAACCTCTAGTATTGTGGTGTAAGGACGAAATCCCTCACCAAATTTGCAAATTGGACATTCAGGGGACTACTTTTCAGGTCATTCAGGACCAATTTCAGTAGATTTCAGGGTTTAATCAGCAGCAGCTTGCATTTACAGTGAATTGGAGAAGGTTTGGTGGTCAACTACAACAAAACTTTCCTCATTTATGCCAGCCGTACCTTCTTCAGCTAAACCGTACCATTCCCATCTAGCCTGGAGTTTGGTAAAAATAAATACAAGGGTTTCAGGTCTGCAAATTACATTGATTCTCATTGTTGGTGATAAGGAATAATATTGCCGCAGTTATTTAGGAGAAATAAGGTCAATTGTGATCAGAATATTCAATAAATCAGGGAAATTCTTCATTCCTGGAAGGGTTCACTTGGCAAGAATTCAGAATTCCATCTGGGTCTGCTTAGTACTCCTCAAATTGTTTTTGGTAATTCGTTCTAGAGTCAATAAAGTCATTTGGAGCTGATTCCACACTCTGGGAGCTCCTACATCAGCATGTATCGAAATTCAGTCAAATAAGGAGGTTCAACTAGGTAAGCTCAGGACTCCTGGTATGCAAATTTGCACCCTGAGCAAAAATAAATTGTCATTCTTGTCAAATTTACATTGCTGTAATAAAAAATCAGAGTTATGATTTTTAATTTCAGAATTAGTTTAGTCTTCTATTTGTAATTGTTCTATTGCGCATCTCTCAAAAGCTCTCAAAAACACCAAAAAGCATAAAACCTCAAAAACCGCATTATAAAACCAAAATTCCAACCGCTGGTCAAAGAAATCAGACTCAGAAAAACATATCAGATTCTTCCAATCAATATTCGGCATCTTTCAGCTCGCAGATACTAGTTATGCTAGCCACTTCATTTTGTTAGAGAAGATGTTTGAGGCCTAGGAGGATTGACTATTAATGGCGGTTAATTCAGAGTGGGGTAGATGGTTAGAGGCAAGCAAACCAGAAGGAAAAAGTGTGAAACAAGAAAATATTGACTATGATTGGTGGTCCATAGTGAGGTAAGAAACAAAAAATATTGATGATGATTGGTGGTCCATAGTGAGATAAGAAACAAAAAATATTGATGATGATTGGTGGTCCATAGTGAGGTAAGAAACAAAAAAATATTGATGATGATTGGTGGTCCATAGTGAGGTAAGAAAATTGCTTGTTTTGTTATTTGATTTTTAGAATGTTAATTTATTTATATTTATAACTTGTAAAATGTTTTCATTCCTTCTTAATATTTTAATTTTGGTAACTTGTTTGCACTTGCAGATATGTTTTCTCATCATTGAGCCTATTGTGTGAGTAATAAGATATGTTGATATCGACTCTCTTAGCCTTGGAGAGATTTATGAGACCTTTGATAGCATGCTTGGGTAGATGAAGCAAGCTATTAATAGCAAGGACCCTACTTTGGGATTTTATGAGGAACATCTTAGGCCCATTGTATCATGACAGTGGAACACTATGAACACCCTACTTCCTATGGTAGTGTAGGCTCTAAATCCCAAATGGTATGTAGCTAAGCATGGAAGAGTGCCTCCATATCATGATGAAGAGGTGAAAGAAGGGCTTATGAAGGCACTTTGAAAAATGTATACCGAAGAGAAATTTGTTTTACTTCTCACAAAGTGGCTTGCTTTTATCAATCTTCGTGACCAAACCTTCAACAAAGCAGAGGAAAGGTTGGATAGAGCTACATTAGCTCAAACCAACCCTATTGGATGGTGGACGTAGCATGGCAAGGTTGGATAGAGCTACATTAGCTCAAACCAACCCATTCGTCTTCTTTCACAAGTTTCTAGTTGCTCTGGTGTAGAGAGGAATTGGTCCACATTTAGCTTCTTCCAATCAGTCAAGAGGAACAATCGTACTTCTATATGATCATAGAAGCTGGTGGCCATACATAGTGCCTTGTGGCTACAAGATTGACAAACTCATCAGCATCGTCAAGCTTGAACAGTATGTTGGGATGTTATTCCCAAAAGTTAATCCCAAAGATGCTATACAAATTGCTGAGGAGGAGGCACACATAAGTGTTGGGGTTCCATTCTTTGAGGCAACCCCTTATATTGGCAGTAATTCAGACTTGAGCTCCAGTTTTGACATAGACTTACTAGTCACATCAGTTGTTTAGGAACAGCCATATATTTTTTATGTTTTTGTCATATTATAGTTGAAACTTGCAGCCTTTGGGCATTTTGTTATAATTTTTATATAATATATATGCACATCAACAATGAAAGCATTTAAATTTTGTTAATTTGTTTGTAAATTCTCATTTGAAATCTCAATTTAATTCTATTGTTATGTATTAGGCTTCTATAATGTCTATGATGAATGCTTTATGACAAATATTTGAAATTTCTTTATGTTTCTAAAAATTTCTGTATTTTTTAATTGCTGCCCCCTGTGTTGTCCCCTAAAATATGGCCAAAAGGTAACCCCATACCGGAAACACATCATGTCGTCCTATGTTGTCCTTGACCTTGAAACTTGGGGAAACATAGCTTGTTAATTAGAGGAAGAAACACACCAAATTTCTTAGAGTTAATCAAATCTTAAGTATTAGCTATTTTGTTGGGACAACTAGGGACAAAATCTGGTAAGAGAGACAACATAGGGCGCCCTTTGACATCCACAATATGGTATTGAACAAATACTTAAGAGGTAGATTCACTTCCATGTTTAGAGGAAACTCTTTGATCCTAACCCACTTGGTGCGTTATTGCCCTTTCCTTCCAACATTGTCACCAGCTTATGAAATAATTTAACTTCCAAATTTTTGAAATCCTCATCAAAATTGGCAAAATGATTTGTAGTTTCACTCACCAGAAAGACTAGAAGCATTTTAAAGTATGCTTACACCAGCTTTTCATAGCTTGCAGGATGAGCTTAGAAGCAAGATCATCAAAATTGTTAGTTGTGACATTGCAAATTGTGGGAACCCTTTTATCATGTATCGTTGTGGTGAAGATCATTTTGATGGATGATGTTGAGCCCTTCCTAACCAATGGGATAGTGAGATGTATGGTATCACCATTGATAAATCTATTGGTGTTGAAATCAGCTAAGTGATCAATACAACAATTTATCTTCTTATATCAATGTTGGAAAGCAATAAAATTGAAAGGGCCTTGCAACTTGTGGATTTTGTCAATGAGGTTTTGGAGTTTTCATCAAACCCTCCCTATATTTTTGATTGTTTGGATCACAAGGAGAGAGTTTCTATTTACTTCAATATCATTGAGATTTGAGCCAATAGCCATCTTGAGACCATGAATAAGATTCCTTGAGTTTGAAGGTCGATGCAATCTGAAAGCCTTAATGTGGACTTTGCGGTGGGAGCTTCATCCCTTCTATCCTATTCTATATTATGATAGGGAAAATGCTCGGGGCGCTCCCCCCAAACCTTATGACCCCTTTGGGGGCTCTACCCCAAGACCCTCACAAGGATTGTTGACCTTTAACCTCATCAGGGGATCTACACCTTGACCCCATTGGTGGCATTGCCCCTAGGCCTTTGCGCTGGTTTTAAAAAGCAAGAGAATAAAGTTAGTTTTGGGCCCATGTTTCCCATGAATGGAACTTGTAAAAGTAATAATATGAATTTCTAATTTATAATCATATGACATTATGATATGCTATGAACTTATTTTTTGATCTATAATGGATAGAAAAATGTACTGATTGTTTTTGTAGATAAAGATTTGTGTGTTTTTAAAGATTATTTTACAAACTTATTGCATTTTAATGGTTATAAATTTTGTTGAGTTGTTGAGTTTGAGTCAAATTTGATCTAGTTGAGTCACGAGTTTTTGAACCATGATATAAGCAGTTAAATTTATGTACTTAGGATCCAAATGCTCCTGTCGTGACATTTTCTTTTTGACTAGAGGCTACCAAGAACTTACCTAAATTCATCATTCCACTTATCTACTGCCCTAAAGCTAGTGGTACTAGACTATAAATTCAAATTGCAATGTCTTCTTGTACAAAATTCAAACATTGAGTTTTTTTGTTTCCACCTGATTTTGTGATTATGTTCGTTCATATATTGATCACCATATAGTGATTCAACATTATGACCAATAAGATAAAGATATCATTTCACACTAGTGTGTAGACATTAATATATTATTTTTAATACATGTTATGTGTCGACTTTGTTATGTTCTTATCATTGTTGGCTTGGTTAGTGTAAGTAAATAGTTATAAATAGTTAGACCAATGGTTGTAATCAATAATTCTTCCTCATTTAAAATACTTCTTACCCTCTTTGGATAAAGGCACTAATTTTATGATAGGTCCTGCTTGTATTGAATACCACCTATGTGATAAAAGAATAGTTTTCTATGTTCTTATGCAATTGTATGCTTTTTCTGTGTAAACTTGTGGTTTAGCAATGTAGAATCTATATTTAACATCTAGTGTCATTGCCTTTACAATGTTGGGTCAAGCCTGAACTAGAATAGGATCTTGTTTATAATAATTATTAAGTACACAACAAGATGGAAGCTAGGAGTAAATGAGCCAATTAATTTAAAAATTAATTGAGACATGAAGATAGAAAGATCTGCTCTCCCAAGATTTACATGTCCATTGGAGCTCTCAATACAAGAACACAATAAAGAAGATTTAGCAAGAAACAAGGACCAGTAGATTCCATCTAGGTCCTCTTCGCCATAACTAAAGAGGTTGATCAACTGTTGGACAACAAAATTTTCAAGGCATTGCATAATTATTGAAATTTTGTGTCAAATGTGTCTGTGGGGCACATAGAGAACAAATCTTACAACACGATGAAAAGGTTTGTTGGGATAAAGAGGAATAGTTTTGTTGGGATGAAGAGGAACAAAGTGAAGACCGACATTGAAATTCAAGGAATGAATTTTTTTAAGCTTGAATAAAGGTAGTAAAAGAAAATAACTTGGTTAGAGGGTGGAATAGAAAATCAAATGTTTGACTAGGGTAGTGGAACAAGAATGAAGAAGGCTATGAAAGGCAACCGATTCTAAAATTTCATAAAACAATCTCAAAGACAAAGCAATGTGAGTTGAAGGGAAAGCCTATGCCAAAGTTGAAGATAAAACCAATTGAAGATATTAGCAAGTTCAATCAACTTCAAGGTGTAGTTTGCCTTTGAGAGGGGAAGAGTGAGTTCTACTTTGTAGGTTCCTTTGGTTGTTAGAAGAATTTGAACATATGTTGTTTCATTCTCAAACTTGGGTTTTATCAACTATTTATCTTTGGCTAATGTCATATAAGGATCTTGTCTTCAATGAGGGGCCTACTATGTAGTGGGACATACGAGATAGTTGTCGGATGAGATGACCATATATGGGCTGTGAAATTTTTTGATAGCAAAGATATATTAAGACTTGACACTCCCAAGCTTGAGAAGATTATGTTGATGAGGTCTCTCTTCTTTGCACTTTGTAACTTTTATGGAGATTAAATCTAATTTGAATATATTTTTATCATTTGGTATTTGAGATGTTGATAGAATCTAACTCTAAATAACCAAAATCTAATGTTTTAATCGCTCAAAAATCATTGTCATCTCTGTTGTTTTATTTAAGATGTTAATGTCTTAGTATGTACATATTTTGATGCAGGAGTGTTTGAGGGTGTAAGAGCTATCTTGCATCAACCATAACTATTTTCTTTTACTTCGTTTGTTTATTTGTAGGATTTAAACAACATTCCAATCATCGTAGATCCTACTACATTTCACTGCACTTGCACATTTCACTTCATGATTGGGAATATATGTTGTACATTGAGCCCACAATGTTGCATTCTTAAGAGGTTTTCATCATTATAAACTCATTGTTCACGTCTAGACTCGTTACCAAGCATAATAGCTAGACATCCAATTTCACCATTCTTAGTTTGTCGCAACTTTTTGATGTGTGTGACAACAAAGGAACCCATTTCAAGATACACTAGATCCAAGAGAGCTCATGTTATGAACCTCATTGAGACCTATTGAACCATCATCATTGCACTCATCTTGGAAGATTCTTTCACACATTTGGCTGACTACATGTCTTAGTGGGCATTAAGCTTTTTACCTCTTTTTGGTTGATTGAGATCACTCCTAAAGCAATAAACTACTATTTTTTCATTGTTCATGATCATTAGAAAGCAATTGAGATAGTGGGGAGTAGATAGTTCAGTTTCGAAGTTCAACATTGGCATTTTTTTGCATTTTCTTTCAAATTCTATAATTTGCACATTTGTAATCAAACAACCAAGGCCTAGCATGTTAGAAGCCCATTGTGGCAGATTGAATTTCATCCATGATTGAGAAATAATAAAGTTCATATTGTTATTTTGTTGTTTCAATTGAGTTCCATTGTGTGTTGTTTCATTTTGTATGGTTGGATCATACTTCATTGGAATCCTTTGTTGATGATTGGATCAATAGGTAATAGAGCATGGTTTTCGATCCTTGGGAAAGTGAAGGTTCTACTTGATGAACGCTTGACTATACTGAGAGGGGGGAGTGGGGTAAATCAGTATAATGCAACTTTTACTATTTTAAAACTTTATCAATCACAATAGCATCATTAACTCAACATCAATAATTATGCATATGAGAAGAATGCAATAACACACGATATTTATGTGGAAATCCTTATGGGAGAAAACCATGGTGAAATCATGCTTTTAGTTTTATTAATCTTCTTTTTACAAATTTTGTAGGTACCAACCTACTAGAGGCATCAATCCATCATTCAATTTGTGAGCTTCAACCTACTAGAGGCAGCAACCCCTCATTTAATTTGTAAGCACCAACTCACTAGAGGCACCAACATCTCATTCAATTTTTGAGCACCAAACCAATGGAGGCATCAACCCCTCAATTCGTAGGCACCAACCCCCAGTTCTAAGCACCAATTTAGCGGGAGACAACAATCTCTCCTTTAGGAAGTACCAACTTCCAAAGCAAAGTACCACCTTCTTTGTTGCTTCTTCAATGGATGATGAGCATTATGATGATATTAATATATTTTTTACATATATTCACCTTATGATTCTCCTCTTCTCATTAACAATAATATAGATATACTTGTATGTTAAAAAACGCTTGCATATTCTTTCCATCTATTCTCCTTATCTTTTGACATATTATCCATTATAGATCTCTCATATATGTTTGTTGTGACGTTTTCACACATCGCCCCATTGCAAATGGCGATCCCTTGTTTTCGCTTTTTCATGTAGTGTTTTGGTGTCTTGGGGTTTTGTCTTTGATCTCTCGCCTCTGCAAATGAGTCGAGTTTTACGAAATTTGGAGGAGTAACCAGAATCGGTTTAGTGAAGAAATGGTCAAATGAGTGTTTTGATGCTATGGATGGGCTTGTCAAATGAGTGTTTTGATGCTATAGATGGGCTCAGATGGGCTGAAGAAGTAAAATCACAATTTCCTAGGGTCAATTTTGACAAATTATTTTTAGGAAATTTTGCATTTTTGTGTTTTTCTAAATTTAATTAGTTTTGTTTTTGGCATTTTGGGGCTAATTTGGGAACCTTCTTTTTCGACCTGCTTTTTTCTAAAAATAGAAAGTTTTTTTTTGCGAAAGTTGCTTTTTTTGATTATGGATGGTTTCAGGGTCAGAGGAAGTGTCAAGTTAGGAAAATTCATCCAGAACGGACCTGGTGTGAAATATCTTTTGAATCCAGAAGATGTGTTCTTGAAAAGCTAAGTTGAAAATCTGGAAGAAATGGCTGGGTTTGGAATCAAGATCAAGAAATTCCTTGTTCAAATCATGGAGGTCGCTTGGAAAGAGGAAAATTTTCAACCAAGTGTCTTGGCATGGTAAAAATTTCTCAAGCCATCATCAAATCCACCCATGCCTTGATCAAATTTTCCTTGTGCACTAGCCAAGTCCGCCCAAGCATGTGAGAAATCTTCCTTGGCTTAGTAGCAAGTTTGCCCTAGCTTTATTGAAAGCTTCTTAAACCCATGGTGAAGTCCGCCCTAGGAAGGGTGAGCACTTTGGTGGTAAAAGAATCAGAAAATGGTTAAGTGTTGCGATATTGATGAAGAGGTGTCATGATTTTGGCTAAGTAATAAGACATGGTAAACATTCCTCATCAACACATGAAGTCCGCCCTCTAGGTGATGAGAAGTTCCTTATGACACCATCAAGTCTGCCCATGGAGCATGAAGAAAATATGGCTAAGTGTTCAATCAACCTTGCAAGTGAAGAAGATTCTTGTCCTAGTGTGAAGTCCGCCGTGGGAGTATGAAAGTGATTAATTGTTGAGGAAAAGATTAGAAATATTGGTGAAGTATGGCAAACATGATAGATGTTCCTTATCAACATTCAAAGTCTGCCTAGACATATTGGACAAGCCCCCTAACCCATGATGAAGTCCTCCTAGGCATGCCAAATTCTTCCTTATGCTAGTGCAAAGTCCGCCATAGGTGTGCAAGAAAAGTTGTTAATAGTGGAATGGGTTAAGATTGGATAAAAAAACAAAAGTTAAAGGCAAGTGTGAAATGTTTCTAAGTGTTGGTGATAGAAAATGCACTAAAGCAAAAGAAATAAAACACAAAAACAATTCGCCCAACATGAAGAGGGAATTTGTAAAAAGAGTTTGAAATTTTTGGATTAAAACACAAAATCAAGGCACAAAAGAATTCGCCTAACTCATGGAAGGGAAAAGTTTGAATTTTGGCAAAGTTGAAAAAGAAAAAGAAACAATTAAAGCAAGGAAGAAAAACACAAGACAATTCGCCCAACTTGAGAAGAGAGAAGGATTTCGTGAATTAAAACAAGAAAAGGTAATCGCATGTAGGAATTCGCCCAAATCATGTAATCCAAAATTTGGAAGGAAAGAAGAGTGAATAAAGCAAAAGGGGGTTGAAAAGGGAATAAAGCAAAGAGTTCACTCAATAAGAAGAGGTTTTTAGAAGAACAAGAAGAATTGTCAAAAACACAAAAAAACAAGGAGGTTCAACTTGAAGAGCAAATTATGATTGGATTTATTCCAATTAAAACTCTTTAAAACAAAAACAATGCAAGGCAAAATTCGAACTTCCTATAAGTAGAAGAGAAGGCATAAGGATAACCACTAGTTATAGCTTGAACACTTCCCATACACGGATACTGATTGCCCCAACTCGCCATACCTCTCATTTGAGACCATAAACCCGTCTTGCCAGGAGACTGTGAAGTTTGAAAAAGAGTACACCAGCAGCCCACCAAGTCTGAAATGGTTGACTCAAGAAGATGAACAACTGCTGCTACATAGGAAATCATCATCCAAAACAACACATATGCTCACGTTCAAGGCTGGAAATATCCTGTCTACTGACTCCAACTCCACATAGAACCATCCTTTGCTCAGAATATCTTCCCAATCCACTAGTTGATGAGCAAAAGGAACCATCAAATGGCTGGTAAAGAAGGGAATAGCACCATCAAGACTGAAAATTTGTTCCTTATCCCTCCAAAGATCCTTCTTTCCACATGTAATAAGCTCCACCAGATCATGTTGACGATCTCGAGCTTGGATTCCCAACCGAAAGTGATTTTCAACACACTGAAAAGAAAACTCAACATATCCCCAAGTGCTAGTGAGGACCAAGTGCATACTTTAGAAATTGATGTCTCCTCTAGTGAACCCTTGAAGCCTAACCATGAAAGCTTCAACAACATTGGAGTATGGAACAAATGTTGTCCTCAAATCAAAATCCCAAAATGGACTAGTATGAGCCTTATTATCATTCAACCCAAGGAATAGGTTATCAAGCATGCAATCACCACGTTCGAGTCCTTCTATCTCCCCTACTTCATGAGTAACAAGTCTGAAATCTTCACTCCTTGCTTCTGCAATGAAACCTTGTACGGCAATTAAACTGTGTTCTGACAACGCCTTGATGTCAAAGATATTGAAATCATCTTGATTCAACACTTCCCAAGTGGAGTCTTCATCCTCAATCCCACTTATGCATTCAGTATCAAGCAGCCTCAGAAGATTACTAATCACAAAACGTGGCACATCCTCATGGTTTGACATCACATCATCCATACACTGGAAACCATATTCAGTCTCATGTTCAGTCACTTCACCACATGTATTATCATCCATCACGAAGAGAGGGTTATCATAACTTTTCTCAATACCCACTTCAAAGAAAGGGTTATCATGAACCTGGAAGCCATCCCTTTCCTCTTGCTCACTTCCATCTTGCTGATCCGAATCTGCACATGCAACTTTTGTTTTTCTTGTGAAGTTCTCTGGATCAAACTCTTCTCGAAGACTATCAAGCTTACCAATTACTTGCTCGATTTCTTCAACTCTTAGTGCATTCTCTTGGTCCCCAAAAAGTTTGAAATCAACAAATTGACCTTCTACCTCCATTAGAGCCAATTGAATGTTTTCTAACATGTCCTTTGTTGATTTGAGCTCAAGAGTAAGCTTATTAACCTTTCTCTCTTTTCCTTGGAATGCACTAGTGGTCTTCCTTGCAAGTTTGAAGGCATAATCTCGATCTTCAATCAAGTGTATGTAATCTGATTTCAATATATCGAAAGAGTCTTTGATAAGTTGCAGATTAGGGAGAGTAACTTCATCCTTAACCCCTTTCCGTCTCTCATCAATTTGAACCTTCCAGTAGAGTTCTTCATTCAAACTATGTGTGTGATCAAATTGGGATAGAGCTTGCATTTCTTTTTCAACAAACACCTTGAATTGACCAGAATACAGAGATGGTGTACTGCTGATAGGCTGCAAGAAAAAATCAGAACTTTGTTTCTTGCAATCGCTGCTCCCATAGCTGCTCCAAGACTCTTGTCTAACTCCAACTAGCTGAAAATGCTCAATACCATAAATAGGATTAGACTCCACTAATTCTTCGAGCCTTTGATTACAATCAAAATTTCCATTCTTGTTTTCAACGACTCCTTGGTTGTCCTTGGTCTCACTCCCCACATCATCCACGTGATGACATTGGTCAACACCAAGATGATGATCGGCTCTGTGCACTAATCAATCTGATTTATGTTCAAGAACACCATCAAACCCTTCAATATCAGGAGCCTTATAGACTTTTAAATCTGCTTCTACCTCATTGCCACTTTGATGAAATGAGAAGGCAGCCCAAAGATCAAGTGTAACTTCACCATTGTTTGCTGATATAGAATCCTCATCAAGTTCCATTTCATCATCCGGATCAAAGAGAAATTCATCCCACACAGGTTCCTTGTCATCACTAGGTGCCATCACACTTGGATCCCAAGTGCTAACGGGCTGATTGTTCTGATCAAAAGGAAAGTGCTCATCATACTCTTGGAGTCTTGACTCATTGAATAAGTCACCTCCCAATTCATTTAAACTGATATCTTCATAAGTATCTCTCTCCAAAAGCTTATTTTGATAATCAAACCTGAGACCACCCATGTCACCAACACTAAATGAAGCAAAGAGTCATTAATGCTAGCTGTTTTGAATATTTTATCCCCTTTGCCTTCAATGAGCCCACCGTCTATAGGTGTATCTTTGATCTCATATTTAGTAGTCACATGCATACCAAAGAGGTCTTCTTGTGAAAACTCTTGGGAAGTTGGGGCAACAACCAGAGGAGAACCATTTATCACCAAATCTTCGACATGATTATGTACAAGCGCATTGAAATCATCACCAACATCATCACTTTGGTAGTGGTCATAAGCTGGTTCAATGACGCCACCCAAATCATCCTTAACATGCTCTTCTTTAGCAAACTCAACCCACACAATAGTTCTACTTACATCTTCTGTGAAGTCATTAGTCTCAAGACCTTCATTTGATAATTCCAAATGAGGTTTCTAGATTGCTGTTTTGTTCTTATTGCCAAACTGATCTTTATCGCTACCAACCACATGCAAGTCTAAAGGAGTATTTTGGGGCTCTAACACACACTCCTCACGTGTCAAGGTTTCTCCTTCAAACTCATGGTCATCTTGATGTGTCATGTTCACTTCCTCATTAAAACCTTTGGATTTTGCAATAGTCCTTGAATATGCCCCTTTTAGGTTAGGATACCTCATTAGCGTGGACAACTCTTGTATCAACTTTGATATAGACTTCTCTGTAGTCATCTCCCTCTGCATCTTTTATCTCTCTCAGTTATAAAGAAGGTTGCATAAGTGTAGCAAGGGCACAGGATGGCAGGAACTTCTACTTTGATACCACTGAAATATACCCTTACATTTTTATCAAAAATTTCCAGTTACAAACATTACAAGCACCGATTAGGGTTAGAAAATGATAATCAAAACATTGCTGAAAGTAACCCTTCCACTTTTTGATCACCAAGAGCCCAGTGTGGGAAGGTGAGAGCATACGGTGACAAGGGGATTGTTAACTTCAATAATCAACTAGAAAATACAACGCAAATTACAATGCTGGGTTGCAAGTCAGCCCCTTCTACTTATCCAACGGGTGATAGAGATTTCCATAGCAGTTTGGCGGTGCGAGTGGCCAAATTACAAAATCTAAGAAACTGAAATGAGCAACAATCACTCAACCACTTATCTAGTGGGAGGACCGAAAGTGAATTACAATCTGCTCGACTGCTTATTTAGCGGGAGGACAATATTACAATAACAAAGAAAGGTGACAAGCCAACCTCTTCCACTTATTTAGTGGGTCTGATGTTACAATCCAGAAGAAGTAGCTGTTAGTGCTACTAATCAACTTTACAATAAAGAGCATGAGATTTTAGATTAAGAACATCACTGTCCATCTCTGCAAAAGATAATATAAGCACTCCCAAAACCAACACAAACCAACCACACCAAGAACACATTCCACACTATCGATTTTCAGATTCTGATATGCAAACCACATGCTGGAAAAACGCATACCAGCAACCTAAAGGCTAAATTTCACCGAAAAACTCACAACTCTGCCCACACTCAACAAAATTACCCCAAATCAGATGCAAATGAAAGCTAGAAGATAGGTGATGAAGCTAGGACTGATAAAACACATCAAACAGACCCCAAACTATTTTGGACACTTCCCAAGGCATTACAATAGGGTACGCCTAGGCAGAGAGATGAATGAAAATAAGCTACAGCCACACCAAAACCAGCAACAGATATGATCGCCTATAGCATAGAGAAATAATGAGCCGAGACCCAGAATGAACAGACTCATGGGCAGAGAGATATGAATGAAAATAAGCTACAACCACACCAAAACCAGCAACCTGGAACACACACAGCACTCCAAAATCAGAAAAACTCTAACACCCACTTTGCAATGAATCCATCCATTCTTCTGAGTGAAGAACAATCCCAAATCTTAACTAGTCGCTATCTTTCAAGTGAGAAGCTAAGTATACAGTCTAGGAGGTAAGCATTCCTCGAAGCATTCCAACAACATTTCGGCAACACTTTGTTATAATATTCATGGATCCCAAAACAAGAGCCCAACACTCTTATTTATAGCTTTTTGTGTCTCCAAATTCAAATTCACATTCCCTCCAAATGGACGCCAAACCCAAATGCACATTCACTTCATATTATTTTGAAATTTACATTTCATTTTTCCTTTTCCCCAAATCGACCTTCACTAAGAGGCAAATATACTCTATAAAAATATCAATAAAGCACAATGTGGCGTCCAAAGGTGATAAAGTGCATTATATTATAAAATCAACTTATTCCTCCTCAAGCGTCCAATATGAATAAGTGAAATATATTGCAAAATTAACTTATTTCTCCCTTGGGCATCCATTATGCCTTAGCTAATATTTCACTGAATAAAACATTTTTCCTCAACAAGGAATTGCCCAACATAAGCACTTGTTTACACATTTTTAAAGATTAAAATCTTTAATAAAATATTTTTAAGATGGATGCCCACAAAAAGAAGAAATAACTTGAGTAATTTAATTAATAAATGACTAGGTCCATTTGATCATATAATCAAGCTGAAGAAGTTGAATCCATTTTGCCTACCAAATATAGAATTGAATCTCTGGATCATCATGCCAAGCTAGACTGCCATAAATAGCTTGTTGCACTAGCTCAAATCAAAACCTTAAAAATAGTACTTACTAAAAATAGTTTCTCCAAACCTCATTAAGGCACAAACTGGGAAGCAACTGTCACTAAAAATAGCACTTACTAAAGATAGCATACTGCTAAAAATAGTAAGTGTGTCCAAAGACTCCAAATGCAATTTAACCACATATTGAGCAGCCGTCACATCTTACTAAAAATAGTAAGTCCGGAAAAGTCTTTAGATTTGTTTGCATGTCACACCATCGCGAGGCTCTCTGAAAACCCAAAAAAACTTAGAAAACTAAGCTATCCTTGCCTCCACTTACTAAAAATAGTAAGTTTACCAAATTCCCCTGATTGCTATGCATGTACTATCATTGCGAAGTTCTTTGAAAACCCAGAAGGAATCCAAAATCAAAATTGTAAAACTCCAACATGCAAGCCACCAAAATTGCCAAAACATCCTCCTAGAAAATAGGAAACCCTAAAACTATATCCTTTGGTGAAGAACGACAGATTCCCTCCCTCACTTTCCTAGAATTCCCTCCTACCTTGCATGCAGGGCCACCCACCCGAAACTATCGAGTCCCTCCCACTAAATTAATCAGCTTGCTAGAATAAGTTGGCATAGTGCCCCCCAAGGAAACCAGTTGGATGTGAGACTCGACTCTATACATAACATGGGTGGGTGGGAACTATAGGCAAATGCAGGGCCCCTAAATTTTTGCCTCTGACTGACCAACAGGTCTCGGGATTGGCCAACAAACCCCAAAACAAACTAGGGCGGAAAAGGGGACATTACAGTTGGCCCTAGCTGTAGGAAAGAAGTTGAGTAGATGAATTAAATATAGATAGAGTCAACAAAGAGAAAGAGAAGAAAGATACTCTTGAGAAAAATCTCAATTTGGCAATTGTAGACCATATGTGGAGGCTTCTAAGAGTGGTACATCATATTGTAACAAAGTAAAGAAGTTATAATTCCCATTTCAAGAATAGAGAATGTGGTAGTTCTTACTGCAGAGAAAGTGATGACAAAAGTTCATACCACAATGATAAAACTAATTGTGTAATGTCCCCTACTGGGTTTAGCCCTGATTTAACCATAATTAATCTATTTCCATATTTTTATGCCTTAAACTAGATTGATTATGAATCAAATCTATCTTAACATGAAACAAATCTGTGATATTCTATCTTTCTTTAGTCTATCAAGTACTTTCTAATTTACCTTACTTGATAATTAATCTTGTTCAGATACATTTATAAATCATTTACATATTAATTAATTACTAGTTATATGAATTATTAGTTTCCAAAAGATATTAATTATAATTATTATATTAATATCTATTGTCATATCAATCTCTCTATTTATAACCCAAATATTATTCCTAATTCTGATATGAGTATATGTATACATAATACTAAATGAATTAAATAATGTTACCAATAATTTATGTATTTATTAATTGCCAATTCTATAAATTATTAGTTACTACCCCTACTTGAAAATATTAGTTATTAATATATCTAGGGGCTGGTAAGAGGGCAGACAGATCTGATGCATAAGAGATCTGGTCTGCCACTGTTATGGAATTAAATATTGCTATTATACAGTCCATGTTAATATTGTTATTAAATTCTATATACAAACATTATCGGGCCTCATATATGAAGCATACTTAATGAATGAAATTTCAATGAATTAGGATTAATCTGTATCTATATTCTGATTAATTGTTCCCAATGTTTAGACTGTGCTCAGTCCCATATCTTACGATGTTTTATTAATTTGCTCTGATTCTGTAAATCTGATTAGAGTTATTATTTTAGTGCTGTGAACATGCAGTGATTAAAGTTATCACTATCATGCTGTGAGCACATATTAATACTATGAATTTAATTAAAGTTATTATCTTTATACTGTAAACCTACAGCATAGTGGTGCATACCTGCTGTCTCCCTTACGGGTAGGGAGTTACCTCTCATGGCCTGTGTGAATGCCTTGCCAAGGCCTTCGAACTCCCTCTTGTGTTTCTCTTTTCCTGTCGTGGCATTCCTTTTTCTTCCTATTTCTAGAAAGAGTTCCTTTATACCTCAATTATTATCTCTATAGGATTATATGATACGATGCTACTTTAAATGATTTCCGTATTAGTTAATTTGGGAGTATGATCATTGTCTGATGTTGAGGGGCAATCTCTGACGCAGACCATCTTTTTCCATTTCTTTCCATCCGGATTCTTTTCTCCTGTCTTTCCCGTGCCCTATGCTGGAGGAGGTCGATGGTATTTAAGGCCTTTGACCTGCCCGTCCCTTCCAAGAGGACATGTCTCCTTGGACGACATCCCCCTTGGATCGTTTCCTTTCAAAGCACTTAAATATCAATGCATTTACTTGAACCGGTGCTTCGATAATAATTAAGTTTGATAGATGTAAAAACATATTAATAAATATGTAATATAATAATCTATTTGAATGAATAATAAACTTATAATTAAATAATTGATGCATGAGCATATTCAGATATAGATTACTATTATTTGATAACATGGGGAAGTTTATTCATAACCAACGGTTATGTGTTTGTACATATAACTTAATCCATCGGTTAAGATTACCTATTTATATTATGATTACAAGGTTTCAATATAACGAATATAATCGTTTCATTATTATTATCGATTGCATAGTATAGTTTCACATTTTACCACGATGGCCTCTGTTGACTAAGACATCGATTCAGACTTGGTTGCCTTTATATTATTAATCATATTGTTACGGTTAGAAATTTGAATACATTATTAATAAGTTAATAATGAGGTTTTTATATGCATCATTGGTTATATGTTCATTACGTCGTGCTAATCGAGGGTCATCACCGCGATAAGGTTATATTATTGCCTCTCTTTTATATATACATATGCGCAAGCAAGTTGTATTAACAGTATTAAATTATATTAATTGCGTTAGTAATATTAATTGTATTAACAATATTAAATTCTATTAATAATAAAATGTGATTCACATATTACTAAATAATTTTTGTATAATAATTTTCAATATTAATTTGTGAATAATAATAATAATATTTAATAATTAAATATTAATAGGTATTAATAATAATATTTAATAATTAAATATTAATAATTTCAAATGATCATTTGTTGATTGTATTAGTTTATAATAATAATTGTTTCATTTAGATTATAAATAACGATCAAGGAGGGGACATGACAAATTGATATTAGAGAGGCAAAGGAAGATATGATCCAGGAAATGGATAACCTTTGAACCTATTTATGTGTTGGGAGGAAGGACATCGAGCATTTGAATGTCACCAAGGTCAAGGAATTCCAATTGAAAGGCTGGAAGGAAACTTGAGAGTTGCACATGATGATGAGGAAACAAAGAAGTTTTGCAATTCTAATGGTGAACCATAAAAGGGTGAATCACTTGAGATGAGAAGGACCTTTATAAAACATGATGAATAAGAACTAGTACAAAGTAATAATTTGTTAAGAATAATATGCAAATCAAAAGGTGAGTTGTCAAATTGTCATTGATAGTGGTAATACTGATAGTCTAGTGTTTGAAGAAATGGTTGATAAATTGAAATTGAGGAGGTTAGAACACCTTAGACCATGTAGGATTGCTTGGTTGTGAAAGGAACATAAGGTATTGGTGAAAGAAAAATGTTTCATCTCCTATCACGAATTTTGTCAAGGGATGTGTGTCATTTATTTGTTGAGGAGGCCATGGCCTTTTGACAATAGTACTATTTGTAGTGGAAGAGAAAATACTTACAATATAACAAAGAAAAGTAAGAGGCATTTGTTGATTTCGTCTTAGGAAATTGGAGGGTAGATTTGTAGCAGTTCCAGAATTCATATAGTGGATGGGAGAAGCTCCTTAACCAATTAACCAATTAGTAGATTTGTAGCAGTGCCAAAATTTAGATCCTTAACCAATTAAACGTTTTGATGATCTCGTTAAAAACTTTAAATTGAAATCTGAAATGAATGCAACTTGAAACTGAAATCTGAAATAAATACACCACACAATGAAGCCAATGCACAAGAAGATATGTGGAAAACCCAAAGTAGGAAAAACTTGGTGACAAGAGCTGCTAGGATCTATTGTCCTAATCCAGCCTCACGAAATATTATCATGTATAGAACTTGAGGGCACCAATCCACACTGTCTTGTTTGAGAGCACCAACTCTTACAAATCCACTTTTCTCAATCTGAGCACCAACTCGGCATCTTTGTGGCACCAACCATAAAGAAATTACAAGAAATTAATTTATTTCTTACTATAAAACTAAAGTATTACAAGTTACAACATTTGATGTCTATAAACAAGTTATTCTTTGGATTTTGATATACGATTTCCAACTTGTCAACACTGATAACCTGATTCACCTCAATCTGATAATGTATTCTCACTGGTAGAAGTCTGCCATTCAAAATTCACTTCGATCAACTGTGCAATTATCACACCACGGGGCTTATCTCATCCACACAAAGTGTTTACGGAACTTTCTTCTATTTGAATTCTCATTGAAATCAATTGAAAATGTGATGTGTCTGTTTTAACATTCTTCACATAAGAAGCAAGAAATCTCACATTCCATTCTCTTCTTACCATCGAATTCTAGACTTCTATAAATAAGTGCTCACATCGAATGAACATTTAATGGATAGTTGAAAACCTAACCAACTCAGTTGCACTAATAACCGAATCATAAACTGTTTTTATACCCTCATGTATGAAGAAATATGCGCCTTCATTGTATTCATGGTAATAATAGAGGAGTTTGTTTTTTGGAAGATACTTTCGGTTGTATATGGGTGGCAAGTGTCAGTTGTAACTAAGTTACAACTAATCATTCCATTATACTTAGTTAAAACTAAATTCCAAATATATAATCATCAAATGCAAAGGGCTTATCTTTGGAAATTTGTGACTCAAAACAACATTGTCATCTAATCAATACATCATTACTGTGATACAATCCTGGTTTATGATTGAATGCTCCAAATATAATACGGATTGTGACAAGTTTATACTCAACATGCCCAGGTTACGTAAAACTGTAAGTGTTTGTTTGTTCTGTAAGACAACAGAAGCTGATCTGATTGTTTTATACCGACATCAATGACTAATTATCTAACAAGTTTTTATCGGAAGTTCATTATAAATTGTAGTGGCATTTGTGCACCTTTAATTGAGAAAATGCAGGGAGACAAGGAGTTCAAGTGGACATCAAGAGCAAGTAGAAGTTTTGAATTCTTTAAGAGGAAGATGATAGAACAACTAGTGTTAGCATTACAAACAAGGTATTTTAGGTTGATTGTGATGCAAGTGGAAGTGCAAAAGGAGTAGTTTTTAGTCAAGGAGGAGACTAATAGCATATTTCAATGAGAATTGTAATGGTACAAGGAAGAGGTATTAAATCTAGGACTAAAAATTTTATGTCATAATTCAATCCTTTTAACAGCAGAGACATTACTTTTTGGCAAAGGAATTTTTATTATACACTAGAGTTATACTTTTGTGTTGAAGCATAGAAGTAGAAAATCTAAGAAAGCTGTTGATGCATTTAGTAGGAGATAGAACTTTCTAACTAAGATGATAGTAGATGTAGTTTGATTTGAAGAGTTGAAACATTTGTATGGAGTTGACCTAAATTTTGCGGAAGCATAGACATGTAAATAACTAGTAAGTATGGATAGAAGTAAGTTGTTGAATTTTTTGATTCAAAATCAGATGTGGTTTAAGGTTAATTAGTTAATTGTATTCCTACAAGATCAATAAGAGAAAATTTGATCAAGGAAAAGCATAGTGGCGGTCTAGTGGGACATTTTGGGATGGATAAGATACTGGCATTGGTGTATGAGAACAATATTTGGCCACAAAAATAGAAGGCTGATAAATTATTTAAAGTTATAGAATTTGTCAAGTTACAAAGAGTAGTCAAAGTGTTGGTTTGTATCAGCCATTATTATTTCCAAATAGACCTTAGGAGGATATAAGTATGGATTTTGTATTGGGGTTGCCTTGCACACAAAGGACATTATTCTATATTTGTGGTAATTGATAGGTTTTCTAAGATGGCTCATTTTATTCCATTTAAGAAGAATATTGATATGGTACATGTAGCTAATCTCTTTTTTAGAGAAGTAGTGAGATTTCATAAATTGCCAAAGATTATCGTGTAAGACTTACTTTTGGAAGATCTTGTGGAAGAAGATGAAAATAGATTTGAAATTTAATTTAGCATATCACCACAGATTGGTGAACAAGAGTTTAGGCAGTTTGTTGAGATGTTTAGTTGGAGAGAAGGTAGCGAATTGGTATACGGTACTAGCAAACGTTACAAGTCTACAAAATGAGGAGAAGAGGAGTGTAGAAGCAAAAGAATTTGCAAAAGACATAAGAAAGTGAATGTGGGAGTAAGGAGTCACTTGGAGATGATGAATGATAGGTATAAGGGAAAGGCTGATGAGAAAAGAAGGCAAGAGGAGTTTGTTTCGAGATGAAGTAACGGTATATATCAAAAAAAGAAAGATTTCTGGTTGGGACATATAATAAGTTGAAGATGGAAAAGTTTGACCCTTACCGAATTATCAAAAGGTTTGATTTAGAAATTGCATATTAAGTAGAGTTATCAAAAGGTTTGGGTACATCACTAGTATCTGATGTTGCAAAATTATATCAATATCATGGAGACTTGGGGATAATAATTTAGAATTACATTAGGATAGTCAAATACCACAACAACAAAAAGAGGAAAATAAAGAGATTTTGGATAGTATAAATGGTAGGAACATAAGGAATGGAAAATATGAATAATAGTTGGTGAAGTGGATAGGTAAGTCTGGAGTGTAACAACCACCATAGTTTTTCTTTTTTGGAAAAATTTGTGCAAGAATGATCAACTACATCGACATACAATGGTGTTTTAACTGCTTTCAGTAAGCCTGATATACATTTTAGAAATACCCAAACACAGATGTGACAGTGCTCAGTTAGTGGTCATTCAAAAGACTACAATTCATGAAGCAACATACATATTAAACATCACTTGGAAAAATATCTCAACCTGGAGTCAAAATCCGAGGAATACAAGTCTGATTTTTTAAATTGAAGTGCTGCTACAGGTTATTTACAAAACAAAGTAAGAGCAGGTCTAAATTTGCAACTGTTATAGGCCTGGGCAGCAGGGATACTACTGATAACATTCACCAATTGCCTCAGCGACCACCCAATGATGATCAAATTGAAAGACAATACCTTCAGCAGTGCACAACAACCTTCATTTGGCAGAAAGATGGTAAATCCAGGTCTAAAACTCTCAGCAAATTATCCCAACACAGTCCCCAACACTGGAACAAGGTCGGCAACCCATGGAAAATTCACCAACTCATCACCAACATGTTTGTTCACCCTGGACAGGATTGCAACAAAAGTCTAAGTGTTTGGCACGTTTATAGAATTGAAAATAAGCTGCAGAAGTTAAGTGTTCCAGCCTAGAGGGCTCATGTCATGCATAAAAGAACCCTTGCAATGTACGACTCACTCATGATAATTTGGAACCTGCCGCAGGCAACCTCAAAACCAGGCTCGATCGAGTCGCCCAACCATGAAATAAATAACCTTAACGATCATTATTGAATTTGAAGCCCTGTCAAAGCATCTCAATAAAAAGGTGGTACGGCTTGTCTAGGGCTTCACAAGCAACTAGATATTTACAACCAGCAATTGTATGACTAGAGGAATTTGCAAATGCCAAGAAATCTCTGCCAAAATCTCCCAAAAGAAAACCCACAAACCCACAATCAAAAGACCTTGAATATCTTCATTTTTTTGTACAACCCTGAATTGTGAAAATTGTGAAGAAAAAGGTGCTTCTTGTGTGAAATCACACCAACCAGCTAGGGCCATCTCTCAGATCCAAAACTAGTGATTTGATGAGAGTTTTTCGTCCTTAATCAATCCTTGGAAAAACTCTTCGTTCAATTTGATAGCATCCTGTTGTGTGTGCAACTCTCAATAATCCAAATGGAATCGCAAGACCTCCTTTTATAGAGTTGTTGGGAAAAAAGAGCAATTTTATATTCAAATTAATTCATTTTCCGTAAAATATCCTTTTTGACAATTTAAAATTAACTAATGTCGAAGTCCCCCTTCCTTGTCCCCTTGAGGGGATAGAACATTACTTTATAAAAATATAACAGTAAAGTTCTAATGCCAAATTTAAATGTCTGAACAAATTGTGCAAAGAATCGAAAACCAAATCTGATCATGCCATGAGGTTGAGTGATGCCAGGTGCTAAAATGGGAACTTGCTAAAAACAATCATGTTCTCCAAGAAGTGTGGAGAACAGCCCAAGAAGCCGAAAACACTTCAGAAAGTGGCACTGCAATCCTCGATACCAACCAAGCACAAAATCACCATCAGAAGCCAAAAAAAAATGAAACTGAGCTCTCCAAGAATATTGGAGTCCCCTTATCATCATCAAATAGCCTATGGGAACTTAGGAATAGGCTAATGGTCTCACTTGCTATCTAAGCCAAGGAAGGGGACATTACATGGAGAAGGTTCATCTTGGATTTCAAAGGTTGAGGTAGATCGTCTTGGTTTACCTCTAGCCACTATAAAGTAAGGGACCCACTTTTCAACTTATTTTTTGTGTTTGCTCATGGTGTAAGAGAAATCTTGCATCAACCAACATTATTTTAGTTTACTAAGTTTGTTTATAGGTTTTGAACAACATTTTGGTTGCTGCAGATCCTACTGCGTTTCATTGCTCTTGCACATTTCACTTTGTGGTTGGCAATATATGTTTTGCTCTAAGGTTACAATGTTGCATTCAATTTTTCAGGAGATTTTTATCATTGCAAAGGCATAATTCACTTCCAGACTTATTACTAGGCATAATAGCTTGGATATCTAGTTTTACTGTTCTTAGTTTGTGACAACTTTCCAAAGCATGCAGCAATAAAGGAGCCCATTTCAAGATACACTGAACCTAGGAGAGCTTATGGCATGCACTATCTTGAAACCTGTTTATTCATTATCACTGCGCTCATCTCAGAAGATTCTTTCACATGTTTAGCCTACTACATGTTATTGTCGACATCCAGCTTTGCACGTCCTTGCTGCCAATTAACAGTATTCCACAGAAACACATTCCCCCTGCCCCCCCCCCCCCCCCAAGGCCCAAGTCCCCCCGTCCGTGAAACTTTTTCCCTTTGTCCCCCCGTCCTGGAAGCCCATCCCCACATTCCCCCGTCTCCCTGTCCCCAACGGCTGTGGAACAATGCCAATTAAAAATCACTCCCAAGGCTAGATTGCTGATTTCCTTTTTTAATTGAGTAATGCAGTGCATTGTTTCATTTTGTTGTATGGTTGAACTATTCTTGATTGGATCCTCTATCAATGAGCGAGTTATATTTTTTATTTGTTTTTATTATCTCTATGTATAATACATAAACACTCTTATACGTCATGCGAAGTTTTGGATATCAACATGTGTTATTTTGCAGCCAATAACCCAATGTAGTCATATGTCTGTGAACTGGAGTAACGTTTTTAGTAGCTTAAAATATTTCTGTTAGTACTGGACATGGATTTTTCATAGATTATTGGAAACAACTAGAGGGCATACAAGTGGCCATAGCTTTAGTGAGTGTGCTTTTAGAAGTTTAATTGATTTGCAAGTGACCACAATAACAGTGCTGAGTCATAGGCTTGGAATGTGATAAATCTTTTCAAATGTGATCAGGCATTTGAGAAATGAAAGGTCACACAAGGGAATCAAGATGCATTCAAATATCCATGAGAACGTGATGGACATTGTGTAATGGTAGTTATTAACTTATTACTGCAGGAAAGCTGTTATCACTTATCAGTAAAACTTACTCTTTTCAGCATAGTTTCATTATGCTTATTTTTTGTTTATATCTACATTTATAAATTGTATCTCCTGATAAAACTAGCAGCATAGCTATACCAGTAGAATTTGCTCTTTTGAACCTGATTTTTTGATGGTTATTGTTTGTATATATGTGTATTTATAAACTGTCTCTCCTGATAAAACTAGCTCTTTGCCATATGCTAAAATATGCATGCTAATTGTTGGCATTGGGATTTTCTGTAATTATAAATTATATTGCTGTATTCTCATTCTTTCTATCTCAGGTGGTGTTATCGCATTCTTCCTGTTCAAGCAACATGTCTTCTGAAGAAGGAGGATCTACGTAATGTAGTGGTCAAACTTGTAAAGGAGCACATTGGTGATACAGAATCTAAGGTTGAAAGGCCACTAAAGGTTTTGTTTCTCTCTCCTTTGCAAATTTATAATTTTCTATTTGCTTTTCATTGACAAATTGAAAGGTGCATATTACTGCCAGAGAATTGAGTTCTCTGTTGTGGCATTGACTTATTTATGAGTTGGATTGGGTGGTATGCTGAAAAAACTGTGGATTTATTGCTCTACAAATCGAAATTCTGACAACTTGTTGATTTCTAACTCTGCAAACTGTTTGATAAAGGTCATTTTGTAAATTACATAAACCAAATTTTTTTGAACCCCACAAATATCTATAGAAAGGAAAGCCTTACATTCAAGAAAACATAAGACAAAGATAGTGGCATATTTCATTTATTATAACTATAGGTTGCTTGAGAATCATAACTAATACATTTTCCTTACAGTAGCAAAAGGTAACGCACTGGAAGAAGCAAAACCCTTCCTTGCCAAAACAAAAACTGCTAGTATAAACCAAAATAATGCAAAAAAGGGACTATATCCATCAGCAAATGCTTCAGCTTGCAGCATTTTCCATGTTCTCATCACTTGATTTTTCCATTGATGGGCCTTGCTTATCCAATGATACTTCTACCACCACTTTTTCCAAGTTATTATAAGCATCAGTAAGCATTATATAAGCCTTGGAATCCAACATTATTCAATCAGAGTATTGCTGGAACCTAGTATAACTGTTTGGATGTCAATAACATTGTCAACCTTGAGAGCATTCAGGTGAGCTGTAGAGTGACCAGGGTCTTTCATAGCCTGCAGGATTGCATCCACTGCACTATTTTCTCCTATTCTGGCTGACAAGCTGGCCTTGAAGACATTTACTGTCACCCATTTCAGTGCTTCTTCATCTTTGGTTCCTTTCATTAAAGCTGCTTTCTAGATTTCCCTTACCTGATTTGCATTGATTGTTGTCTTCTCATTCATCATTACCCTGTTGTTGATGAGCTGGTTTAGATGAGCTGGTTTAGTTTATAGACTATAGTCCTCCGTGAGTCCAACATAAGGGTAATGGACATCTTCCAATCCATACTAATTGATCATTTTTTTTTCTGCCTTCTCAGAATGCTCGTTGGAGATTGCTTGGTTTTTTTCCTTTTGGAGGATTTCTTCGAGGAAGAGTCTTCCTCTTATCATTTCTCTGTTTCCCTGTGAGGTGCCCATCACACTTAACCACTGCATAGAATACTGCTCAGAGTAAGAAGCACTACATCTGATCAAATCCTTCCATAAGAATATTAGTTTCCAAGCTTAAAAAGCAGCCAAAGATGAAGGTTCCTCAGGTGTAAATCCAAAATTAATTTTGACAGAAATGAGAAAGTATTTGACTTCGTTTCTCACTGGATAGCATTTTGAAAAATCACCTTCCCAGACACTGGTTAACCAAAGGATGCAGGGTCAAGGCTACTTTAAAGCAGCGTTCCACAGAAACTTGTTTCCGCGTTTCTAAGACGGGGATGCGACATCTCCCACCATCCCACCACCGCCACTGCCGGAGACGGGGAAATGTCTCTGCGTCTCCCAAGGAGACGTGGAGATGTCCGCAAGTCTCCTTGGGAGACGCCTAGGCGTTTCTAGAGGGGTAGGGAGACATTTGGACGTCTCCCGTCGCCTAGACGTAAAAAAGAATGAAAAAATAATATTTAGAAAAAAAGTGTTATTTTTGGGGGTAACCCTAATTGACATGGTCCTCACCCCTTCCCCCAAAACAACACAAAACCACCATATTTGGTGATTTCACTCACATTTTCAAAGTTTGATTTTTTTTTTTTCCAGCAAGCTGAAGAGGAGGAAAAACTTGGAGAAGTCTGAGTGAAAAGAGTGAGTGCAAGTGTGAGAGGAGTGAGAAGGAGCAACAAGAAGAGGAGGAAGAGGAGTCTACAACATTTTGGAGAGATTTTTCAAGCACAAGGTAGGGTTTTTCTTGTTTTTTGTTTGTTTTATTTTCTAATTTTCAATTCTTTGTTTGTTTAAACTTGTTTTTTTTTATTCGTCATTTTTATTTTATTATTTTTATTTTAAATAATATAAAATTATAATTTGTAAATTTTGTTTTCAAAATTGAAATTTCAAATTTGTATTTCAATTTGTTAAACTAGGCTGAATTTATTTTTTATTTTTATTTTGTGAAATGCAGTGTCACTATCACAATGAGCTCCCATGATATGAGTGAGGATGAGATGGAAATCCTTTCTCATAGTGAACATGATTCAGAATTTGAACCTGAGGATGAGGGGGGTGACCATGGGGCTAATCATGGAGCCCAATCTAGTTCCATGGCGAGTGCACCAACTAGTACAAGTTGCCCTTCAGAGTTGTTGGCATTGTATGCTAGGGATGCTTATGATCCTAAATCTCCTCTAAGACAGTTTGCTTCAAGAGTAGAAGGCACAGCACGCACAGGTGGCGAAACAAGGAAGTGGAAGTGCAACATTTGTGGGGTTGAATGGTCTGGTAGCATCACTAGAGTGAATGCACACTTTGTTTTTTGGGCTAGAAAAGGTGTGGATCATTGTAAGTTTTTAAAGGAAACTAAAAATATAGACTACAAAATTGAGATGAACAAGCTTTGGGGCATTCCAGATGACAAAGATGTTCCAGTCCTAACTACTTTGTCTGCAAGGGTAGCCCTTCAGTAGAGCCAGCAAATGCAACATACTTCTCATGCATTGCAGTTTTCGCAGACGAGAGGAATGATGTTTAGACTTGTTTACGTGTCTAAAGTCGTATTGCTACAACTCTATCCGTCCAACGCAGAATAGAATTTACTCGTTGAGTATCCTATCCTCTCCTGTGTAAGGAATCCCTAATGCTGTTTTTAATTGATCAATGGGGACAACCTCAAGGTTCCAAATGTCAGTTCATGATTGCGGGATAGCTCAACGGTTGTTGTGTTTTGCTGGGAGCACAAGGGGACTTACGTTTTGCAACAAGCTGGTCTGCTGTGATTCTCAGACTGCAAAATAAAAGCAAAGGAGAAGGGTTAGGAATCCTAAGTGCAATGATAGGAATGACTAGTGCTGCGGGTAGACAAATTTCCACATAACCGATTCTTGTGTCGCCAGAGACACCCTCACAACTCAACAAGAACAGTGCAATCTTGAAGGGATGAAAGATTTTTAGATCGGAGACACTCATTTAGGCACCCAATTCTGGCACAGCCTAAGACGAACACTTGCAGTTGAACTAAGCACAGTTTGGGTTTAGATTGACCATGCACGGTGACCTACAATCATCAGGCCCCCAATGGTATGAACCTGAAATGCATCAGATACCCCCCACATTTTTTCATTAAAATCATTGAACTCTAAAATTAATTAGCTGAAGGAAACCATGCAAACAGAAGAAAAAAAGACAACAAACACCATATTTCAATGTTCATATATTTGCTTCAGCTGCCATTACAAGAATTTCTGCAGCATTTCTATTTTATTACTAAACTTTAACCTTCTACAAAAACTCTATTTTATTACTAAACTTTAACCTTCTACAAGAACTCTAACTATCTAATTGTCTAACCCTAAAAATCTAACTAGAATCTAACCCTTTACAAGAGAAAGGCCTTTGCCTTTTATAGATTTTACAAATTGAACCGGAGGCCAGGATTGAATGCATCCAATAGTCCCGATCTGCCTTCTAGAAGCCTGACAACTTTAACCCATGCCTACTCAATCCTCAGTTATCCCCCCAACCACATTTCCAACTACCTACAACTGTTTGGCATTAATTCAGTCAGTCAGGTAGTTGAACATAACTGATGTGTCCCTTTGTTTTAAAATATCTTGAACGGGACCCATAGGCAGTTCTTTTTACAATAAACCATTTCAGTTTTAAATTGATTTTCTGGAATTTCTTCCAGCTGTGCATTTATGAGAATGCATATTTGGTAGCATTTTGTGTTCTTGGTCTTCAATCTCGTTGGTGGATTTCAACTTGATTCAACGGTGGCGCGCTTCCCCTTGCTTCATCGCATCGACCCTCTGCTTTGCAACGCGTTCTTGGCTTCGATCGCGATCCTATATTCTCGACGTCGTTGATCTGTAAATAATCAATTTCGACTTAAATTAATCACTTTGAAAAATTAAATACATTAATTTAACAAATATTAAATTTTAGGGCAATGTCGGGCCTTTTATAGGAATGAGCAATTTATAATGCCTTTCTTTAAACTCGGGGCTCTAAACAAGATGTGCAACCTTTCCTTAAGTCACCAAAATTACTTCTTGCCCTCCTTTGTGGAATCTCGAGCGGTTTTTTTTTACCGTAGAGTGTGAGACTTTACTTTTTAACGCCCCTATGAAATTCGGCCATTTGGGGCTAATTGTGCGATATTCTCTTCTTGGTTTTAAATGCCCCCGATATAGATGAAATTTCGGGCTCAGTTATGAAAATGCAACACTTCCATTTCTTCCCTTTCACTTTATGTTATAATTTTGAACTTTACACTATGCTTAAGGGAGAAATTCGGCTATCTCAAGTAAAACGTGAGATATTGAAATGGGCCCAGACTCGGGTTTGTTAGATAGAATAAATAAATCGACCCCCTCCCCATTTTTATTTCATCTTTTCACTTTTTAGGGAGAAATTCGAGCTTTGAGGGGGAAATGAGAGAGCTTTATTTCTCTCTCGCAAAACCTAAAGGAGGTCCGAGTTTTCTAATATGATGAAATTCCCGATTTTTTGTTTTGCAATCTTAATAGTCGCTGAATTTATAAGACGCCCCCTTTGGTTTAATTGCAAATTCGGTTATTTGGTTCAGAAGGTGCGATTTTGTTTTGCTTATTTTGCTTATTGGAAATTCGGCTTTTTGAGACTAAATGTGTGATTTTGTTTTTTGCTTCTCGCAAAACATTCAAAGGGCCCGAGTTTGTCGTTTAACGCCCCTATTCACTAATTTAAACTTCGGCCATTTTGTCAAAACGATGCGATTTTGGAGCTTGCTCTTCATTTTTTCGTTTTTTTTTTAAGCTTAAAGTGCGAACTTGATGTCTTCTTATTTTCGGCCTTTAAAGCTTGATTGTGCGAATTCAGCCTTGTTAGCTTTTACTTGCAAATTCGGCTCTTTTGGAAGATATGTGTGGTTTTGGGCCTGCAAATGAAAATGTGACTCTAGTTTTGTTTGCCCTTCAAAACTTGGGCTCTTGAAGAAAAACGTGCGATTCTTATTTTGCTATTTCCCAATTTGCTCTAACCTTCCTGTGCAACCTATGGTTTCGCGATTTTCGAGCTTCTTGCTAGCACAAAATGACCAAGGCACGATTTTGGAGCAGAATGCGCGATTTTAGGTTGACTTGTGCGATTTCGCCGAACTTTGTTTTGTTCCACTTTGCGACTTCATCACTGCGTGGGCATTTTCGGGGTTGGAAGGGATTCCGACAGATTATGCTTTGTTTCCTTCTGCAGACATCTCTCTCTCTCTATCGGGCAGACTTAAAAAAAAAATCTAGGGTCCCTATCAACAGGATGGGGATGTGGTGCAATACACACAACAAGACCTTCACCCACTTCCACTTCTAGTGCCATGCCCCAATCACGAGAGGCTAGGGGGATGGGGAAACACAAGTTGCACACATCATAGAGTAACCCAATAGCTGATTTGTTTAATGTGCAGCTGAAGGATGAAATAGATGAGTCCATTGGCAGTTTCTTCTTTTCCAATGACATCCCATTTCATGTTGCATGGTCTCTTTATTATAAGGAGATGATGTCTATGGTGGCAAAGGGAGGACCATCAAATGTGCCACCAGGTGAGACGAAATTGAGGACCTCGATCTTGGATAAGAGCTATTCCAAGATCAATATTTTGATGGAGAAGATGAAGGCATGCTGGGTGGCATCTGGGTGCAGCATATTTATAGATGGGTGGACAAACATTAGCCATTGTCCACTCATCAACATCATGGTTACATGTGCAGAGGACCGATACTTCGTTAGCGCAGTTGATTGTATAGGGCATTGCAAAGATGCTGATTTTCAATTTTAGGTTCTCAAGGAGGCTATTGAGGAGGTTGGGCCACAAGATGTGGTCCAAGTAGTGACAAATGCAACCCATGTGTGTAGACTAGCAGGGAAATTTCATTGAGGCAGCCTATAGACATATTTGGTGAACCCCACGTTGTGTGCATGCCATGAACAATGCAGTCAAGGACATGGGGAAGATTGACTGGATTAGAGGAGTGGTCAATGATGCAAGAGATGTGTAGATGTTTATCTGCAACCACCACACTTCACATGCACTCTTCAGGATCTTCACGAAGGAATTCTTGAAACCTGTTGAGACCAGATATGCATCCTATTTCATTCTCTTGGAGAGAATGATTGAGTTGCAAGAGGTATTGCAACTCATGGTTATGACTAATGAGTGGAATAGGTGGGCCTAGGCCAAGACAGAGTAGAGGAGAAGGGTGAAGGAGATAGTGAAGAGTGATTTGTTTTGGATTGATGCGAAATACATTGTCTCCATAATTTCTCTAGTATTCCAGGTCATTAGATATGGGGATGGGGATGCACCTAGCCTTGGAGAGGTGTATGAGTGCATCGACTCTATGCTTGACCAGATGAGGGCTACTATGCGAGTGAAGGACCCCTCTCAAGCATTCTACAATGAGCACATCCGGCCAATTATTCAACACAGATGGGACAAGTTGAACACTCCTTTACATATGGTTGCCTTTGCCTTGAATCCTAAGTGGCACAAGGCTAGACCGGGCAGAGTGACATCGATTCAGGATGATTAGGTGAAGGCGGGTTTCTTTAGGTGCATAGAGAAGATGTATCATTCTAGAGATGCTGGCATAATTTGCATTGAGTGGGGAAGATTTGCCACTCTTAGAGGCTATTCAGATGCGACAAAGATGGATATAGAAAGTTAGAAACTATGGCATAGGAGGACCCACTTTTGTGGTGGAATTGTCATGGTCTGAAATCTTTGACCACCACTCTAGCTATCCGTCTACTATCCCAACTTTCCAGTTCTTCAGCTGTTGAGAGGAATTGGTCTACATATAGCTTCATCCACTCTCTTAAGAGGAAAAAACTTACCTCTAACAGAGCAGAGAAGCTTGTGGCTGTACACAGTGCTTTGCGTCTCATGGATCGCAAGACACTTGTGTACAAGGAGAGTCCAATGGCACGATGGGATGTAGAGCCAGGGGAGCCTTCACAGATTGATGAGGATGATCCTACCACTTTAGATGCAGGGCTGGTTGGTGTGAGCTGGAGGGATCTTGACCTTGAGGAGTCGAATAGTTCCAATGATGAGGAGTTTGGAGATGATTAGAGGCCTCCCTTCGCTACATTTTGAGTTTTGATATTTTGGCATTTTGTCTTTTGTAATGCTATTGCTATTAGTATTTGTATTTGCTACTCATTGTAATGATGAATCATGTAATCATCTTTATAGACTTTGTGATATCTCATATGACATCAAATATTCATATTTTCGTTATAATAGAAATCTCCAATTTGACAATTTCATTTGTCAAATTTAATTTTTTAATTTTACTAAATTCCTATAGTTTCATTTGAAAATTTGAAATGTAATTCTTATATTGTTATACATCTTTTCAAAACCAGTTTTTCAAGTACTATATGTATAACTATATCAGCAACACCACCCTGCCACCCCCCTACCACTTTCCCCCCGCCATCCCCAAACTTAGGCTCTTTGCCCCCCCCATCCCCAAAACCCGTCCCCGTGTCCCCCTGTCTCCCCATCCCCAACAACCGTGGAACACAACTTTAAAGCGGGACAAAACTCTTCAGACTCAACCAAATTCTAGCAAAAAGTAGATATACTTGCCAGTGGTAACACCTTTGAAAAAGCTGGCAATCCCCAAGCCAAAAGGGCTTGTTATTACTGAAACTTGTGAGTGAAAAAAGGTAGAGAAAGTGACTTTTCTTCCATCACATTTGAGAAGCAATCCCCATCTTCCAAAACTTTAAAGTCTCTTCCAAATATCTTTATAGGGGAGTGACCTGTGTGTGGAGCTACCTACAAATGTCACAACCGTATCATTCTATTTTAACAACAGAAGCTACTAGTGAAACAACTAAATAAATATCCTTCCTTTCTTTTGTATATCTTGGATTTTATCTACTTTACAAGTATGTAAAGACAAAGCCATAGAGTGGGGCAAGAAGAAAATTCAGGGATCAATGCGTCCCAGACTAGGCAGAAATGCAATTGCAAAACAAAAGCCTAACAAAACCAGAATGGGAAGAGGAAAAGAACAAGCAATACACCATACCTTACCATACAATCTTTGAATGCTAGCATGGAGTTGCTTCCTCGTCATTGATTTTCAATTGATGAGCAGATGCAGACAATCAATAAATAATGAAAAAAACCTTTAATCATTAGAAGAAGTGGGACTTCAATCCCAATGTTTATTGGCTAGATTTATGATGTGTAGTTTACCAGGCTGGGACTTCAGTTGTGAAATTACTTCCTCTGTTATTTAGTTTAACACCAAGGTTCTCTAGATGGTCCACTGCCTTATTCCTAATTCACACTGGATGAGTTATTGAAGTTACATTCATCTAAGATATCGCCTTCTTATAGTCAGCAATAATATTCTTAGGGCTATAATTATGAGCTTTGAGTCACCTTCTGACTCTCAACCTTTCCAGCTTCTCTCTTTTGCAATCAGGAGTTGTCTCTATACTACATTTGCCTCTGCAAGCTTATTGGTGACGATCCATAAAACCTTTAGTAGATAAGGAGGATTTCTCCCTTCTCATTTCTTACTGGACCACCTACATGAGACAGCTTGGGCTACCTTTTAAGGAGATACTTGTTTCGTTTTTGTTTTATCATTTTCTTTTCAATCAACTTATTGGGTATTAAAGTTGATCTATTTGGGTATATGGGTGTTTAGTCTTTTGAGATTTCTACTTTTAGAGGAAAGATTTTGTGTTATTGCATGCTTCTATTAATGAGCGTTTTGGAGCACAATAAAAATAAATGGTTTTCCAAAGGTGAATGATTAATCATTTAAGATGAGCAAAGGACAATGATTGTCCATGGGATAATGTGATTACATGCTAAAATTAAAAGTAAGTGAAATTGTAGCATTGTTTACATGGGGCTGCATATACCCTAAAGATCTGTAAATGATATTCAAATTTATGTTCAAGTCTGAAGTTATATATATTATTATTCTCTTTATTGATATTTTCTGTTTCTTATGTCACAGGTTGCTGAAGATAACATTAATAATTTCGATATCTCATCAGCACTTCATTTGCATATACTTATAGTCTATGCTTCACCGATCAAGGCATGCCTTGATCAGTCATGTCTATTAGACATGCTCTTGATCGGTGCATAGACACCGCTTCAGTTTAATATAAACACATTAACATGTGTTGTGCTGATAACCATCGGTCACGTCTTTTCTGTTTATCGTGTGTTATATTGATAACTATCATTCATGCCAATTAGAGTTCCGTGACTCACGGCGAGTCATGCGAGTCAGTGGGCCGGGTGACCTCTGCTGGGTCACGACGACCCTAACCCGGGCCCGGACGAGTCACAGGGTGTGACTCGCCTGACTCGCCGAGTCAGCGAGTCATCCCTGACTCGCCGAGTCCAAGGGTCGTGACCCGGCCGACGCAACTTGCAAAAAGTGGACGCAAAAACAAAAAAAATATAACACATTTTTATTATGTTTTGTGCCATTTGCCTTTGTTATAACCCTAAAAGGGATTGCCATTCAGTTTTATGAGTGGAAGAGAGGAAAAAAGAGAGCCATAGTTTTGCAACTAGCTGAGAGGAAGAGGTGAAAAGCTTGCACAAATCACATTGGGGCAGCACTACAGTTGCATTGAGAGCATCAAGGAGCTCATTTCAAACACTTGTCAACAAATTTGAAAGAGGTAAGTGTTAATTTTTATTGATTATGTTGGTTTTTTTTCCATATTTATGGATTTTTTCATTTTTTCATTTTTTTTGTTTTTAACTTCAGCTTTCCAAATCTATATTGCTGCTTGCATACTTCAATGATTCAATCACAATGACATAAATAGAACAATAGCATAGCAAACCCTAGACTTTTTTTTTGAAAAAATTGTATACATGTATTTATAATTTTTTCTAAAAAAAATCTAGGGTTTGCTGATTTTTCTGAATTGTTAATTTCTTTCTTTGAAATTTGAAAATTTTCAAGAAAAAACACAATGCACAAATTAGTCTTTGCTGATTTTTTTTAATTAGTTTAAAATTTAAAATTTAAAACTTTGTCAAACACAATGCTCAAATGGTGATTTGTAAAATTGTCTTATTGCAGCAGCCCTCACGTTTTGAAAATAATTTTTTTTCCTAATGGCTCATCCTAATCCTCCACCTAGGAAACATGGTCAAAAAGATGAGGCATGGAAATACACTAAAGAATTCCCTGGTAGACAAAGAAATCAAACCAAGTGTATGTTTTGTAAGGAAATTAACCATGGGGGGATAAATAGATTAAAATATCATATTGCTGGCATACGTGGTCATGATACTGAGCCTTGTGACAAGGCAACTCCCGAAACAATCCGTTTTTGTTACGTCCTATTAGAAAACTTTGAAATACATAAGCAAACAAAAAAAAGACAAAGAGAGGAGTTATGTCATATTGGTTCCCCTCCACCCACATCCGCATCTGGCTCCGCATCCACAGTTGCATCCATAGGTTGTGTTGGAGAGGGTTCTTCTATGCCTCCTTTCGTCCTAGTGCTTTTGCTAGTGCCAGTACTTCTATTCCTACTCCTAGTCACACTTTTGGTCCTAGAGTGCGAAAATCCAAGATAAACAATTTTTTTGTACCACGCACTACTCCTGGCGCACAGCCCTCGCTTGAGAGCATGTCTTGGAACAAGGAGGTCCATGATGCAGGAAGAAAAGCAATTTGCAAGTTTTGGTACTTTTGCAACATTCCATTTATTGCAGCCGGGTACTTTTTTATTTGATTGTTTTAAATTAAAATTTAAAATTTTATGGTTTGAATTTGAAAGTTGAAATTGAAATTGAACTTTTCTTATTTAATCTATTTCAATTTGTGACAGGTCTCCTTATTGGCAAGGCATGATTGATGCAGTAACCATTTGTGGGCCGGGGTTTAAAGCCCCTAGTGATACTGAGTTGAGTGGCCCTCTCTTGTTGGAAATGGTGGAAGATATGAAGGTTGACCTAGAGGACCACCGCCAATCTTGGAGCCAGAAGGGTTGCACCATCATGGCAGATGGTTGGACTGATAGGTGGAATAGAACACTCCTAAATTTTCTTGTTTCCAGCAGAGGTGATTGATCATTTTACTTCTCTATATGCATTGTGATTGAAATTGAATAATTTACATTCTAATTTATTGATAATTAATTTGTTTTATTTTCAGGATCCACCATGTTTTTGAAGTCCATCGATACTTCCTCACATGTCAAAAATGCGGCATATTTATGTGAGGCTATTGAGGAAGCTATAGATGAGGTGGGGGAAGAAAATGTGGTGCAAGTGGTGACGGATAATGCAGCAAGTTATGTTGCTGCAGGTAAACTTTAAAAGTTTTCTTTTAAGTTTTAAGTTTTAACTTTTAAACTTTTAAGTTTTTAAGTTTTAAATATTAATGGTAAAATTTCACATTTAATTCTTTAACTAATTTAAAATTGTTGCAGGAAAACTTTTGATGGAGAGGCACCCAAAAATCTTTTGGTCTCCATGTGCAGCCCATTGCCTTGACCTCATGCTGGAGGATATAGGTAAGCTTGGATGGGTGAAAGAATGCATTGAAAGGGCCAAGAATATATGCAAATTTATTTACAATCATGCATTGGTCCTTAGCATTATGAGGCAATACATGGGGGAAAGGGAGTTGGCTCGTCCTGGTATAACGAGATTTGCCTCAAATTTCCTCACATTGAAATCCTTGTTAAAATCAAAGGCATCTTTGAGGCGCATGTTTGTTGGTGAGGAGTGGACTTCCTCATCCTATGCTACGACCATTGCAGGGATGGATGTAGTAGATTGCATTTTTGATGAGCCAGGTTTTTGGATCCCTTGTGCAGAGATCGTGCAGGTAATTTTATAAATTTATAATATTATATGCATATTTTTGTTTTGTTTGCATTGTGCAACTTTGCAATTTTTCTTATTTTCATGCACACTTGTGAGTTAACTATTTTTGTTTAACATTATTTGCAGGTCACTGAGCCCCTAGTAGTTCTCCTACGAGTTGTTGATGGGAAGAAGCCCGCTATGGGCTACATATATGAGGGCATGGATAGGGCCAAGGAGCCCATTAGATCCATATATGCTGGAGTTGAGGATAAGTATAGGCCCATTTGGGACATAATTGATAGAAGATGGCATAACCAACTTCATAGGCCCATCCATGCAGCAGCTTATTACCTCAATCCATCATTTCATTTCCGTGCTGATTTCAAAGCGGATGAGGAGGTTCTTAGCGGGCTATATTCAGTAGTACAACGGATGGTCACTGATACCACAGCTACACTTCTCGAGATGGATGCATTTAATAATGCATCAGGGGCAATCTTTGCCAGCCAATTGTGCAAAGAGGGCCGGACAAAATTGTAGCTAGGTAGAAAATTCTAAAGTTTATGACATGCATTTTAATTTTTCATTTTATAATCTACCTTTAAAGTTGGAAATGAGACTAATGTTTTTTTCTTTTCCTTATCTCAGATATATGGTGGCAAATGTTTGGGCCTTCAACCCCAAACCTTCAAAAAATTGCCATCCGCATATTGAGCCAGCCATGCAGCGCTTCTGGATGTGAGCGCAACTGGAACATGTTCGAGCACATCCACTCGAAGAGGCGAAATAGATTGTTTGTTGAGAGGTTGAATGATCTAGTCTTTGTTCATTACAACCTCCGTCTCAGGACCAGACAGATTTTGGACGATGACTCCTCTTCGATCACTCTAGAGGAAGTCGACCCCGAGTCCGATTGGCTCACTGAGTCCACCGATCCAGTCTTTACTGATGAGGACCTTGAGTGGGTTGACTAGGCAGACAGAGAGGCTGAGGCTGTGGCTATGGCAGAGGAGGAGGATAGAGCATGATCAGGCACAGCACCTATGGCTACTCAGACTGGCACATCACAGGCAGAGACTATGGCTACTCAGTCATCCGGGACCTACCTTAGACGCCTTTGTAGGAGGCAGATAGACGAGGCTGAGTCTGAGCCGGAGCCATAGACTTGTTTTTATTTACACTTTACAGTTAGATATATGTTTGGGAACATTTGAAGTCATGGATTTAATATTATACATTGGACAACATTTATAACTCTATATATCTATGTTTTCTAATTCCTTCAGCTACAATTTACATTTCTACGCATGTGATGGATGTATGTTTATGTATGTGATCAAATTAGCTTCTATTTGATGATGTTATAGTGTCTTTAAGCTTAATTCAATAATGGGTGTATGAAACAAGTTTTAAATCGTTAAAAATCTCTAAATTTCAAGGGTTTTCTTATTTTGCCGAGTCATTGCCGAGTCCGAGCCGAGTCACGAGTCGAGTCAGCCTTGCCGAGTCAGAGCCGAGTCCGAGTCTGGGAACTTTGAACACAACAAACACTAAAGCACTGAAAACACTAACCTTGGGGTTATGTGTCAACTTTATTAGAGGATTTGGTTGATGTTGGCAATAAGCTCAGTTGGTCTAGAAGACTCCTATGCCACTTTCAGATGTAATTTCTAGCTTCCGGTGTGGTCTCCAAGATTCCTGGAGGGAGCGTCTATTTTTAGTAAGTCACCCAGTCAAGCTCGTTTATCATCTTTCATCATCGGGATCACTCTTGTGCTGTCAGATTTCGATTCCGATGCTTTTTAGACATTTCCGCAAGTTGGGTGTACTATTGGCTATAATTAAATTAAATTTACTATGGTTGCTATTTTAATGAAAATTGTTTAATGAGCACCGGGATGAGAAGTTTTAAATCTTGGGGCACATAAAACAGGGACCTTGTGTGTCAAATTTTCATTATAGTAATGAAAAGGTCATTTTTTGAGTAATAGGGGAGTCTTAATTAATAAAGTGACTTTATTATAATGTGAACTTTAAATTATAACATAAATTTGCTTTTGGAGAGAAAATGAAATAAAAGTGAGTTTTTAATCCCACATTGAGAGTGGAGGCTCACCAACGGTTTGGGAAGTCTTTATAAAAGAGCTTTGTCCTTGTCAAGAGAGATGTTATGTGATCGTTTGATATTTGATTTTCTCCACAGTTTCTGGTGTGGCAGTGACAGCCATTTCCAAGGACGAAAACCCTTGTGAATTCATAGGTTGGACGGAAACCCAACTCTACTTGTGAGGTGGATTCATCCAGAATTCACTATTGAGCTTATTTGCAGAGTTCAGGATCCAATAATGAAGCAAATGTGCAGATTGAAGGTTAAATGAAGGTGATTTCAGAATGCCCGAAGATGCTCTGACCTAATATGAGTCTCCTTACATTTTGGAAGGCTAGGGACTAAGGAAGAATCACAGATTGGTAATCAGATTTCTCCAGACTTATATCGTTTCTAGCAGGAAGGGTTTGGAGGTGTTTTGGTATTATATCAGCTTGTATTAGTGTGGGGTTTCATAGTTTCCAATCATACCCTAGATGGCTATACTGGAAGTTGTCATTCGCAGGTGCTGAAGTTACTGCAGAGGTTGCCGTCCTTACATCCTAAATCAGAATTATTTTTGACTTCATCAGCTCAGGTGCAGACCATTCCCTCTCACACCAAACTGCATATGGTATCATTTGGAGAATGCATAGGCACATAAGCAATCCAGGTATGTGTGGATTTGAATCAGACTTTGTAATGACCATATAGTTCATTCTCCTTAGATATTACAGTCTGATATCATTTTCATCAGGTCTGATATTAAGTGGAAATCAATTCTGATTTATGCCTAATGTGATATCAATTCTTTGAAATTATCTTGTCAAAATTTATGCAATCATTGTCTATCATTTTCAATGTATTCCTATATGATTTGGCAATGAATAAATAGCGCAAAATACACATATTAATCAGAAAATTGGAGTACAGTGGGTTGTTTTCCAAGTGTTTGACTTATTGTCAAACATCTAAAAATTGAGAAAATAGTTCAGATTTAGCAGGGGTTCTTACACCTTTGAACCTCCTTATCAAGCCTCGTTCTTCATAAAGTCTCTCATTTTCAATCACTTCACTGTCCACCTCCTTGCCTAAAACAATCGTTGCATATTTGGCATTTTGGCTTGACTACTCCCATTTGCTTCAAACTCAGTAGTATGCACCATCTCGAACTGCTCTTCCCCCTGCTTCTGTACTCCTACCAACCGCCATCTTTGTTGGTCTTCAACCTGCCATTGAATGATGGTCCATTGCCGTGTCCTTAACTGCCTTGAAACTCTCGCCCACCAACAATCCATCCATTTTATCAGTTGCCGAAGAAAGTTAACACACTCATGCTTTGTGGGTTGGCGCATAACACCAAGGGAATGATGCCATCGATGAGAAACATCGGTGTCACTGGAAAACCCTGAAGAAGCCCTAAGTGCGGGAGGAAACTACATCGGCATTGTTGCTATTTGGGCTCTTTGAGATGAGCTATTTTTAGTTGTTGCTATTATCAGAGAATAGCTATCCTTGGGACATGATTAATTTAATTGAGATCTATTTGAGAATTTTTTGTTTTACGAAAGGTTATTTTCAGGCAATTTTATTTTTAAGACTGGCTTTGTGTGCAAGAAAACTATTTTTATCATCAGAACTTTACTGGTTTGCTTTTATATATCTTGAATAAACTGCATGCAAAAGACTGTTAAAATTTACAAACAAGTGCTTTATGCACTTGAAAAGGGGTCCAGTGATAAATTTATTCTTACCTGCTATTCAAGCCAAATTATGATTTTGTGAAAGTGTTTTATGAGTCTAATACAATTTGGTAGCTGTTGCGGGTTTTATATTGCATTAATTGTTGATCTGGGTTTTGTGGCTTTTCATAATATCTTGAGTGTGTTTAATCCAATTTAAGCTTTGTGTTGTACAAAGTGCGTGTGTATGTGTTAGCTGTTGTAGGTGTTTTCTTTCAAGATAAAATATACAAGTATCTTTCGTCTTGTGTAGAAGTGCTGATAAGCCATGTGTCCTTGCCCAAGAACTAAAAAGACAGGTTATTTCCATTACTTAGTTCTAGGGTTTTCAGTTTTATTTTTAAGGGAGTTTCTCCTTATAATTTGAAGAAAGGTAAATTTTTAAATGCTGTCCAGTTTTGTGTTGCCTTGAAGGGACAAACGCAAAAGTTAACATGACTTAGGTTTGTTATGTGTTCCTATTTGGAAGATTTTGAATACAAACAATCGGTCTTGTTAGGAGGGAGCTATTGCAAATAGAAAGTTTATCTTCCCTTGACATGGTGTAGGACTTGGCATAGAAACAGTCTTCAACAATAAAGAACAAAGATAATTGCTTAAGACTGGAGCAGAGACTAGGTATATTGCAAGATACAACAAGTCAATCAGTTTCAGAAATAGTGAAATAGACATTGTGATTTATAGGAGCTTACCTTAGCAAGGAATCTTTCAGTAATGAGGAAATCTACAGGCGAGCACAATCTATGTAGGATAGCAATTATGACAGGAATTTCACTCCAGGTTTCAATTAAAGATGGAACATGAAGGCTGTAGTCTTAATTTCATACTTTTGCTCCTACACTCACAATGGGTGAGCATATAACTTTTTCATTTTTATGAGGTTTTTTTGCTCTGCTTGTCATGTCCCCTTTCTAGAGTGGACATTGGAGACGGAGGAGTTGGCCTATCATTGGAGTCTCGTAGGCTAGCAGAGGTTGATTGGGACTCATTCAGTGCATATAGTGATTGGATTTTGGCTTTACAGGCAGTTTGGAGCCAGTTTGGAGCAGTTCCTAGATTTTAGGGGGTATCCCTAAATTTTAGGAGGTCGTGACAGTTGCCAGTCGTGAGGTTATTCATGACCTTTTAGATGGTTTCAGTTGCAGGAGATTTGGGTGTGTTTCCTAGTTTCTAGGAGCATCCCTAGATTTTAGGGATGAGACTGCCAGTTGATCCATGATTTCCGACTTCAGTCACAGACAGGTGGCAAATTCCGTTTCAGGTTTTTGGAGTCATTTGAGCCTTCTACAGCTATTTGGGATATATTTTTAATATATTTAAATATTTCTTAAGTTAGCGTTTAATTATTTAAATAAGGCTATGTTTATAGCCATTTTGGAGTGATAAGGGGTTTTTGGCCTCATCTGGATGCGTATCCCTTGGTGTGATAGCTCGTTGGAAAGGTCTTGGACTTTTCTAAATATTTCTCTTTTGACTCAGATCCTTTCGGTGAACGGATTTCTTTATATTTGAAAAAAGGTCATTTTCTATGCACTTGACAACTTAAAATGAGAAATATAACATTTTAACCCTAAATGCCCCATTGAGTCACTTTTAGGGTTTGAGCTTAGTGGGAAGGTGTTATAAGGAAGTTGAGACCTAATTCTTATTATCTTTTACACATTTTACATCTTGGATTTGAGATTTGGCTCTGGAAGAGCTTTTCAGCATCTGGGACGCCAACCCCAATGCCTTGCCTGTTTGGGACGTAGCCCCCAATACAGTGGTTTGGATTTGTTTGCAGCTATTAGCATCTTGGAGATTGTACGGCATTCTTTCTGGAGGTTCAGCAATTCTGACAGAGTTCAGCGTGGGGTTTGGGGTTTCTAACCAGTTGGGTGTACTTGGCAGCCGTACGGCTGTACCTGGCAGCCACTTTCCTTCCCACGTGCAGCACTTGGAGGGCTGGAATCTTGCCACAACTTCATTCCTAGTTATGTTACTCTTTCAGCATCCAGGTTGGAATTATTCCTGATTGTAATCTTCCTGAAATTATTGGAAATCTTCATCTGGTCAAATATTTGATTTTATATTCAGAAATCTGCCTTGAATCGAATTTGTTTTGGCTGTATATGAACTTCATTTTCAGTACTTTGTTCATGTACTTGTACTTCATTATTTACTTGTTGAAAAATCATCAAAATACAAAAAGAATTCAACCCTTCTGCAACTTCTGTCTATTTCTGAAAGAAAATATTAATAAGCAGGAAAAATCAATTTAAATAAATAAAAATTACAGCAGATTGGTAAAAGAGATCCATCAGGGATCTTTCACTGCTTGTCAAGTAATCATATCTTCCACATCATTAGAGTCTTAAAACATGCTTTTAGACATCCAAATGTCTGCTCCATTTATGCATGCAAAATGTCTACTCCATATGGTTAGTTCACACCTAATAGATAATGAGCAACAATTGTGGTTGGTTATCATCTATTTCACATTTTGCTGAATTTAGTTATCCTTTTTTGACTTGATTGACTGTTTAATTATATTCAACACGACACTTTCAATTTCTGATATCCCTGTTTTATGCTGTTGCCAGTTTGCAGTTGGTTATAATAGGAGGGGTGTGGAGGGGAATGAAGTTGGCAAGGGGGGTTCCCGAAAGAAACCTGTCATTGAGTCTTCTCTTCTTTGTCGAAATGATTGTTTTCAAGTTGTAGCAGGTGCAGTGAAAGAAGTTGTAACTCTCTCATCTGTGGACTTGCTATCTCCAGAGGTAAGTTTGAACTTTAAAGCATAATTTCTGATGTAAGTCTATGTTGAAGATTTGAGACAATTTTTCAATTTCATAATGCTCTACTTCAAAAAGTAAAACAAATGTTTCTTATGCTTGAATAAGAACACTAGAAGATCCTGCACTTTCCCATTTGTTTTGCATATCATATGCTATCAATGATACAATAGTTTTAGTTAATAATAAAAACAAAACAGGCATGTGATATTGTACGTGCAGTATACCTTATACTCAGGTTGGTTTTAAGTTTTAGGGAACTACTGCATGTTGGTGTATTAGGCTTCATCTGCTGTTGCCTCAGTCATGATCAATATCTTGTGTGGCTCCAAATATTACAACTTCAAGAAGCTCGAGAATGTCGTGGAAATTTTCAGCTTTGAGACCTCAAATAGGCACAGAAATTATTTGAATACCCAGAGACATTGGCATCATATTCTCAAAATTTAATTACCAATTGTAATCTCCTTGTTAATTATGTAAATGCTTGACCTTATCTTACATGTGAAGAGCACTCAGTTATACTGAGAGAAGGGGGGTGGGATCGGGGGGTGAATCAGTATAACAACAATCTTTTACTTTTTAAAAACTTAATTAACAACAACAGTAATTTTTTCAAAACTTAATTGTCCATAGCAATAACACACATGCAAGATCTAGCAAGATCTAGCAATAAGGAATACATGATGAAGACACGATTTACACAGAAACCCTTGCAGGAGAAAACCACAGCAAAATATTGCTTATATAGATCTTCTTGTAGGAAGCAACTTACATCATTAACAAAGCTTCTTTTGTAGGCACCAACCCACAGGAGACAACAATCCCCTACAACTAGGCACCAACCTCTTTCAATGATAAGCACCGACCTCCTAATGAACAATTTAATAATTTATTTGTGACTTTGTCTTGGATCTTGCTTATAAATCTGCCATATAGCTGCTCCAAAGCTCTGATTTTTCTGCTCTTCAATCTGCTATGAAATCTGAAAGATATTCAATTAATGGTTTACTTTTCTCTCAAAATAACCTCTATTTATTCTTTGCAAAAACAACCCTTCATCCAAGAGATATAGCTCTCTAAGAAGGTCGGCCCAGACAGCATTAAATATATTATATTTTATTTAAAATTCCTCTTCAAGAAGTGGGTGCCAGAACTAGGAGGGGTCTGTCTGTTTTGAAACAAAATTTATTTGTGATTTAGATCCCCATAAATGGGTCAGCCCCAAGAGTGGGGTTGGCCATACCAATAAAAAAATTATGTTGCAATTTGTAAACTGCTCCTAAGGGTGCTAGGCATGGGCTGGCCCCATGTGAGTGATAAACTATTATATATCCAATTTAATCATCTCCTTGCTCAACAAAATCTCGATAATAGTGCTCAGTCTAACCTCTAATATTTTAGTCTTTCCCTTTGACATTAATGATAATAATTTCCAGCAACATGTTTCATTTTGATTTTCTTTTTTAATGAACAGGGCCTGACATAGTCTTAGATTTATAGATCCTGTTGTACTTACATCTGAAATTTCTAATTTAGATTGTATCTTTGCTATGACATGCACTTCATTTTTAGTTTGTCTCTTCTTCTAGCATTTTAATTTGTACCTTTTAGTGTCACACAAAATGGAATAGATGTGCTGTAGAACTGCCTTTCAAATTAGAAGGAGAATCTCCTTTTATTAGAAAAACTAACCTTCATTAAAGTACTTTACACAACATGTACTTGCTATGATATTTTCTAGGGTGATGTAGAGTATGCAATACAAACAAGCTAAATAAGAAACTAATTTTTGTTTTTTAAACCTAGAGCTCAAGGCAATTCAACACATGAGCACTAGATAAGAGTTTTTTTGGGCTTTTTGATTGGAAGGAATCCCTATAGTAAATGAGTGTGTTGTCTATCTAAATGTAAAGACAAATACACATGCAAACTGAATAGGTTAAAACACAAACTTGAACATTATGGTAAATTAAATGAAAAAATTGATACAAAGTCACAATCTCCAGCTTTGAGCCAACTTGCAATACAAAAATTGCAAACTCACCAAAGCAATTTAATCTTCCTCAAAAGATGCAAAATACAACATCTCAATAGAGATTTAAAGCCATATAGGTGTTATCAATTCCATTGAAACTGTGAGATTTTGCCAAGATCAAGGGCACAATGAAAAGCATAAAAGAGAGACAATACTATGACAAGAACAAACTGTATTCTCATCAATATACAAATGATCATTTGGATTAACCAATACAATGAATATAGACTTGCATATATAGGCAAGGCCAAATGGATATGTGAGCACACAATCATGACATGTGGCTCAATGAGAAACAAGGGTAGGTAAGAAAAAGTAGGGGTAGGTAGGAGAAATAATCTAATATTCCACTTCCCTAAGTGTCTCATATCCAAACTACGATGAGATGCATTATCCTAAGTTAACTTAAGTAAAGTGTAATTATATCCTATACAAATAAATAATTACACCAACATAAACAATAATGGATGTGAATTCTAGATTAACAATGACTTTTGGTGAACAACCATTTCAGTGATAGGCTGACTTGACAATTACCATTCCACATATAAGTGCAAAATAACATTGGTAATTGAAATAAATAAAGGAAACTAATTGAACTTCTTCTCTAGGAATAGCTTGATTGCATGAATCCAAGTCTTATGACAAACTTTCCTATCTAATAATAGTAATTAAAGCATGTGACTACTAGCTAGATTAACGGTACAAATTATACAAACAATTACTTTATATTCACATCTTTTGTATGGCAACAGATTGAAAGGCTCACATCTTTTGTATAGTAAGAGATTGAAAGGCTCACATCTTTTCTATAACTAGAATTAAAAATAGTTGACTCCTCACATAGCTCCTCATCTTAAAAATAGAAACCACTACAAGTGTTATGGGCTAAAGATAGTGAATCCTAGAATATGCTCTTTACGTTGAACAAAGGTGACTATTAAAAATAGACATCTGAAAAAGATCATTGGACTAAAAAAAGTGTTAGCCTCCCTCCCAATTTTCATTAAAATTTCAAACTCGGAGGTCGCCTTTTGGTGTTTCTTTCTTCTTTCGGTCATATATTTCCTTTCTTTGAACCTGAGTCATTGAACCTTTTAAAGTTCAAGGTTCAAAGTTCAAAATGCGCTTTAAAGAATTTTCTTCGCGGCTTTGTTTTATGGTAAGGCAAGCACTTTGTTGCAATTTGTATTGAACTTGAATCGTTGAACCAAATTCAAGGTTCAAAGTCAGTCATGCGTTGGTTTTGTCTTTTCTCGTTAACTGTTATTTGTCTTGTTGCGTAGTCGGTGTTTTGTGTTGCTCCGTGTTATTTCTCAATATTGAACTTGAACCTTTGAACCTTTTGGTTCTTAGTTCAAAGTTCAAAGTTCGAATTCTTAAAGGCCGAAGTTTTATGTAGAATTGATACATGCATCATAAAGTGAATGTGGCGGTGGGAAAAGAGAATATTCCGGGGGCTCAAATTTTGTACCATGAATGCCAATTTGGAAATTATATGATCTTATCTGATAATGAAGCTGCAGAGAATTTGTCACAACCGGAGGCAGAAGAGAATCTATGGTTGATGGAATTCGGTGGAAGTTGTTCAGTATCAGGTTCTGGTGCAGGGGTAGTTCTCATTCTTCCCTCTGGTATACACATTCCTTTTTCTTTTAAACTGGAATTCAAGAACACAAACAATACCGCCGAGTATGAAGCCTTGTTGTCGGGATTAGTTGAAGTGAAAAAATTTGGAGTAGCTTCTACAAGTTAAGGAGATGTAGAATTGATTGTGAAACAGGTCAGAGGATTGTTTAATGTGAAGAATGAGAGATTGAAGCAAAACCGAAATAGAGTCTGGGATGAAATTGAAGGTTTTGATGCTTTTTCTATTCAAGCCATTCCCAGAGAACAAAACTCCAAAGCGGATTCTTTAGCAGGATCGGCTTCTCTATTGATTCCTCATCCTAAGTTTACAAATGATACCTATCGAGTGGAATTGATATGCCGACCTAGTGTACCTGATAATTCTGAATTTTGGCAGGTCTTCGAGAATGACAAACAAATCAACAACTTCTTGCATTATGTAGAAACATTCACTACTACATTCTTTGAAGAATCAGATGTTGAATGTAAAGAGTTTTCACCGGAGCAGGGTCGAGAAATGAATGATGGGGTAATACAATTAAAAGGGAATAAAATTCTTAAAGGGTTGGTCTCTTTAGAACGTCTCTTTAATCATCATGATGCCTATAAGAAAAGAAAAGATGAACAGATTCCTACAATCCAAGATGCTGTGGTGGTTATGAAAGAGTTAACATTGGAACTGAGGAAGATCCCAAGTATATAAATCTAGGAAACTGTTGCACATCTTCAGAGAAAGAAAGGTTCATCACTCTCCTATTGGAATACAAAGACGTTTTTGCCTGGTGTTATAATGACCTGAAGAACTTTAGGGAAGGAAAATTTCAACATCACATCCCTCTGAAACCTGGAATGAGTCCTTTCCGGAAAAAGCTTGGAAATTTTAACCCCAAAGTAGCTGAAGCTATATTTCAGGAGGTAGATAAAATGTTGAAAGCTAGGATTATATACCCTATTCACCATTCTACCTGGATAGCCAACATTGTCCCTGTCCGTAAGAAAAATGGAGAGATAAGAATTTGTGTGGACTTTAGGAATTTGAATTAGGCCAGTCTCAAAGATAATTACCCATTACCTGCTATGGATCATATTTTGCAAACAGTCTCAGGTTCAGAAATGATGTCTATGCTTGATGGTTTTTCTGGTTATAATCAAATTAGTGTTTCAGAAAGTGACCAGCGTAAAACTGCTTTCATCACTCCTTGGGGTACTTTCTCCTATAATAGGATGCCATTTGGTCTGATAAATGCAGGAGCCACCTTCCAAAGGGCTATGATTTATCTTTTGGTCATCTGAAAGATAAAATAATTGTTGTATATCTTGATGATTTAACTGTCTTCTCGAAGAGGAGAAAGCATCACGTAAGAGACTTGAGGTAGGTATTGCAAAGGTGTCGAGAACATGGAGTGTCGTTGAATCCAAAGAAGTCGGTGTTTGGGGTTACAAAAGGTAAATTACTTGGCCACATCGTTTCTAAAGGAGTTAAGAGTGGATCCTGAGAGAGTAAAGGCAATTCAGTAGTTAAGTTTACCATCGAACAAAAATGCAGTCAGGTCTTTCTTTGGGCAGGTAAATTTCCTGAGGAGATTTGTTCCAAATTTTGTGGAAATCACTAGGTACATTGTAAACTTGATGAGTGAAAAGCAAGTATTCAAATGGAATGAAGAGGGAAAGAAAGCATTTGAATCAGTAAAGGAAGCTATTGCTCAAGCACCTATTCTTGTTAATCCAGATTTTAGGAAAGATTTTATGATCTATTGTTATGTCAGGGATTTTGTTACAAAAGAATGAAGAAAATGAAGAAGTTCCAATATCTTTCATGAGTTTTCCCCTTAAAAAACATGAATTGAAATATTCCCTGATGGAAAAGCACGCGTATGCAGTTGTGAAAGTCGTAAAACAATTTAGGTATTATATTCTTCATTCTCATGCAGTAGTCTATGTGTCGCATTCTGCTATTAAGAGCATTTTAACACAACAGGATATTGGAATCAATAACAAGGCCTCATGGGTGTCTAAGATACAGGAGTTTAATTTGGACATTAAACCAACAAAATTAGTAAGGGGACAAGGTTTGTGTAAGTTAATTGCAGAAAGTAAGAATGAAGCGACTGAGGAGCTGCCCTTAGTCTTGTTTGTTGGACTTCAAGATTCCTGGTTTGCAGATGTTGCATATTACTTAACTTATGGGGATTTTCCAAAGCATCTCTTTCCAAGGGAAAAACGAAATCTGAGATTAAAGGCTGCTAAATATGTTTTTTTTGATGATGTATTGTACAAAAAGGGGCTGGATGGAACTTTCCTATGTTGTGTGGACAAGTCACTTCAAGAGTCATTGTTGAAAACCTTCATGATGAAGCCTGTGGTGGTCATTTTTCATCGACAGTAACTGCCTACAAAATCTTGAGAAATTGTTATTAATGGCCAGGTATGTTTAAGGATGCATATGCTTTGGTAGCTAAGTGTGAAAAATGTAAGTTATTCACAGGAAAGCCACAAATTGCAGCGTTGCCTCTTAGACCGGTTGTTATTGATGAACCATTTAAACAGTGGGGTTTAGATTTTATAGGTCCCTTGTCACCTACCTCAAGTGTTGGACATACACACATACTAATAGCCACAGATTATTTCACCAAATGGGTTGAAGCTATTCCAGTGCGGAAGACCACTTCTGAGGTTGTTTGTAATTTCTTTAAAGAAAATATTCTGGTTCGATTTGGAGTTCCTCAAAAAATTGTGGCTGATGATGCCACCAACTTCTCTTCTGCTGAGATTTTATGTTTTCTTATGATCATGGGATATCTCTTGCTCACTCATCAGATTATTATCCTCAGGGTAATGGCCAGGCGGAGTCAAGTAATAAAAAATTGATAAATATTATGAAGAAGTTGGTGAGTGAAAATTTCAAAGACTAGGACAAAAGACTGTATGAAGCTCTTTGGGTGGATTGCACATCTCCAAAAAGAGCTATAGGATGTCACCTTTTGAACTAGTGTACGACATGGGGGCTCAAGTGTCACTTCCCTTAGAATTTGCAGCTTCAAAGATATAAATTCTTATTGAAGATGTATATTTTCAAGGTTCTCTGGAGAAGAGGATTATGCATTTGATGAGGATTGATGAAGAAAGGGATAAATTGGTTGACCGGATTACAAAACATCAAATGAGGGTCAAGAAAATATTTGACAGGAAAGCCAGGCCACGGAAATTCATGTTGGGCGATCAGGTTTTGCATTGGGACAGAAGAAGAGAACCAAAAGGTGCACATGCGAAGTTTGAATCATTATGGAAAGGACCGTTTGCAATTCAAGAGGTAAAAGGCCCTAACTCTTTCAAGTTAGCATATCAGGATGGTACTGCTCTTCCCCTGACCTGCAATGGGCAGGATTTGAAGTTATATCAATTGTAAGCAGGAGTCCCCCACAAGTCTTGTACATAAGTTTTGTTGTGTTTGGTTTGTTGTTTCGGTTCTATTTTTGTGTTTGATTTGGTCCTTTTGATATAAGGCTCATTTGTGAAACCAGAGATCCTGAGGTTCATCTCTTGATCCCTTACTGTCCCAGTCTCCAGTCAGAGCCAATGTTAGCCTCCCCCCCAATTTTCATTAAAATTTCAAACTCGTAGGTCACCTTTTGGTGTTTCTTTCCTCTTTCGGTCATATATTTCCTTTCTTTGAATCCGAGTCATTGAACCTTTTAAAGTTCAAGGTTCAAAGTTCAAAACGCGCTTTAAAGAAATTTTTTCGCGGCTTTGTTTTACAATAAGGCGATCGCTTTGTTGCAATTTGTATTGAACTTGAACCATTGAACCTTTTTGGTTCAAGGCTCAAGGTTCAAAGTCAGTCATGTGTCAGTTTTGTCTTTGCTCATTAACTGTTATTTGTCTTGTCGTGTATTCGGTGTTTTGTGTTGCTCTGTGTTATTTCTCAATATTGAACTTGAACCTTTGAACCTTTTGGTTCTTAGTTCAAAGTTCAAAGTTTGAATTCTTAAAGGCCGAAGTTTTATGTAGAATTGATACATGTATCATAAAGTGAATGTGGAGGCGGGAAAAGAGAATATTCTAGGGGATTCAAATTGTTAGTTTCAAAAATTATGACAAACAATCATGATAATTCGTGAGTTGTGTGATGGAGTGATCCGAAATTAAATGATCCGAAATTAAATGCATGCCGGCTATACGTCAAATTAGGTGTTAGCTGAAAGATCCCTGATGGATCCCCTTGCTGATCTGCTGTAATTTTTAAAAGAAGAAACTATATTTTCCTGTGATTTTTTCTGATGGTCTTATAGAATAGAGAGAAGTTGCAGAATGTTTGGTTTCTTTTTGTATTTTTTCGAATATATAAGCAAGTAATGAATAAAGAACAGCAAATAAGGAAGAAAACTGAAACAAGTAAGAACATTCAATTAAATCAGAATTGATACAAATCATACCAGGCAGATTTCTGATTTATAATATCCAGATTATTCCCTACGCACTGGGGATGTGCTTACATCCAATAATGGCGCCAACTGAAGGGTAGATGATGAATACAAACCAAGAACACCAGCTATGGCTGAATGAAAGTCTTCACCAGTTCCAGCGTATAGTGTACCTACTATAATGGTGGCATCAAGTTGAAACAATCACGCCCCAGCTGGGAAATTCAACCACCCTGCTGAAACCCTCACCAAGCAATCTGAATCTCCACAAGGAATAAAGCATACACTCTGACCAATAATGGCAATGCCAAAAGAATCCACTGCCAATCAATAGCTGAGGGCTACGTCCCAGCCAGTACCAATCATGGGGTTTGCGTCCCAGATTGAAGAATTGCTCTACCAGAGCAATATTGCACCAAACAAGTTTTCAATATATAAAAGATAATGAGAAATTAGGTTTCCTTCTCCTTATATCTCTTTCCTTCCAAATCGAACCCTAAAGATATATGAAAAGTGCGCTTTAATATAAAGTCATATTTCCCAATATTGGGCGCCCAAGTACAGAGAAAACACCACTTTTTCAATATAAAATAACTCCAAGCGCCAAAAGGACCCTGGCAAGTGAAAATCATTTAGAAAAGTTTAAGACCTTTCCAACGAGCTATAACACATGGGCATACGAATCCAGATGAAGCCAAAAACCCCTTATTACTCCTAAATGGCTATAGACATAGCCTTATTTAAAATATTAAAACGCTAATTTAGGAAATATTTATATATATTAAAAATATAACCCAAATAGCTACAGAAAGCTCGAAACACACCAAAAGCCTGAAACTGAACCTGTCACCTGTCTGTGACTGATGTCGGAAATCATGGATCAACTGGCAATCTCATCCCTAAAATCTAGGGATGCTCCTAGAAACCAGGAAACACACCTAAATCTCCTGAAATTGAAACCAAGGAATGGTCTCATGGAACCCCAACCCTGGACGCTGTCACAAGCTCCTAAAAGTAGGAACTGCCTCCTAAAATGTAGGAACTGCTCCAAATTGGTCTACTACTGCCAGAAACACCAAATCCAAACACTGAATATCCTGACTGAGTCTCTATCCACTATTGCCAGCCTACAAGACTCCATGATAGGCTAACTCACAGGTATCTGCTAGACAGAGCTAAAGAGGGGACATGACATTAGCTCACACGAACTTACTTAATTAGTACAACTAGCTAAGTCTTGAGTGTGATTTTGTCTATCTTTGTTGCGAAAACTAGCAATTGTTTCTAGAATTTTCTCAGTAGCAATGCAAGCGGGGAAAATTGGAGGTATTGTATCTGCACGCAGAAGTTTTCCGAGAATCTGCTGTTGAGATCAGGTTAGTTTCAGTCATTCTCTCTTCTGTTGTATTTTCTTATTCTAGAAGCTAGCTGTTGTTCGTTCCCCTTTGCTGTGTATAAAAATTCATTGCATTCTTGTAATTGTTTGTTTAAAATGAGAGGGGCCATTATGAAGCCTACTCTACCAAAACTAGGCCGCACTTCTTGCCTAGTTAGTTCAGTCCCAGAGATGGGAGATACCTCATTAGCCCTGGCGGATCTCTCCGATTTTCTTGAGAGCGCCAAAAACCCAGTTCAAAATTCAATGATGGAGAGAATAGTGAAGAGTGGTTTGATTGAGGCCGTCACATTTCCCATTGTTGCACCATGCCCGGAGTTAGTATTGGAATGTATGAATAGGTATGATGCGGAGCACAGGTGTATCAGGAACATCAATGGCGAAGTGCTGTTAAAAATTGACAGGGAGACCGTAATAGCAGCCATGGGTATACCTCATAAGGAGCCATATGAGGATTGGACTATTGGCACATCATACCGTTGACGTGTCTGAAATCGCATTGCTGCAAACTCCATACGGCCAACACAGAATAGAATAAACCAACTGAGTATCCTATCCTCTCTTGAGATAAGGAAATCCCTAATGCTATTTTCTACGTTTGATCAAAGGGGATAACCTCAAGGTTTCGTTTGTCAGGTCTTGACTACGAGATTTCTCAGTGGTTTGATGTGCTTATGCTGGAAACACAAGGGGGACTTACGGTGAGATAGGCGATTGATAGATGAGTTCCTTGGAATCTTGATGATCTTTCTTATCAAATGGTTTCAGTTGAGTTGATACTGTTTTCAATGGGACTGCAGATTCTCTTGATAAAAAAAAAGGAAAAAGGAGGGAAGGATAGGGAGAGAGAGATGCATGAAATGTAAATTCTAACTAAGATAGCAGTTTCAGCAAACAGACGGACACCTCCAAATAACTAGACTAAGCATCACCAGCTACTTAAGCACAATGTTTACATAAATCTAGTGCAATCTTCAAGGGAAAATAAGATTTTCATGTTATCAACTACAACATTAGAACTTTTACATTCATAGTGAGTATTCAATAACCGAACTTAAGCATATAAAAGGTTTAGATTAACCATGCAGAGAGAAAGGCAATCAGCCATTCCCCAATGATGTGAATTGCGAGGATTCTGTCGGATGTTTGTTTGAAAATGCTACAGAAAAATGAAAGACATAACAAAATAATTTAAATGGTGAAGAAGGAGACCATGCACTCACAATGAAAAGAAAACAGTCTTAACTTTGCATTAATCCTGTGTAAATTTCGCCAAAGCTTCAGCAACAATCCATGAACTTCTTACAAAATGAGGGAAACCAGTCCCCTTTAAATAGGCTCCAAAATTGGATGAATGGCCCAGATCTAATCTAAACAAGTGGCCCAGATTCATCTATAAAGCATGGCTGCCCATACTCATAAATGGGAGGCAAATATCAACAACCACCCCAAAATGAGTAATAACTACCCAAAAAGGATAATTAAAACTTATCCAAAATTATCCAAAAAGGTGCATTCATAAAGTTTTACATTTTAGTTGACTTGAAAGTCAAATATGACCCTTTTGGCCAAAAGTGCACTTTTCAAAATTTAAAAAGGAAAAAAGTGCATTTTTAGGAAATCACTTTTTCTTTTCCAGTTTCAAATCCTTTTATCAAAAATTGACTTTCTTCAAGCAAATATTCCCACCAGAGATCTCAACTTGCTGCACGTTCATCACGAACATACTCCTGGAACCTGATACATAATTTGAAAAGTAGATTGAATGCAGGTATAGGAGGATGGTGAATTTTATATTGCATGCCTCCGAGGTATTGGTCTACCTGCTTCAGACCATCTTGCCAACTGGAACGATTACGCTCGAAGCACAACATGTCCGAGTGGAATTGAACGGCGAAGCCTAGGTCCTTAATGGAATAAGTGATCTTATTTGTTCCCAATCTTTCCTCCCAGTCTGGCGGTATCACTTCATCGGATTGGTCATTTACCCATCCCGAAACCATTGATCGAAGGATTATCTTGCCAAGTTCCTGTATGGTTTCTAGAATTACTTCGCATGCATTGTGTTCTCTATCGATGATTTCCTTCGCATCATTCTTCATGTTGATAGTCCAATACCATTCCTTAAGAGTGCTGATGTTATGAGGATCTAGGATGGTGGGTAAGGTAGGAATTTGTGCATGGGTCCAGAAAAGAGCTTTCATGAGGGGAAGAGTAGTGGCAGCCACTTCCTGGATGTGGAGGGATTCCCTCTTTACCTTTAATAACTTAACCAAAGTGGTTTCTCGGTGGCGAGCCATTTCCTTCACTTCCTCAAGGATTCGTTCTCCCCTTTTTCTGATGCCTTGTATCCATTCCTTGACAGCCCTCGCAGTGTCTCGTACTCCTTCAAATTCTGTTGTGGTCCTCTGTGCCAATGCTGTTGGGGGAATGTGGGATTCGGAGGCATTGTGTAATGGTCTTAGGAGTTGATCGATGTACCCTTCGGCCTACTCAGCACGAGCCCGATACATATCCTTCTTAGCTGTTACCTCTTCAAGTTGCCTGAGTATGTTCTGCACTGAATCTTTGAATTCTTCTTTTTCTTGCTCCTTAGTGGTTCGTCCAATGGGGACAGTCGTGATGCTATAAGCTGCCAGTGTGATCTGATCTGTTGGCTTATCTACAGGCGGGGTGGCAATGTGAAGGGTGCGGTTCCTTTTCTCATCTTTAGTCATTCTGGAATATGCCTTGGGCTTTTTCTTCCCCTTAGCTTTAGCTTGGTCTATGCGTGAGAATATGTCCTTGAGGTCGATAGGTGGTTTGGTGGCGGCCTTGCGTTGGGCTATGGCAATTAACCATTCTTGAGGCACTGTTTGGGTTGATGATATGGTTAAGTTTGCATTCTGTTCTTTGAGGTTTTCAGCCGACTCATCACAGATTTGCAGCTGTTCTGTTACCGGAGGGGTGGGGGAGGTGCCAAGTTCTTTACTTGCAGCTGAACTTTCTCCCATTTCACTGAATAGTTTTCTGGCGCCTTCGTGTGATGGTTGCTCTTCAGTCCTTTCGAGCTCGCGGGTCTCCTCTACCCTTTGCTCTCCTTCAACGATAGTGTCATCTTTGGTTGTATTATGGAGCAGCAACTCATGGCGACTCTATTGCGTGGGTTCATGCACTTCGGTCCCTAGAATGGATGGAATCTCTCCTTCCTCTATTTGGTTACCCGGTTGGGTTGATTCAATGGCCCTTAGCTCAGCGTCTAACATGTCGGGTGCAGGAGGATCATCAGTTCCAAACGCATCAATGTCACTTTGAGAAGGCGGAGCAGGTATATAATCTAATTCCACTACATCGTCGGACGAACTGGGGTCCTTTGACGATCAAGTGACCTTTGGTCTCCTTATAGGAATCTTTTCCCTTCTCGTTCTCTTGGACGTCCGAGTCCCTCTGCAAGCCTTAGCTTTCTTTCTTTTCTCGGTTTTTTTAATTTCTTCTCTGGGTGCACTGGACGTTCCCTCATCTTCGGAAGACTGAGAATCGAGGCTGCCCATTAGGTGGTAAGTGAATTGGACTCCCTCATGAATTAGCCTCTCAATTTGTTGATGTAACCATTGGTCTGTGTATCTTGCTGGGGCTGCCATGACTGCCTCAAAATCAGTGATCGGGTCCTTTGACCAATCAACACCTGGCAAAAGATGCCTTACTGCCTCAAATTCTCGGACTTGAAAGCAATTCCCTGAATCTGTGAGTTGATCTGGGACCCGACGGTATTCAAAGAGCTGCATTTGCTGCACACTCAGCCTGGAATATTCACGTCTCCAGACTTAGTAGTCATTAGAGCAATTTTTCCAATAGTCTTCAACTGATTCCTTTGCTCTGTACCGCCTGCCATAGGCTCTCTTTGCTAGATTATCGTGATCGAAATATTTTCTCGGAAAATGGTCCTGTAGGCCATAAGAGGCCAGCTCTGCGAGGGATTCCTCTGCTAGGGTGGGGGTCTTCAGGTGGACATCCTGGTTGCCTATGATCATGGGGAACGTGAATCCAGCTTGCTTGCTCTCTCTGAGTAAGATGTCGGCCGGACGTGACTGCCTTGCGACCTCCATAAGAACTACTTTGTCGGTTGGGTATTGTGGAAGTCGGAGAGGGGCACCATCAAAGCCCGCTATTCGGATATAGGAGAACCTTGGGAACTGGATGAACCAGGCCTCGTATCTTTATACTAGAATAGTAGCTTGCTCTGAGAGCCTTATGTGTAATCCTCCCTGCATTAGCCTGACCAGGCACATTGTGAAGGCGTCATTGACATGCTCATATTGGCCAACTGCATAAGCTCGGCTACTCTTTTCTCTCTGAGCTATATCTTGGTAATGCAGCTGCGGGTAACAATCATAGACCTTTACCTGACCAGGCCCATTCCCGATTTCACCTTTCATTATCAAATGTGGTAGCGGCTAGTTCTTGGCGAACATATAGACCAAATAAGAGGTCATAGTGAAGTATTTCTTCGTTTCAAGCTCAATCAACTGAGCGTGGATGTTGTCGCTTATGATCTGGGCCCAGTCAAACTTAGAATTCCTAGCGAAGACTTGCTCTGAAATAAAACATGCACTCTTCAAAGTAGTTGGATTTAGGAAGTCCCATAACTCGGCTGAGTAATGTGACCATATCCCCATGTTGATTATGAAAATCACTTTTGGGGGTCTTTTTCACAATCCTGGCGTTCGGAAGCCTTCTCTCCTTGTACCACTCTTCGTTGATCAGTGCTCTGCATCGGGCCGGAATCATATCATATGCCCCCTGTGCTTCATCTATAGTCGTGGCCGTGGGATTGTTTGGGAAGGGAATGTCGAATGCATCGCCAATGGCCTCAGGAGTGAAGTTGGCGAGAGTCATATTCTCGAGGAGCACCAATCTGGAATTTGGCTGATAATGCTGGGCAACCTCTACTACTAACTCATAGTTCTGTACTGCTGGAGGAAATCCCGCCGCCTGGGCGATGCCACTTTCCACCATCTGTCTAGGCTTGCCATATGCGTTAGGGGAGAAGACTCGATTCTTGAAGTCCTGGATGTTGATATGTCCTAGGTCGGTATCACCGATATTGTCCCAGACGCTTTGAACTTTTGACTCCCTCAATCCTCCTCTTTGATACTGATACTTCATCCTTTCAACTTTGCGTGGGATATCTGATTTGGGTGCTCGCGATGTCTCAGCTGCAGCGGGCGTCTTTGATGATTCTGCTGCCGATTTAGGCATTTATCCTGCACAGCCAGATGCAGATTAGGAGGCGATACAAAAGAAGTAAGGCGGGTTAGATACAGAATACTCCAGCATTCACGGATTAATTCAAAATTTAGATTGGACATGGAGCGACATTTCTAGCTAAAAGCTTGATTGATTTAAACCAAAGTATTCATGAAGATTTTGATCACGAATTTACACTTAACACTTTCTGGATTAATTTTTAACAGGGACAAAGCTTGATAAATTCTCCTAAGTTTGAAAACGTCATTTCTGGTTAAATCTTAGGAGCAAATTCTAGTTTTGATTGCTTTGCACAACGTTTTACAAGCGGAAAGAGATGCAAACTTTGAAAATTTAAGCATTTTAATCAGATTTCGCGCACACATCTATTTGATTTATAAGCATTTCAGATGATCAAGAGAGATAAAGCGTACTTACCTGATGAAAATGGATGGCGAGAAATTGCCCGACCCTGCTGTGTAAAGACGAATGGATAGTTCTGCAAATTTCGAAGATTAACGGTTATCTCCTTAATTCGAATTTTCGCGGTTGCTGTTTGAAAGGAATTTATCATTTAGATTAAGCGATTTTTACCTTGGGCAATTGGTAATCTAAACTTGAGTGATTGGAATGGTTTGTGCAGTGTTTTACCTTGAATGTGAATTGTGCGAAATTGGCTCTGTCTCTCTTTAACCCTTACACGATCCCTTTCTTATGCAAACTTCGGCAGTATGGAGGGGTTTTACAAATTCAAATTGCGTTTTCCTTGATGAAATGCTTGAGTACTATCACACAAACTTTGGACCTAAGCGACTTTCGGGGGAATGGAGGATTTTTATTAACTTCGAATTCCTTACTTGCCCTACGCGTTGCAGTTTTGAAGTTTTATGGCGAATTTCGGAGCTATGGCGCTGTTTTGCAAACTTAAACTGCGTTTTCTAACCCTCAGGGCGAACTTCGGACCATTGGGCGCCCCTTTGCAAGCTATATGATCTTCGGATCCCAAGGCGTCCTTCGCGATTTTCGTGTCTTCTAGTAAACTTCGGAGTTTTCATGAACTTTGGACCATAAGCGCATGTTGGAATTTCGCGACTTTCGCTCAGTTAAATAGACTTTGGACCATTCCTTGTTCTTTGGGATTGTTTGGGAGTTGTTCGTGCCTTTTGCAACTCGAAAAAACCTCGGACCTCAAGCCCATTTTTGCAAATTTCGGAATATTAACGTTTTGGCGAACTTTATCATATTTTCGAATTTCCGCCCCAGGGTCCGAAATTAGGTGACTTAAGTGAATTTCAAACCATTTGGGGTCTTTTGCAAACTGAAGGTAAATTTCGGACCTTTTGCCAATTTTGGGGATTTTTGAAGTTTTTGAGAATTTTACCCCAGGGTCCAAAATTCGGCCCCCTGGGCGATTTTGGCAATCTTTTAACCTTTTGAAGTTTTAAAATTTTGGCCTCTGGGTCCAAAATTCGGCCCATAAGGCAATTTTGGCAACTTTAAGCAAAATTTCGGACCTAGACCAATTTTCATAATTTTAACAAATTTTGAAATTTCTCTCAATTTGGCCTGAAAGTCCAAAATTTTACTCCTAGAGCGATTTTGGCATTTAAACTTTCTCCTTGAGAAGTGCGAGCTTGGGCACTTGGGCAAGTTTTGCCAACCTTGGCATTTTGGCCAAGAAATTCGCTCCTTCACCAGCAGGCGAAAATCATCATTCATTCAAATCCCACAAACATCGCAAAGACAAACCTTATGCAATCTATCTCATCACTCTTGTGCGAAAAACGACAACTTTGGGTCCTCATGCGACCTTCAGACGCACTGCTCTTTGCTTGGCAGGCTTCGCCAATCTTTATGACCTTATGCCTATCCAAGGCGATTTCACAATTTTGAACAAACTATTGGCATTTGTGCCCGAGGGCTTAAACTAGCCTGATGGAATTATCGGCTCTTTCCTTTGACATCATCACTTCACGAACCAGTCGCAGACTCGCTTGAAAGGACGCGAAATGCTCTGCGCGAAACTCAACAGGGCGAAGACGAAAGGCTCAAAAATAGGAAGGGGGACCCTATCGGCGACAGGGAGCGTGTGCAACGCACAACAAGATACATGATCTCAATAAGAATTTCGCTCTTGACCTTTGGCAAGGTACATGGTTTGGAAAATTTCGCTCCATGTCCTTAGCAAGGTACAGACATGAAATCAATCAAAGTCGCTAAAATTTAAGAGCAAAGGACGTTCACTTAAGCAAATTCGTTGTTATCTCTTCTCCACTCCATGATGCACTCGCTTATTTCCATGTTCATCTAAAGGATTAAAGGTGCTAAACTCGGTCTTCATCCTTCCAAACATCTAAAAGGAATCCATATCGCTCCAAAATGATGGCAAATGACAGCCACTAAGAAATTTGCTCAAAATTTTGAGAAAAGGATAGTCTTATCAAGGAAATTCGCTCAAATTATTGAGCAAGGGACAGGGCCTAGTGATGAACTCGCTCCGAATAGGCTTCGAGGGACATGATTTGGAGAAATTCGCTCCATGTCCTTAGCAAGGTACATGATTTGGAAAATGTCGCTCTGGGACGTCTCCAAGGACATTTGCTCCAGGACCTCTCCAAGGACATTCACTCTTGATCTTCACTAATTTTTTTTTCGCTTTGGACCCTTGGCAAGGTACGGGATCTTGACAGATTTCATTCCAACTTGTGAGTGAGGTACATGCTCTCATTTTTGTGAAAAGGTCGATTTCATTCGCTTCCCAGGTGTTCATGTTCAGATCTATTTCAGATTTGCCTTAGTTGTTTGACTTATCTCTTTGGAGGTTCGAGTTTTGCCATTACTGATTCCATCATTTAGCTATGTATTTTGGAGTCGGTTTCTTCTCAGATGTTTAGAGGTTCTAATTTCAACTTGTCTTCTCCAACGAACTTCAGTATCCTGCACAGCTACATCTTACTAAATAATTTACCAACTTTCATCTTTGTAGCTTGAGGATTTCATCTCTCTCTTCCTTCCAACGAGCTTCATCTCTTGCTCTGTTCAACCTTCATCTTTGTGACTTGAGAGTTTTCAACTTTCATCTTCTAAGGAAGATCAATTTCCTATCCCCTGTGGTTGATCTTGAATCCCTTGTGTTGAGGAGTCTGCATTCTTAGTTCATCATCATCTTGTAATCCTTGTATCACACAAAAAAGAACATCCCAAATCAAAACTTGAGAATGAAAATAAAATACAAGTAACGGAGACAAGATAAATGTTAGTTCATAGCTTAACATTATTCATGACAATCGTTATCTACCCAAAACCATTAACAACAAACTTTTTCATAAGCCCCTCCTTTTATTGAAACCTAGCAAAAACTCACATCTGCTGTTTTGTTATTGAATCTAATTTGTTCTGAAATCTGGTATCCTTGTCTTAGAATCTGCCATAATTTATTTTTATCTTTGATGTAACCTGCTTCTCTAACTCACTTTTGAATGCATTTTCAGATTTGACAGGCAATCGTAGGGTTTTTGAGCCTTTTGAGCACAATGGTGACCTCCATTTTGCATCAAAGTGCCTAGATTTTTTAGCTAGCCTTGGATTTTGCCTTGATTGTTTGTGCCATCAGCCAAATTGACCCAAAACATCAACTGCTTGGATTTTGACTAAACAACAGTAGATCTTAGGGTTTTGGGATGCTGTGAATGCGATGACAACCTCCATTTGAGCCCAATGTGCACAAAAAAATCACACTAGGTTGGATCCCTCAAGCATGCAGAGAGGAAGTTGACAAATCTAACACTGATACCATGTAAAAGTAAATGATACAACAACAGGAGCCAAGATTCATCTGCAAACAAAACACCTATCACATAAAAGAGATCAAGCAAAGATTGTATGGTCAATAACAAGTAGAGAATTCTGTATTATTGCACTAAGAATATTGGAGATACATTGAATGATTGAATCCTGATAAGGGATGAATGAAATCCTAGGTGCTAAACAACAATGCGAAGTAAGAGCTAAATTAAGCTCAACTACAGCTAGAAAAGAAAATTCTAGATAACAAAAAGCACCTAAGTTTAGCTTAAGTGAAAAAGCAATTAAAAGACCTAATTAATAAATAATTTGATAAATGGCCCAATTACTCCAACATCAAGCATATGTAATCATACAAGTACATTTAAGTTATGAGAAAGAGGGGAATCATGGAGTGAAAGAACGAAGTTTTTAATGTCCATCCGTTGAAGAAGCAACTTATAAGGTTGTACTTTGCTTTGGAAGTTGGTGCTTCTAGTGGGTTGGTGCTCACATATTGAATGAGGGGTTAGTGCCTCTTGTAGGTTGGTGCCTACAAAATTTGTAAAAAGAAGATTAATAAAAGCATTATTGTGTGATGGTTTTCTCCTCTAAGGATTTCCGCATAAGTTTCGTGTGTTATTGTGCTCTTCTCATGTGCATGATTATTGATGTTGAGTAAATGATGTTATTGTGATTGATAAAGTTTTAAATTGGTAAAAGTTGCATTATACTGATTTACTTCCCCTTTCAGTATAATCATGTGCTCATCATTATCAACATGTTTTGTGAGGATGACACCTACAAGTGCAATGAGAGACCTCATCCTTTTAGAGGCTATATCAAAAAATATTTGCTAAGTTGCATATCTAGTAGTCTTCGTGCATCCATTAACATATCCAATTAGGATGGGAAATCATAGGAACAAAAAATCATTGCTCATGTTAAGACCATAGAGATTAAGTGCTAAGCTCATCATCAATTGGATTAATAGTAGCATCTGCATCTTGAGTAGACAAGCTCAGCAAGGTTTTGTATCAATTTTCAGTAACATATGTATTGCTGACTCATTATCGATAGAATTGACATGAACATCTGCATTAGGAGTAACAACATCAACATCAAGAGTAGACAAGCTATCATTTGAAATGGTGGATTGGACTCTCCTATAGGATTTTGGAAAAACAGTCTTAGTTTGCCAACTGGAATGATCTATCCATCGAAAATGCATATGCCTCGTTGATTTTGTAGGTACGTCTTTGACATAGCATTGTTTTGTAGAATGTGTTGATCGCATGATAGACAACTATGTAGATCAAAATAGCTATAGAATGTGTGTTGATTGCATGATAGACAAGGATGTAGATCAAAACAATCATTGGAGGTATGTCCTTAGTATCTATAAGGACAACATATATGAACTTGATGGGTTTCAGTGCGTTGATTTTGATTAATATGACTTGTGAATTTCATAGGGTTGACCAATAGGTGAAGATTCGACAATTGTTCAAAATCCCTTTGAACACAAATTTTGATAGGTTTGGAGTGTTTTGGTACATGAAAATTCACATTTGTACACACTAGACCAATATGATGTTTGTTAGGTTTTGTTTTCTCCTAAACTCATATAATAGGTAGAGATTCAACAATATGATTAATAGCTATTGCATCCATGATGGGTTCTACAATACATTGTTTGATTTAGGCACAAAAACATTGTTGCATGACACATGAGGGGGCTTAACCTTTTTCTTTAAGGACTTCTTGTCTTTAGCAACCTTTTGAGTTTCACTATTGACAATAATATTTTTTCTTCTCTATTGAGGCATTGAGTGTATAATCTTTTAATTCATCTTACCACCTACTGTTTTTTTGTTAGAACATCTTGTATTGGTTGCAAAACAACACGAACAAGGGCTTGTTTGTTGCCAACATTATTTTGCAAAGATAATATGCCATTGGTGTATAATATGGACATGATTACAAATATTCTACAAAGTTTTTAGTTGGGTCCATAAATAATACTTTTAGAGACTATACAATTCATTTAATGACTTTTGCTATCAAGTGGAGATGGATTTGTTCTTTATCAGTCCAATAGCCTTCCATTTTTATATATTGCCAAACCAATGTTGCAAACCTCTTGATATGCTTGCCCTTATGATATACCCATTGAAAGTGACGTTAAAGCATGTGAGAATAGACATGTACATGGCACATGGGCAATCCAAAAAAGGGTTTGTCCTATCAATGACACCTAAAAAAGAAATCAAAATTTCTTTTAGTCACCATTTACATGAAATGATAGTGACAAATGGATAATGGAGAGAAATGGAAATGAAAGTGTCCAATATTTCTCCCCAACGATTTATAGGGACGAAACCACATATCATTGTTGCAGTTATATTAGGCACTGGGTATAGTAGTTCAATTACGACAAGTTGACATGTAAATGTGAATTAATGGTACTTCAAATATTGATCTACAAATTTTGTTTTGAATTTCGGTTTTTTGATTGAACCAAAAAATAAAAATTGACTTATTGCTTGAAAGATTCAATGCCCTTCGAAAGTGGAAAAATGTCCAACATGACCTCCTTAATGAATTTTCCACTTGCTAATAAAAATTCGCCCATGCAATTAAAAAATACTCTGGCTTTGATGAAAAAATCCTAGCCTTGTAGGTAAAACACCCCCTATGATGGAAAATGACTATTAAAAAGTTGTTTTTAAATTTAGAACTTGACACTCAAAATTTATATTAAACTTGCCAAAAAAATCGACAAATGAAACCGCAAATCAGGGTGGCAGAGGTATTTTTGAACCATGAATAGGAGCATGAATGGGAGGCCGTGAGCAGGAGTTGGTGGTAAGAGATTTAAGATACTTATCTTTATCTGAGGTTTTGAAAAGGTGCAGTTCTGGGCTGCATAAACAGAAGACAAATATCCAACAGTGTGAACCATACTCTTTGATGTGACAAACAGGAATATTGCTGCTACAAATAAGGGCTTCTGATTGTTCAACAAAATGCATGAAACAGTGGGGGTGTAGAAAATCTATTGCAGATAGTTGGTTTTTGGCTGCTGCAGAAGAACCACAACACTTGATATCTGCTAATTTGGCTGCAAACCGTCCAAATACGAACAAAGCCTTTATCTTATTAAAACAACACCCCTTCAAGTTTTTCTCCTCTCATCTATACATCCTTTATACCTTTTGTTACCTGCTGCCTTTTTTTCCCTTCCACTCTTCCAAGATGCCTTTTACATGCTTCGAGCTTGTTATGTGAACTAAGGACGGATCTATCCAATTATCTCAATTGCCTTTAATATCCTATCTCTGTCCATCTACCAGCCTTCTCTGTACCATAAATCCCTACAGATCCCTCTCTCCCATCCATGATGCTAGAACTCTTTAATCCTCTTTCTATTGGCTCCCCTATCCTGTGGTCTCACATAACTTCCAAATTATATCATTGACACTCAAGGTACTCACTTGTTGGGACATGCAACTATCTATAGTATTTTCAACGTCAAAATAAAACAGTTCATGATCCATGTCTGACTTTAGTGAGTGTCAAACATTTTCAAGTGCAAAACACATTAACTCAAAATAATGTGTAGGTCTTTCTCAATCAATTATTTTGATTTTTAAGTAAGAATTTTTGGCTAACCTCAAAACTGAACCTTTATATGGTTTATTAAAGAAATATCCCAGAGACACATTCAACAGGTGTATCCTGTAGAGCCTGTTGCTGCCAAATAAAGTTATCAAGTTTCCAGTCTCTGACCATGTGCATCATGCAGTTAATTTATTGTGATGTATTCATGCATCTTAATTACTTTTAAATAAATTTTTATATCGCTTATTGGATATGCTGCAACTAAAGCCACATTAGCCCCATCATTAAGATCTTATAATAAAAATAACCTCTGGAATTTTTCTTAAGCCACATTAGCCCCATCATTAGGATCTTATAATAAAAATAATTTCTATGGAATTTTTCTTATATAGATCTTAAATAAATATATTGCTGGGTTTCTTGTGATAGCATGCAATTTGAGGGGAAAGCATGGACACCTTAGGTGCCAAATGATTAAAGAGCTTAGGATTTGTGGTTGGTTAGCTCTGATTGATTGAAATGTTCTAGATAGCAAGATCCATTTTAGATAGCACTACCACATGGGATTCTTTCATACATATATTATCATCATTCATCCGCTAGACTGACTTGAAATATTTGTCTCCTTTTAGCTTCAATATTGTTATCAGTTTTCTTTTGTATATGGTTTAGCCCTATTTTTTTTGTAATTGCTACCTCCCTCAAAATGTGCAGATGGCAGTGCTTGTAGAAGTTCTACCTCTCACTGGAGTGCATGGATCGTGTGTGGCTGCTGTATCTGTTCTTCCTGGGGATCTTATTAATGTCAAACCACGTCTTTGTATAAAGCCACTTGTTTTTTATGCAGAAAGCAATAAAAAGAAATAATTCTAACAGTGGGAAAAATATTAATAAACCCATTTGTCATTTATTTTTCTTAATGCTGAAAAGTTAATAATTTAACAAGACTATGTGCTTAGCAAGGACAAATAGTATTGTTTTTTTCATAGTCTTTAGTTTTCCTAGATAAAGAGCCAATATAAATTTTGTTTGTTTTGTAGTTCATCATGTTCGATTTCCTTTGTATTGAAGTTCTAGGGTATTCGAAGTTTCCGTGAAGTTAAATGAATTCATTTTTCTATACCCTTTAAAACCGCTCATTAATTTAGAGGAGTGTTATTGTGATTGGTTAATTTTTTACATAACTTATAAGATTGTTATAAAAGTCTTTACAATTGATTACTAATTTTGTTGATTTGTTGAAGAGGTTGAGTACAATGAAGATGACATTGCACATCTTTCCATAAAGTTTTAGACCAATTGGGATAGTTTTGTACTTCATACATGTGCATCACATTCTAAAAGTGGGTAGGACGTTAAGGTCTTGGAATCAATTGGATCAATGTTCAATCAACTCAAACAAAACAAGTGATTGTCATGCTTGATTTAAAAGGCAAATAATCATCAACACTTTCCTAGAGTAAAAGCCAAAACCAATAGATCAAACTCAAATCTCCAAATATTCACTAGTCCTAAGACACAGATAGAGATGCAAATAGGATAATTCATTTCCAAGGGTACTTGAACTCCACAATGAATGAAGTGTGAACATCTAACTAGAGGGAAAAAATTATATATAACTACACGTTGCATTGTATTACACAATATCACATAAATAATGATGATATATGCAACACAATTTTGAATCTTTTATTGAAAACGTGACATAGATGTTAGTGCTAGTCCATCTTATCAACTCGTTTTCTTTTTTAATTCTAATCATAAGTTATCAACACATTGATCATCAACTTGAGCATCATGTCAATAATTTTTAAAAAATATTTCCCGCCTTTCAACTTGAGCATCATGTCAATAATTTTTAAAAAATATTTCCCGCCTTTCCCCACAAATATCCTAAAAAGTTTTGCATGCCTTTCCAAAAGAAACATTTGAAAACCCTATTCAGTTTTAACATTTGGTATGTCAAACGTCTATGTAAAGAAACAACCACATGACAATCCACAAATCATAATAAAAATTGATCTTAAATTTATAAATTTCAAAGAAAAACCTCAAACCTCCTCTAGTCTAGCTTGTGGTAGTAGTGTTTCTTTTTCTTGGATGCATTCTCTCTTAAAAATTATTATGATCTTTTTGCCTCCCTTTCATTCTTCCTCTTGATTTGAGTTATTTTTCCTCTTCAAAGTTATTATTATTTTGTACAACTACAAAAACAAGATATTTTTGAAAGCATTGTTGAACCATCAAGCAGGCTCTTAAATCTTTGTTGATTATCTCCTTGAGAGACTTCAAAAATTATTAAAGAGACCCAAGCTCTTTTGTTTTGAGCTACTCATTTTCATTTAAGTACCCCCATTGTTTTCAAATCATTTCTAGTCTAAATTGTAGTGGGATGTGAGCAACACATTGGAAGGTGACATTTTGGGAATTCCAATACTTTGGTCTTTTCTACACTAGTTCACATGTTTGTAGATATTCATTATTGTTTCAAATAATCAATTCAATTATGGGTAGACTTAGTGAATCCATACCAATGACCATCTTTATTTGGGTTTGAAGCATTACCTTGAGCATCTCAACGTATACTTGCGATTGGTTGCTAGTGGGCTTGTTAATAGAGCTTTAAATTATATGTGCAAAAATGCACTAACAATCACTTTGTAACCACTCCTCTTGCCCTTACTCCCATATCAGTCCTTGTCCTTGCTTTGCCCCCAATACCCCAAATTCTCACTTCTTTATTCATTTCCCCATCTATGACAAGAAAAACAATTAAGGGTGAAAGAAGATGATACCATGGAGTGTCCTTAAGTGAGATTAGATTAAACCATCCTCAAGATCTATTGCACTCTATAAGCAATGTAATGTGGAAATTTAGGTAGAGTGACCATGACACATAGATCAAGCCATAATGAGCCAAGCAACACTTAACAATAGAATAATGAAAGACATATAGACAAAAAAATAAATGTTTTATTGAAAATGTGTAAATGTTGGTGTTACAATATTTAATGGACATGTTTATGTGCTTTTTGTTCTTTAATGTGTTCTTATTTTTGAAGCATATTGGTACACAAAACTAATAACTCTTATTAAAAAAAAACATGGGTTCATCTAACAAATCGTCCTCATTTTTTTTTCAAATTCATACATTTGAAAAATATTTCAACAAATACCTTTTCTAATCCCTTATTTTGTGGCAATGTTTATTTTCCTTCTATTCTTTCTTTTCCCTTTGACCCAATCCAAAAGCTTTGACATATTTTAATCATGATTTGAGTCATTATATATTTTTTTCTAGAAGGTGCGTGCATTATGTATAAAAATGAGAATCTTGGATTTTTAAAGGTATCTTGTTAAACCATCAAAGTTGGTCCTTGATTCTCTTTTTTTTATAATGCCAACAATTGTTAAAGAGAGCCACCCTATATGTTTATTTTTTCAGGTAGTTCCATATTTCTATCTTATTTTCAATCCTCTAGCCCGCTTCAAATCCTTCAGGTTCTACATATTTGTGGTATGTTCAATGCATCTGGTATTCAAGGAACTCTAATATTGTGATCCTTTGTGCAATGATATATGTGTTGACCAATATTTAATATCTATTTAAACAACCATCATGGTAAGTTGTGTAGCACAAGTGATTCTATCCTAGTGACTTTTTTTAATTTGACTGGGGATAATAAGTTTAAGCATACAAGCAGCACCACAATTGATTACCCAATTGTCTTCTTATGACATTGTATTGAAAGCATCTTGTAAACCGAACTTGGAGGGCACAAGAAGCATGGCATCACACATATTTTCTCAAGACTAGCTCTTGAAACCAATTAGGACATAATCACCTTTCGCACTCCATAATTCCAAATCACACAAAAAGTAAGTACAATATTGGACAGTTGAGATCGAATTGTAAAGCTCAATCAGCTAAATCAAATGATCATTAGTAGTATCTAATGCTAAACATTATCAACACTAAGATTAGAAGCTCAAATTCAATTCTGAGCTCAATTTCCTAGAGTTAACACCATAAAAATCTAATAGCAAATGAGAATGTGTTGCTCACCCTCAAGATGTACTTTACTTGATAAGACATGGTTCATGGGAACTTAAATAGAGAAGAAACAATACATTGGTATGTACAATACACCTAATCATACTTTAGCATTTGAATGATTCATCAATTATGATGTTTTGAAAATATGACATTAATGTTTATGTAGTGATGTTGTATGGATGTATTGGCCACATTTGTTGTTTTTAAAAGTCTCATCCTTAGCTTTTTTAATTTGTTAAATAGAGTTCACTAGTCATCAACATATGGGACACAAACTAGGCCCACTCCTTAGGCTTGCATGTAATGTGTCTGTTATTGCATATACAAATTGGGAGGTTGCCTAATGGTTCCCAAGGGGAATTGTAGCTTGGATTTCTTTATGGCAATGATATCTATTCCACTAAGAGATCCTCATTAAAATTCATCCTTGGTAATTAGGTGTTCTTGATATAGAAATTCATTTGTATGCCAAACATCCTACTTGTGCAATGAACCAAGTAATGTCAAAAAAAAACAAAAAAACTATACAATTATACTCAAAAATGATTTGAATGTATCTTCTCAAATGAATGTATTTCAAAATGATTCCTCAAAATCCTTCTATAATCCTTGTTTTTAAAATAGTGCTTGTTTTGGTATTCATTTTCCTTCCTTTTAGCTATCCTTGCAACATTTTATCTAACCTTTACTCTCCTCTTGATTTGAGTTATTTCCTTATTCTCTCCCCTAAAATCTGAATGGCTTCTTCTTAAGTCAAACTTAAAATTTTTGTAGAAAACCTTATGAAACCGCTATAGTTGGCTATTGAAGTCTTCTTGGTTCTCTCCTTTGGCATTTCTAAATACAAATAAATAGAGGTCCATTAATGTTGTTTTGAGTCAATTGCTCTTTCCATGTCAATTTGTAATCTTGCATTCTCTTCAAATCCTTCATATTTTGTACAATAGTGGCATCTTTACTTGGTATCTATATTAATTGCCTTTTAATAAATTTTTATACTTTGATACTTTTGTGCATTAGTTCACATGTTATCAAATTGAGTTTGGGTAAGCTTTTAGTAATTCCATAATTGCAAATTTCTTAGTATAAAATTTTTAATCATAACCTCCATCATCTCAAGGTATACAAATAATTCATGTTAAATTTTGCTTCTCAAGGTAGGTTTATGCTTAATTTTTAAATTTATTTCCAACCTCTTTCCAAAACTTTGATGTCCTAGAAATGCCTAGAATTTGTGGACTTGAATGACAGAAAAATTAGAACTTTTTATGATAGAGTGCATATTTTTGCAAGTTTTATCAACTCTTCATGAGCATGGTAGAAGGGTCGTCCTAACAATGTTGCATAGCCACATCAATTAGCTCACAATAGCTTAGTTCGATTTTCTTCATCGGGTATGTCTTTGGTGGGTGCATACCATGCTAGAGATGTGATTCCACTCCACCTTGTTGATGGCACTCATGGAGAGGTGGGATGCAGACACCTCAACTATCACACTCATAGACATCTTCTAGATCTTGAGATTGTTGGTATGAGGTCAATGAGTGTTCTATGAGGAGGCCCAGATGCTTGTCGCTCTTCAAGAGGCCCAATAGTTTTGTATATGTTGTGTTGTCCCAAAGGACACCATAGGTCACATATATGTGCTGGCTAGAGCAAGCATATGTCACAGTTCTTGTTTGAAGTATCATGATAGCGGCAGTGGCGCTCAAAGTAGAGATGGAGACCTGAGGCTCTCTCCTTCATGGGGGGCTCATGCAATTGTATAAGAGAGATGGAGTATAGGATTGTTTATGCCTAGGTGCGGAGCATGCTTGCCCATCTATATCATAATCTTGGGCAGTACGTGCACCACGACTTTATGAGTGTTACGATGTGCACACGAGTATAAGTGTGGCTTTTGAGCACATCATTGTACTAGGCTTGTTGGCTATCCATGATAGGTGACACATGATGTGCCTTATCACACATGTACCCCCTGGTATGTGATTGGAGATTTGGAAACAAATTTGTCTATGCAAGCACCAAAAGGGCCTTGAGAAGACAATTTACTTAAATTTAATAATTAAATTAAAAATCAAAATATAATTGTGTTCTTATTTTTAATTTAATTATTAAATGCAAGTAAACTATTTTGTCAAGGCTCATTTGGTGTTTGCATAGACAACTCTATTGGAAACCTACTTTTAAGTGACAAATAGTAGATAGATTATGTAGTGGACATGTTATATGGAAATCATATAGAGGCATGATGGTATTGTCCACAAAAAGAACACAACAACCTAGGATGTAGTGAGATCGGCTAGGGAGAGGACCCAGTAGTTGAACGTTCCAATTGTTGCAATAGTAGTTGTTGATTTAATACCCATATTTGTTGATTTAATACTCATACTTGTTGATTTAATGTCCAATTTTTTTGCAACATTGCACCAATAGTTGTGACTTTAAAGTTGTTATTGCTAAGATGACTACCCATAATTGAATGAAATGCATCTTTAATCAACCAATCATGTGATGCCACATCAACTGCACAAGTATTGGGGCCTCTTTTGCAGGACTATTGGTCTCACTGTTTATTTGGGCTATTTTGGACACCTTGGCAAAAAAACATGTTGATGTGGCCCTCAAACCTTACTTATAAGGAGGGGACTTGCCAAGTAAGTTGTTGAAAAAAATTGAAAGTGATTTGAAATTTCCACGTAAGATTTTGTGAAGCACGAAATTAAGGTGCACAATTACTGAGTCCTCTCCCCTACTAACAAACTGACATTAACCACACCATTATACCAGTAACATGTAGCACGTCAATTTGGCCAAGTGCAGGGAGTGCCCTAGGCCGCTCTTTGTACATACGCTCACATCGGAGTTCTGTGAGGGCAAGGAATCAACCCCGACCTACGATCACCGAGGTTGCCCTGAGCAATGTTGACAGTGATGATGATGATGCAACACCGACACGAGATGTAGATGTGGGGGTGACACCAGGTTTTGCACGCTAGTGGGAGATTATAGGGTCGACACCCATTTTTCTAGAGGATGCTTCCAGAGGGGACCTAAGGCACAATGGTTGGATGGGGATCAAATGAGCAGCAAGGATGCGGAAGAGTAGGCACTGTCGAAGACACAAGAGAGACCCAGAAGACAAGAAGGTTTTTTCGCTTGATTCGTCGGTTCCTGCAACTGCATAGATAGTGACTTCCCCTTCAACAGTTTACAGGACCGAGCATGGGCTACTAGCAGTCTAATGATCTAGGTATAGATTATGTTTTATTTTTGAGATTATATAGAGTATTGTACTTCAATTTATATATGTAGTTTTGATTATTATGATGGAATACTAATACATGTTATGCTCTCTCCGTTTGTAGTGTTGACACGAGAGTGGGTTGACTTCATCGGTCGAGTCATAGTAAAGATGGTCTCAGGTGTCTAGCCCCAGGGGCCTATCCTAGATGCTTATAGGCCAAAACGGGCAATCAAATGACACATCCAGCTATTTGAGCCTATAGCACGAGTGACGACGACCTATGAGGAGAGCTAGGTCCAGCTGGTCGAGAGAGTCACAAAGCTAAGCACAGTGATGGGCCAAAGAGATCAGAGGGCACTTACAAACCATTCTCATTAAGAAAGATAAGTTGTGACGACAGCAAAGAGTTCAAAAAGTGCACGACACTTTTCAAAGCCAAATCGATAATCTTGGGGGATAGGTCGATGTTGCATGCAATTGTGCTCTCACTGATCTACAACATCTCTGAGTGCAGAAGTTAATGGATGACCTGTTGGCAGCATAAGAGAGAGTGATAGATAGAGGGATCAGATAGCCACTTCGAGGGAGCAGGTAGTAGAGCTGAGAGGGGAGTTGTGTGGGCTTCGCTCACGTAGCGTATCTATGACAATGCTCACAATCACATGCCTCAATGCGCCAACCACCTCCTCGTAACCTAGATTCCCCGTGCCTAGAGGGCTCCGAGGTACATGCCCCTTGATGCATATCATTGCCAGCTTCTTGTTAAAATCAGACGGATTAATCAGACGGCCAGCCTCCTTGTCAAAATCAAGAGTAGGAGATCCAACATCGAAAAGAATCTGAAGAGAATGTTTGTTTTTGGTCTCATAGATTGTTTAGTCTCGTGGATGTCATTATAATCTTTCATTCATTCATTGATTGCACATTTTTTGATATAGGTATATGTAGATATATGCATACAACATATTTTGACATAGTGATGACGATACATGTACATTGAGACTATTGTATTTATATGATGAGATTTTTGTTCGACATGATTTGTGCACGTGTTTCTTTTATGTATGTTATGTGATCATTGATGTATGCTAGAATAGATGCTATCATGATTTAATTAAATACATGTTACACATATGCTTGACTAAGTACAATGGTGAACTAATGATACAAAATGAATATCATGCTCTTACAACTACAACATTGATAATGAAAATGAAAACATATTTAAAAAATCCAACTCTAACATGATGCTATATCATGATAAAATAAATAACAAGTTGAATTGCATAATGCAAGATATAACATGAGATTGCAATACATTGCGTAGAATATAACCCATGTATTTATACTCCTAATTAAAGATATGTAACATACATGTGCACATCATAACACAAAGAAAGACCACTACATTGATGAAGGGATGACATTAAATAGCGGACCTCAAACCCTAAGAAGGGACAACACTAGTACATTTGGGGCTGATTTCCGACGGCCTATCTTCGGAATTTCGACTATTTTTTGTTGAACTGTCGACAAATGAAGCCGTCAAAAACTAGTCATCGGTAATTCCAACGGTGCCATCTAATGTCGAATTCCAACGGTGTCATCTAACATCAAATTACAACGGTGCCATCTAATGTCGAATTTCAACGACATCCTGAACTCTTCCGACAACGGCCATGATCGCTCATCCAACCAAAGAATGTCGTCGGGCGTAAAGCATCCTCGTCGGAATTCCGACGCCTACCAGGAACTTGCAGCGATGACGACGGCGACGAGCATCCGACAATAAAGTGTCATCGGACATAAAGCATCCTCGTCGGATGTTTCTTCAATTGGGGTTGAAATTTCGACGCCTGCCAGGAACTATGCACTGACGAGGATGTTGTTTGTCCAATGGTTTGGTTGTCGGTGTAAAGTTGGGTCGATGTCAGAATTCCGACGGTGATTTTTTTTTATATAAAAAGAATACGCATGCCAATTACAATGGTGCTTGTTGGTTCCCTTTTAGCATGTCCTACTAGATGGACCCATGTAGTTCGATTTCAAGTATATTGGGATGAATTTCAATGCCATTTGAAATCCCACATGAAGCCACATTGATATTTTATCGACAAGACTTCCTATGCACTACTTCATACAATACAAAATTGACTTGATTCTCAAATCTCTTATTCCAAATATATCTTTAGCACATCATTTTAGGAGAACAAAATAAACACAAAGTCCAAAAATCAGTAAACTCAAGAAGTATCAAGTCAAGTTCATCCTTGTGGTAGTTTGATTATGCTTGCACCCAAGAAAGACGACATATGGCGACTCTACATTGACTCTTATGTCTCAACAAGATCTCAATGAAGAACATGTATCTCTTTCTACACATCAACAATCACTTGGGTCATCTCTAGGAACACTAAAACAAATCAACATATCATCAAGTTTCGATCCAGAAAAAAATAAAATGGAAAACTATATTCAAAATGTGAGGACTCTATGAATGGATGGCTATGCCTTTTGATAGTTTCTAATGCTCTTGTGACACTCATGCTTGATAAAAAATGTTATCATTGTCTACATGGATGACATCCTAATCTTTAACAAGATCTTAAAAGAATACATGTTACATGTTGCACAAGTACTAAATAGACAAAATCAACACAAGTTGCACGCTAAACTTGATCAATGCATTTTAGCACCACACAAAATTAACACCTTAGTTACATAATCAACCACACTTGCATTCATGTTGATCCAGAGAAAATCAAGGTGATTAAATACTAGCCTATCCCATACAATATTGGAAGAACATATGTTACACATTGCACATGTACCACATATGATATGCCAACACAAGTTGCAAACCAACCTCAACAAATGAAATTTTGGCACCATGCAAATTTAGTTACATTATCAACCACTCTCCCATTCAAGTTGATCTTGAAAAAATCAAGGTGACATGATACTAGCATACCCATGCAAACTCAAATAATTGCACAGCAACATGAGTATGCATTAGGGAGGACCATACATCCATGAAGTAATCATGTTGAAAGCACAACAACATGAGTCAACCCCGTAAAGGATGAAGTATTTACATAAAGTATGAAATATACCTTTGACACATATAGTGCGCAAGACACATGAATACACATAAGATATTGATCAGCGTAAATCTTGGATCATACCAATAAGAAGTATATATATAAATACATGAATATATTTAAGGCATGATTTGAATAAGGATCATACATGTGAATATATGTATCTTATAAAGAATGGGATGTTCATTGTAACACGTAGAGTGTCCATGAATTCACTTAAGCACACATGTTGTGCATGGAGCATGAAGAATACACTCGAAACATGAGGAATACAAATGAATACACATGAGCCATAAGACATACAAATGAATACCTTGAAGCATGAAGCATACAATGAGCACTTAAAGCATGAAGCATACAAATGAATACACTTGAATTATGAAGCATTCAATGAATACTTAAATCATGAAGCATACTCGTGAATATACTTAACGCATAAAGCAGGAAGCATACATAAAGCATGAGGCATCCAGATGAATCCACTGAAGTCATAAAGCATACACTTGAATATATGTAGAGCATGAATTCCCTTAAGTCATGAAACATACATAAAACATGCATTTAAGAGAAATATACATGAGACACATGGATGCACTTAAGCATGAAGTATGCACATAAAGCATAAAGAATACATATAGAGCATACACATGAATATACTTGGGGCAAGAAGCATTCATGCAAAACATGGATACATGTAAGCAAAGAATCAACATACATGAATATATCCAAGGCATGAAGTAATGCACATAAGACATGAAGAAGCTATGTAAAGCACAAACCATACATATGAATGCATGCAAGGCATGAATCATACACGTAAACCATGAAGTAATACATAAATACACATAAGGAATAAGCATATATGAGAAAGGTTCTCATGGAGTGGACATGTTGAAGACACATCGATCATGAAGCATACAAGAGAGAGGTATTCATGGAATAGACATCTGAAAACATCTCATTCATGAAGTAACACAAATACACATACAATATAAAACACATATGCCAGACACATGACAGACATGGTGCAAGCACAAGGTATACATGAGGGAAGTGTACATATAAAACACCCATGGAGTAGGTATGCTCAAAACATATTAGACACTTAGCAGTTAAAGGCATACTCATAAGAATGCAATGTTGGCCAAATAAATTCAATTTTTGATTTTTTTTAAGAAGAGGGTTGAATCATTAGTTCTAACTGAGTAGTTGTTAAAGCAGGTTCATCCAACAGGCTAGCAGAATCATGCTCTGAATAGTGTCAATTACGTTTGACAATATAACTTTCATGCTCTGCATCACAATGCTCCAATGTTGACCTTACCTAATTCTTTGTTTCTCATTGAAGCTTACACAAATGCTACTGAGGATGTCATGGGAGTCATCTTGTTATAAGATGGTAAAATAGTATGCTACTATTCAAAGGTTTTGTTTTCAACAATGAGGGACTATCTAGCTTATGATAGAACTTTATGCATTAGTCTAGGCGATGAGAAAGCATATAAAAAATAGTATGAGAAAGACTCTAATTATGGGGAATATAAATAGAAAGAAAATACATGATCATCGAGGGAAAATCTAAGATTGGTTGACAAATATAAGATAGCAACCATGCAGATCATACAACAGTGATAAGGAGAATGCCTAAATAATAGTCCATATGAATCACCAAGTAATAGCAACATATAGTCATAATAATCTTCACACAAAGCAACCATGGAGTCAAAGAACATTGTCTAATGTATAGTTATAGCGGGATAAGAACTTTATATCCATTTATTCTATTGATACATTATTATAGGAGATAAATAGCCATAACAATCCCAATGATGCTATAGGGCAGTCATACTGGATTAAGAGCATGCAAAAGTGAATGTACCAGTATCAACATAGTGCCAATGAAAAGATCATGCATGAGGAGCATTCATAGCTATCAATGGCACAAGGGATAGTATAAGCCCAAACATAAAGTAAGAGTATCGCACAGTGTATATTTGTCACAAGCATTAGAAGTCACAAACAAAATACAGTGTTATGAGTCACAATAAGTGCCTTGAAGAGTGAGAAAACACAAAAAAGAAGGTCATCCAGATTGTAGAGCAACACAAAAGCCATAGATTGGAGGTAGAATACAATCATGAAGGCATTTTTTGTTTTAAAAGATAGGGTTAGAGCCCAGTCATGGTAGTATCACAAGCACAATGTTGTCTAGATCATTTGACAGTCAACGGTGAAAACAAAGTCCCACACTTGATAGTTAAAGGACAATCCCAAAGTCAGGTACATCAAAAGCATAAAAGTGACAGTTATAGTGGCTAAGGGTCCCAAAACTAGGAGATTAGTAATGTATAGATGATCAGGTGCAAACACCATTATCATGATCACTGTACAAAAGGTCACATTCCACTCACTGGAAAACAACCAAGAGAGAAACAGTGACTTAAGATGCAAAGCACAGTCTTCCATTCATCAAGACAGTGGCATCAAAGTAGATACAATGAAAAATACAGTCTTAGAAAGGAATCTTGATATTAATGAGGACATTGGAATTTATAGCATTATAACTGATCAAAAGTCACCATCATGGAGGTATCTTTCGCAGTCATATGATATAACAAGAATGAATAATGTATTGATAGCCATCAAAGAGTTTGTCACAGTGTTTTATTGTAGTAGAGCAGTGATCATGATTATAATTTCAATCCAAATGTCTTCAAAGGAGCAGCTTCAACATAGGATTAGCAGTCTAAGGATAGTTTGCAACCATGGAATTTATAAATAGTTCAAAGTCCAACACAGTGAATAATGAAATACTGCTACAACAATTCTTCATGGACAGTCCATAGCCTTATAACAAATACACTGATAAGGGCAAAAAAGATCACTATTATCATGGGTATGAGACAATATAAAATGATCAAAATATACAGTTATTAGCAGTCATAAACTGTCTTAGAGGATTGGCAAAGAAAAACATAGGTCTTCTCCTCATAGAACATAGAGATATGAAGCAATAACGAGATGTGAGGTAACGGTTATAAAATTTGGATGAACTCAAAGAGACATTTACAAATACAACCTACCCTTTATAATACCTAATTGAAAAAATGGATGCAATGCAAGTCCTTGTATCAATAATGTTTGGCAGATAGTAAAAAACTAGAACAATAAATTCCATATAAAAGTGGTTAGACTTAAAATGATAAGGAAAATTTAAAAATGCTAAAGAAAATGTCAAGTAATAAAAAAACTTACAAGGATGAGGCATATTCATAACTCTTGCAGTCCCACCATGTATATCAACACTAGAAGCAACTCATACTATTAGTGTACATACAAGACAATATGGGAGTTCATTATACCTAGCAACTTGTGGTGTTGTTGTTCGTGTTGGCTCTGTTGGACCCTGCAATTAATATTCAATATGCATATTCAATAAGATTAACTGTGCAACATAATGAAATATTGAAAAGTGTGTTATCTTATTGAGCTTTGCTTGGTTTTGAGAATAGTTTAATATTCTCTACTTAACAGGGCCAACCACATGAAGGTGGAAGCTCATTTGGCCCCTCTCTGCCCCCCCCCCCCCCCTAGCATCACTCTAAATTCCTCGTTAGCATCTAACATTCATTCATTCTTTCTACCATTAATAAAATATAACATTCATTCATTAATGTCACATAACGTTCATTAACACATAACATTGATTAACATTAATTAACACACAACATTCATCAATATTAATTAACACATATCATTCATAACCATTCATTAGCACATAATTACATTCATTAAAACATAAAAATCAGTCATTATCAAATAAGGTAGATTACAATCATTTCTTTTTTTGTTTTTTCTTTGAAGCTATGAAAAGACTAAGTGGAGCATCATTTTCTTCATCATTTCCCCCCTCTTCAGTTGTTCTACCCTCTACTTGTGATCTCGATGTATGCCTAGTCCTATACTAAGGACGAGGACACTGAAGCGAAGGGGGGGTCCTCTACAATAACAAAGAAATGGGTTAAATTCAAAACATTTTTTTATTATTGTTACAAGTATTTCATTAATTTAGAGAACATAACTGTTGCACTCTTACCTGATGGGGCCACATCATTTTGTCCAGCCTCAACCTCAACATCTTGAACACCCTCTAGATCCTCTGGAGTTGAAATACTAAAGGTTACATTAATGTTGAACACCAATTGCAATTAAATTTGTTTGAAGAAATAACAATGGTCCTCTTTACCCGATTGGGGAACATCACATTCACGATGTTGTGTACCCGGATCATGCTCTACTTGGTCACCACCGACTACATGCTCTAAAATATTAACAAAAAAGGTTACATTAATTACTACTCTAATTACAAATTAAGATATTTAATTGTATTAATAATTACATAAATAAATTTGAATAGCAAATGAATACCTCCACTACTGGGATGCACATCCGGACCTTCATGTGCAGGTGGTGTTTCACGATTAGCAGGTTGCATTCCAATGTCATGCACATTATTATCATTTCTTGCTTATTTAAAACAAATATAGTCACTTTATGTTGGAACTCAACATCAATTAGATTATTGGTAAAGTATTCAATTTGAAACAATTTTCATTTAGCTTATTTACCTGTGTGACGGATGCGCCAAAATCTTGTGTTTTCTCACTCAATTCTCATAGCTGATCAGCCACGACTATATAGCCTTGCTATTATGCAATTCTCTTGTCATCTTCTGTGGGCGCTCTATTGAATTCAGAGCCCTGCATTTTTGCTTGGTATCGTGAATTTTGCTTGCATTGTTTGATCAAAAGAAAAATCGTTTGCAATTTATAAATATTTTGATGCGATATTTCATTTACAGGTACTTACAATTCGTGCAGCAAGTTTCATATAATCACCAGAGTCAAGTTTGTGTTACTCATTTTTTTCTTGTCTTGCCTTGGTTTCCTTTGACGTGTCACTTAGTCTATGAAAAATTTGAAATATTTTAGATTATATAAATATAAAGAGTAATTAATTACTACATAATTACATTCTTAATAGTATCCCATACCTTTTTTTTGGCGTCTGGTGGTGTATTTTTCTTTTCCTTTCAATTCTCTCCTTGGCATCCAAAATTAGGTCCTTCCACTCCCTCTCTGGAATCATTGGGGGATGCTCATACTTTACGTTCTTCTCTAAATGGGTCCTGTATTGGTCCCTCACATACTTTAGATATGTGCCATCTCTTTCAAGGAGCTTGGTTTTGTCAAATGTGTCATTTCCAAACCACTCAACCATATGGTTTGTCAATTCATCTTTTAACCTTTTTTCTTGGTCATTCCACCTTTTAAAGCAAAAACAAACCTGTTTGATTTAGAAATGAACTGAAGCTACATTTATTATAGTTCAAGAAATGGATGAAAGGAAAACTATTCTAGCAATGATATGAAATCAAAATAGTGGATTAGGGTTAGTTCACATATGATGTTCCACCTTTTACGTATGGTGGGCCCAAATATCTGCAATGCAATGTCATTAAGACGTTTTATAAAAAATATCATTTCCTGCAAAAAATTCATGGGATCATTAGTCCAAAACGAGTGATCAGAAAGTAAATTACAATTAGACTATATATAATAATAATTTAAAGTACCTGGAACCTTCTATATCTTTAAGGGAATCATGTCTTCGTCGCTCACCACCAATGTGGCTTGCAACATTTCTGTACTAGCAATACGAGAAGATCTAGGAAATGATGGTATGTTATTAGTAGTAGTCACCTTTGGCACATCCTCGTGTGCATCTCCTGCTGCAGAAAATGAATCCACTATGAAATGCCCCCAAGAAAGAACACTTGAAGGGAAATGAGCACAACAAAAAATAGAGAAAAAGAGGGATCTACCAATAGTGGGTAGGCAAATATGACGTGAAGTAGAGGATGTATGCATGTTGCATGTTGCCAACATTGCAGTCAGCAATATAGGTGGGGCTAACCTTTGATGAGGCATCGGTGACATTTGCACAGGAACATTGACAACACCTTAAAAATAATACATTAAATATATAAAACATTAAATATATGAAAAGTGCAAGAATTGTAAACAAGGATGAACCTTTATTATGAACATTGACAATATCAAGTATGATGTATTTTGGGTACTCAAAGTGATAAGCCAAGAAAATCGTCATCACCTGAGCTACCTGGAATACCCTGATCATGGCCACCAGGTTGATGAGGATGCATAAATTGTTGTAAAAACAACATGTACATATTTTAGTTAATGACATAAAAGAGTATAAAATATAAACCCTTATTGAACTTTTGTTATAATTAAAGCTTTCATTACTACTTACTTGCAAGTTTTCTGTTGTCTAAATCAATTTTTGCACCCTCACTCGTATCTCATTAGTCTGAGGCTCCACGGATGCCAAAGCAACAATCTCTCTACTAATTTTTCTAATAGACTTTTATATCAATTTCATAGGGTTTGTGGAATTTGCAAGGTCATCATCGCTTAATCCTATTGAGTCCACATCCCTAGAGAGGTGCTCAGGTACTGCAACTCCCTTTCCCTTTCCCTGAACATCCGTATGTGACAAGAATATCATTAACAATTACAAAATTACTTTAAAACACTAAAAAAAAACATAACAATGTAACAGTTTGCTTCTATCTAATTTGTACAATTACAATGAGGTTTACTTGCTCGGTGAGAGGTCACGACCTACATCCCTGTTTGTGCTATGTGATGGATCCATGTCACCCTGTGACAAAGAAAAAATATAAAAACGTTAGCGAAATGAAACCAATAGACTTAGCAAAAAAACTTCATAATAAAATGGTATATCGGAGTCATTAATTGGAGGTTGGTTAATTTAAATGGTATATCGTACGTACCACCCCCATGATAGTAACTTTTTTTGTATCTATACGATTCAAATTGTAATCGATTAGCAGCTCTTCCCCTGCACTTATTGATTTTATTGCACATACGAATACATGATTTCCCTCGCGTGCCTCAAATATGCAATTGGGTTGTTTATTAGTTGACCCAGGTTGCGTACTATCTATAAAACTTGCAATATTGCCTGTTGCTTTTGGCCTTCCATCAATGTATAGAGCCACTCGTTTACTTTGATCATTATCTTTTTGTTGTATATAATTTGCTAACAGTGCATACCTACGCATACTTTTTTTATATCGAACAATCTGCATCCAATTATTGTAATTATAACAAGGTCCAACAAACTCCATCAATTCAACAACTTTGTTGTAACAAACCTTTATGCCGTCCATGGAAAATAGGCCCAAACCATGTAACGATGAAGGTGTTATGCGATATATCCTATTGTTAACACAAAAATCAGTGTTTATTGGAGGAAGTTCCTTGGGTACCCATTGTTTCTATAGATGTTTGTACCTCAAGGGCACCTCAATGTCGCCTTTGGTCTCATCATCATAAGAACATGACTCCCCTTGAGCAAGGAAAAATTTCATGCGTTTATTGAATTTTCTTCTAATCTTTTGACCTCTAGTTGATCTCCCTATTGTAGACCTACTACATGTCTCACTTTCATTTTCTATTCCTGCATTTCCCTCACTCAAGGAAGACACATCTGACAGATACCTATTTGGTGGTACCTGCACTCCATCAAATGAGAGAGTCAGTTGGTAATGAGAGAGATATTTTGCAAATGAGGGTAATGTTGATGAAGAAGTCGACCCTAAAGTTGATGTTGAGATTAAAATTTGAATAAATTCAACTAGGGCCTCAAGTGTTGATAACTGTATTAGATTTGCTGCTAATGTCGAGGTTTGAAAAACAAAGGAAGTTTGTTTTCCAAGTAATTTAAAAAAAAAAAATTGTTTCTATAGGGTGTATTGACTTATACCTATCGATCCATGAGACTGTGCAAGATCCTCGTCAAAGGGGTTTAGGTTCCTGCACATATAATTCAATTATCCTATGTTAGCTAAAAATTACATAGTACACAACATGAACAAAATGAACTTTATAGACACAAAGAGTATTAAATTAAAAAAAATGTTGTCATCGTAATCATTGTAATTTTTTTAATTCCTTACCTTTACTTTATGTAGACTATACAGGATCCTTGACTAAAGGGTTGATGATGTTTGTAGTCAATGACTTGTTCCCACCAAGGGTGACAACATCACGCAAAATATATACATGAAATCAACACCATCAATTGAGCATCATAAGCATTACATTTGTAAGTTGATAAACAATAAATACATATGTATCATAAGCATCACATATGTATCATCATATATGTAATTGATCATCATAAGAATCACATATGTGTCATAATAAACATGTAATCCATCACATATGTATCATAAATCATCATCCATCACATAGGTAATAAACAATCCACATTCTCTAAATAAACACAAAGTTCAAAAAATGTCACATGTATCATCATAAACATGTAATCCATCACATATGTATTTTAAATCAACATCCATAACATAGCTAATAAACAATCCAAATTCCATAAATAAACACAAAGTTAAAAAATGTCACATAAATAGTCACTCTCCCTATCTCTATCTCCTCGGGGTGGCATAGTTCTACTATTAGGACCTGCTAGAGGTGGGACATGAATTAAAAACATTAAAAGGTGCATCATGAATTAATTATGTAATGACATTAGAATTCAAAACATAATGAATTAATTATGTAACCATATAAGTCAAATAAATTTCTATCACGGAATCAATATTAAATAGATAATATACTAATCACATACCTCATACATTTCATTCATGTCATTGATCTTATTCTTCATCCAACTCATCATCATGGCCATCATTATCATCATCATCACCACCACCACCACCACCACTACCATCATCGTCTTCGTCATCATCACCGTCATCACCATCACCATCACCATCACCATCACCATCACCATCACCATCACCATCACCACCACCATCACCATCATCATCATCATCAACTTCTTCTTCTTCTTCTTCATCGAGTAACTGTCAATCACGATCATCATTTGCATCATCTTCTACTTCTTTGGTATCTTCTTCTTCCATCACATTATACTTTATCGGCCTTCCTCTTGGATCATGTCTAACAACAAATGACTAACCCGGTTTATGTGGAACCTCTGAGTAAAATACCTGCTCACATTGGCTTGGAAGAACATAGGGCTCATCCCCAACTAGTTCAAACGACCTTGTATTAACCATTGTAAAACTATTATCATGTTCAATAACAGTTCTATCAGGATCATTTTTATTCAATCGTAGCCTGTACCATTTGACGACAAACAAAACTAATTTTAAGGAATTAAAGTCACACTCAATTATATCATCCAAAATGCCATAGTATCGATTTTGAGACTCTTGAGGATGTATGTCATTTCTCGATGAAATATTTGTCACCTCAAAGACTGCAATTATCCCAGAATCACAAGTTTTCTTCATATCATCCAACTTTTTGATGCGAAATTTATGACCATTGCAGTGCATAGCGTTGTGGTGTTTGACCTACAATATGTCAAACATGTAAAAATTATTGCATCGTGAGTTGATAAACATATGGGTGATTAATAAATTTATACGTACTTGTTTATCTCTTAAACCATATGCTAAATCAATTTCCGTTTGCGTAACATTGAAATCTCCATAACGATGAGCTTCTTTAACCAATGAAGCCACACCTTCCCATGTTAATGTTCAATCCATAGTGTCATCCAATCAAGATTGTTTGCAATATACAAATGTAGTGCATCCCACTCTCGACCAACTATACAAAAAATAAATAGACGTCTTACAACCGATTTATTTTGAAGATTAAGAATTAATTAACTACAATAACATCTTATAATTACCTCTCACTTTCCTCAATCTACCTTTCCCCATCAATTACTCCCCTTCGAATTTGTTAATGGGGTTGGGATCCCAAATGCGATCCACATGGATCTTTGCTGCAAACTTAGGAAGATATTCAGAAATGTACACCATAGTCTGGTATACCATATATCCCTCCACCATAGAACCCTCAGGATGTGCTCTTTTTCGAACCAAAGCCTTCAAAAATTTCAAGTGCCTCTCAAGCATCCACATTGACCTAGTGTGTATAGGTCCACACAATTCAATCTCCTCAACTTGGTGTATGAGGTAGTGTTCTTGTGCATTGAAAAAAGATGAAGGTAGACACTTTTGCATTTCACACATTAGATGCGGAATTTTTCTCTTCCAATATTCGATATCTTCTTTATGTATTTCTTTACATGGTAGCCACCTACAAGATATTCAAGGCGCAAAAAAATATATTACATAACAAGTAAAACAAATCACAAATATAATATCTATACAACGAACTGAACAAATATCACTACTTACCTCATGTATTTTCCAAGATCATATATGACTTGCTTGACATTATTGTCGAAGTGGTCTGGGAGAGATAGAGGTAGAACGTACTGCAACAATTATAAAATTATCATTTTATTTTTTCCTAACATAATACAATGAAAAGTACATGTGCAGTATACAAATATATAGTAAATACACAAGAACATGAATTACCTTAATGAAGGTATGCCAATCATGCGTTTTCATCCCTAGCCCAAATTCACTTTTCTTTGATATGAGATTGTTTATGTTCGCAACAAATCTTGTGGGAAATCGAATTTTTCGTATGACTCCTTTTATAGCATTGCTTTGTTGGTCCATTAATAACCAAGGAAAGTCACTTATATTAATCTGGTCTCCATGGCTATTTGATTGAATGACATTTTTCATTGCATGATTCGATTCTTGAATGTCACTACAAATTTTGACAATGTTTTCTTTGTCACGCTTTCCATCCAATATTTTCCATAATGTCTCTGTTATATTCTTTCCAATATGCATAGTATCAAATAAATGCACAATTTGTAAGTGCTCATAGTAGGGCAACCTACTAAATTGTCGGGGATAACTTTTTAGTCCCTTAGGAAGGTGGTCATTAATGCCTTGACGACCTTCATGATCATCAATCACATCATCAATAAACAAAACACAATAGAAAAGATGTTTTATGACATAAACCATTAGATGGAATGGCATTACCTTGACGATTAATTCTATTATATTTCAACTTGCACAGGTGAGGTGTCATTCTTCGTGGCTTTGATGTATTCTCTTCTTTCTCATTGAAAAGATGTTTTCAGTATTTCAATACTTATGATTTTTGTGGAGAAAGTGCCTATATTCATCAAACACTTGCTTTCCTAAACTTTTTGAATGACGATATTTCATCTTTGGACCACAAATTAGACGTGCAAATTTTCCCTTTGTTTGAAGACCTACAAGATAATGTATAATTGGATTAAATCTGTTAAGTTTTTTAATTATAATTATCATGTGCAACTTGAACACTATAACATACCACAAAAATGTGTTAGCCCTGGGGCATGGTGTATTGTCCATACAAGCATCACACGGAATTGAAATTGTTTTTGTCCTATTGGTCTAGAGACGTCATACATAGTGACACCATTCCATAACTCCAACAACTCGTCGATAAGAGGCTCAATATATACATTCATATCTTTAACTTGGTACTTATCTAGTCGAATGAACAAAAACATTACATAATTATTCTGACCATTTTACTGCAATATTTATAATTAAATGTAGACGACTATTAAATGATAAAATACTTGGAACAATCATTGCCAATATTATGTGCTCCATGTTTATGACATCCATGGAGGAATGTTATTGTTGATAACAAAAACAGGCCACACTGAGTAAACAAACCTCAGCTCTCCAAATGGGTTGACATCGTCCGCTGCCAATGAAAGCCTGAGATTACGAGGTTCTTCTCTAAAGTGTGGCCACTTTTCCTCTATGTCCGTAAATGCTAATCCATCTGCAAGCATTTGAATAATGTCATCTCACTTCTATTGCGTGCATGGTAATCCATAAATTGTGCCAAGCTAGTGCACTTGAATAATTGTTGCATATGTGGAATAATGGGAATATAATGAAGAACCTTGCGAGTTACCCTTTTTGTTATTTGATCTGTTCGAAATCTACCGATATGACATTCAGGGCATTCAGTTCGAAATTCATGTTGTTTGTGATATATAATATGATCATTGGGACAAGCATCTATTGCTTGATATTCCATTCCAATATCTTTCATAATGACAGATAATTCTCGGTATGAGCGAGGTAGAATATTTGATGGTGGTAACAAAAACTCCCCTATCAATCTATAGCAAAAAAATATAATTTGTTAATATAAAAAATATTAATGGTACATTATTCACCATTTATTAACTTTAATGACATATATGAAATACCTTAACATACGTGAAATTTTATATGCTGGATAAACCATTCATAACCTTCAAGTTCACCAACAACAATACAATGGAGAGAAGAGTTGTCTGGGAGCCTTCGTAAAGTGCCTCAAATGCCTTCTCAAGTAGAGGTAAATCATGAATAACATCAAGGTCATCTTCATCATCATGATCAGCTGCACCAGTACTAAATGTGTAATGGATCAATGTATTTGTACCATCATCTTCAATTGTTTTTTGTGGCTCATGATCGTCATCTTCCATGGGATCATTATCTTTAGCTTCGATATTCACACCTCCATGTTCCTCCACTTCGAAAACCATATTCTTTGGGTTGTGTTGATCCATATTGTGTGCTCCAAGGTGCTCGACCTATATAAAATTGATAAACATAAATAAACCATAATCATGATCTCATCATCAAGTGATTTCTTATGTATATAAATTGTTAAAATGATATAATGAAAAACTTACCAATGGATGATAATCATGTCCATCTTCAATGTGACCATGCAGCCTACAATGTTTCCTAGTTGTTTTGATTAGAAGTCTTGTAGTCTTTAACCCCTTACAAATTTTACAGGGACAATAACATTTTCCATCACCTTTTATTTTCAAGTTAGACCACAATCTAGCAATTGTCTCCTTATTTTGTTGTTCGCTGATATTGTCTGACATGGTCTTTCTTCACAGGCAAAAAAATCAGGCTATAGAACTAGTTATATAGAAGTTGAAATGTTAGTTATGAAATCAAGTTTCAGTATAATATACCAAATTAAATTACTTGAACATAGAAATTATGCAAATTGAACCAAAACCATTTAACTCTTCATTTTCATCTCAAAACATATGTAATGACTTTGTTGTGATTTAGAGCAGGTGATATGCTAATCGCTTTGTGGGATGCAATCCTTGTATCATATCTTAAGTTGACTAATGTCTAATTGGGGTAATCCATGAGTGTCTAATGTGAATTCATTATCAATGTTGTGAAGTCATCAAGAGTATGGTGATAGTCATCCTTATAGGATCCTCTCAATATTGTCCAAATCAGTCTAAAAGGAAAGTAACTATCCATTCCCATGTGCATGCATACTCACATGACTAATGCTGCCCTTGTGTATCCTAAACATTGAAGAGACCTTATTTGACTTGCCTAATCAATGTGGCTATTGTCCTAATATGAAATATTGAGTTCTACCCTTGCCTCTGCATCAAACTTCTCACATCATGTTTCTTCAACAAAACACACTATTTTGATCGCAATCTTCCTCAATACCCTCAATGGAGGGGCATGTATAATGGTTTCAACATACAAAGTCAATGATCATACACTCCATTCTTCTAGACACCCTTGGATACATTACTTGGCTTCTAGGCTTGGTAAAATTAATATGAATTGAGCCAACACCATGAGGATAGGGTCAAGTATCATGACAACTAATCATAATACGTGAAGACGGGGTTCACACCTAAGTGTTGGCTCTCAACAATGCCACACTTCCAAAATTGTCAATCTCAAGACTTCTCCTATTAGGTCAACACTCATTGATGGCCACAAGGCCAAATCAATGTATCTAGGATTCAAACTCCTTACTCTAGGCTTGGAGGACCCTACACAAGGTCTATGAACACTCACTTGGTACTACAATAGAAAGATCCTTCCTCTAGAACTTTGTTTGCAATGCACACATCATTGGTAATCATTGTTATGATGGATGGTCTATTAGGACAATAAAAAAAATGCTTATTCTTTTTCCACCCTTTGAAACTACAACAAGGTATTTGACTTGGTAGGGTCCCCACACATCACTTCAACACCAAACATTAGGCAATTCAACCTTTTGCCTTCTCAATGCATTTTTTTTGTCTTTCACTGGTTTTCTCAGTCTGATACGTAGGGATATCAGACCTTTCATGGCGTCATCACATGCGCAAACTTCCCTATTATGTCCCTGTAAGTCTAATATTTTAAATACATTTCACCTAGCACTATCTGGTACAGATTCTTGTGTCCTATCCATATAGGATGTTTTCACACCACACTATCATCCTCGACTCATGTGTGTGATGCAGAGGTAGGGGCATGTATAATGGTTTCAACATACAAAGTCAATGATCATACAGTCCATTCTTCTAGACACCCTTGGATACATTAATTGGCTTCTAGGCTTGGGTAAACTAATATGAATTGAGCCAACACCATGAGGATAGGGTCAAGTATCATGGAAACTGATCATAATTTGTGAAGACAAGGTTCACTCATTGATGGTCATTTTGTAACTCACCTTGAGTCTACATGAGCTGTAGAAGCTTGTGATAAGTATGGATGATTGTCTCCTTCCAATATGTAGTCCTTTCATATTTTAGGTGCCTACACACTATGTTGTTGTTAAGTATTGATGTAGTCTTAAGACATCTCATGACTCCATTACATGTCCACACTTGGGTTTACAAACACAACTTTGTCAAAACAAAAACAATATCACTAGTAAAACTATGACTGTGACAATTAATACCCTTAGGACAGTCATAGAAATTTAATCTATTCCATTTGATTTTGATCCACAAACCCTTCTGAAGGTTTCATAGGGTCCGCTCACTCCTCTCTCTTTCTTCGACCACTTCAAAATACCAATCACTTGGTCTTCCCACCAAATTCTTCACTCTTACTGCCTTTTACTATCTAATACATAGAGATATCAGACTGTCCTCATGCCCAAACACGTACCAAATCTAATTTGGAGCCTTGCACACAACATAATATGATACATATCATGATACCCAAGTTAGCATGATATACCTATGGTTACTCCTACCCAAGTGCAAACACAAAAGCAATGGAAATAGGTGTGGACCAAGACAACTCAAGAATTATCATAACAATAGAAGACCAATAAAATTTATTTTCAGAGCCTAAGGCCAAACAAAATGAAGAGAGAAGAAACATGGAGTCAAAGAAGCATGGACAACAAGAAAAAGAGGATCTATCTAGGCCCCCACCCCCAAGATGACTCCTCCAAAATTTTAAACTTAGGTGCACAAGCAACAAGATGAAGAACAAAGGCCAAAGTAGTTTGTAACTACCATCAACCCATCCATCCAAAGTGATGAGAATCTAGATGTTCCTAAGTGGCGACAATTCAACTTTGAAAGGATAAAGAAGAGAGTATTGAAGAAAGTAAGTTTGTAAAAGATGATCGTTGAGGTTGAGACCGCAAGGAAGCCAAACAAGGAAATGACCTTGTATGCCACCTAAAACTATGCAAAAGGAGAGATAGTTGCAAACATCATTATCCCAATGCCAAATAAGGATGGCTGAGAAATGGATCCTTTTGATCATTAGGGAACTCGAGTGAAATTTAGAAAATAAACTAAATGGGGAGAAGTAGCAACTTTATATGCAACTACTGAAACTATAAAGGTAAGGATGCAAAAATGATACCAATCTAAACAAGAAAGGAATGCTATTTAGTATCATAGTACATGAACAACTCTTTAAAGATCTTGATGCCCCTTGATCTTCTCAAGTTTCAGGGATATTGATGCCTACTTTTCTTCGTAAAAAAGAAATGGAATATTTGTATGCTATGAAGGGTAAAGCTACAATGATGGATACATGGGTTATGGAGCAAATTAATCACATTAGAACCTTATTTGCTAAGTTCTACAATGTTTATGATGAAGCCAGTAAGTTGGAATTAATAATGTCATTCTGTGCTACTCAATGGGAGAAAGATGCGAGGAAGTGAAATTAAAACGTTGAGTGAAAATAAAATCAAAGAAGCTGATGTATTGAGAGATGAAGATAATGGCTTCATTCAAAGTAGTCTAGACGAGCTAATATTCAAGCTAGAAATCACATAAGGAAAAATAACTAAGATGGTAAAGTGTCATTATCCCATGTTAACTGAGCATTGGGCTTATGATGAATACATAACAATCAATTTTGGGGCCCATCCCTTTAGATCAGATAAGGATTGGTTGGACACTATATAAGCTATCTTGTCTAAATGGGATAAAAAGGTGGAAGGGAAGTTTGGGCCAAATAGTAAATTTGATGAATAAGTCTTGAATGAATGTATGGGGTTAATTGTGGCTACATCTCATGTTGCCAATGTGGTGAAAGCCTTAAAGAATTATATTACCAAACTAAATAAAGTTGTTAGAGTTGTTGACTTTCGAATCAAATGGATAGATAGGCCAAATGAAAGATCTTTAGGATAATATTTGTATAATTATGAGTATAAGAAATGGAAAAAGAAGGCTTCCTCCATAAGAAATCCAAGTCCGAATTGATTTGTTTCAAATTTTGATCAAGTAGATGGAAAATAATGGATTCTTAGTTAATTTGAAGTGATGACCTAGCAAGCTTATCTTTATTTAAGTAAGGGCCCATCCAAATACTATTAGTGAACTGCACCCAAATTAGAAAGTTTCCTTTTTTTGTACAAGCATTTCAACTTCTTCCTCTACATACATGAAATCCAACTTCAATATACACAAAGTATAAAGGAAAGTGTGAGTTGTCCACTCTAGTTCGGGCTAGTAACTACTCACTTTCTCTTATTTTGCATATCATACTTACTATTATGGGGTTATTGTACTAGAATGAAAAAAGTTAGCAACTTGCATGTTGGCTGGACTTCCTAGAGGTTAGGTAATTTTGGGCAAGTTATTTCATAGAATTAAGGAGGTTTCCTCCTATAAATTGATGTTTTCAAGATATTTTAAAGGTTGGAAAATTGATGATTTGAGGCCTCTAGCATAGTTTATTTCAATTTTTGTGGCTCTTTATTCTCTTTGTTTCATGATACATTTTATGAAGATAGTGGACTCAAGTGCTAGTGATTTGCTAGTACATGGTTAATATATCAAGTTGTTGTCGATTCATTGTCTCATTGAGTTTTTGGTATTTTTCTAGTGTCTACATCTTCCATGATTTAAGAATGATCTAAAAATATTTGTGGTTACTTCATTCATTTGCTAGATTTGATTGATTTAGCATGTCAAATGGATCTGAAAACTAACCATGTTGATAATATATGCTTAGAATAGGTGCTAGTAATTTGTTTTCTCTTGTTCCCTACTCTATCTTTCTTGTTAGAGTATAGTTGAGAGGAATCTCAACAAGCGGTATAGTTGATAATCAGCTTAAGAGACAAACACTTAGCCATCCCAGTATAGTTGATAATCAGCTTAAGAGACCTTAGGAGGTCGTGATTCCTCATCCCCACCTCTTTCAGGAGAATTCCGGTAGTAATACTAGGCTTGTATTATTTGTACCATTTTGACCATCAACATGAACCTCCACACATAATTGTAGTTGATGAACTTCTTAGGATTTTGAATAACTTAAGGTTTTCATAATGGAAGCTAAGGACAAATTGGTATAGGCTTTATCTAAGGATGGGAATAACTTTGTTAAATTTGGTATTGATATTGTCCCTTCCTATTAGTCTTCTTTTCAATGTTTTAATATTTGGAACACTAAAACGATCTTGAAGGTTTTCTTTTTTTGGAATGCTAAAACAATCTTGAAGGTTTTATTTTTCTAGTGCATGACCTAGGAATGGCAAAACATGGGTAGTTGTGAATCAGTAGGTTCAACAATTGGATTTGAAACAGACTATGGCTCAACAAGAAATTGGAGGGATCTTATTGGCAATTCAGCTACCTCAAATGGTGAAGATTCTACCCAAGCAATTCCTCATATTATGCAAATATTATGTAAATCCAAAATTCCTCATGCAAATATTATGCAAATCAGAAGATTCAATGAATGAAGGTGAAGATTCAACAATTCCTCATTATGAAAATCCAAAATTAAGGTGAAGATTCTACCTCGAATGTTGAGTGTGTCATTTGATCTTGCCAGGGGTTGAAGTCGACGCGGAAGCCTGCATGGGATTGAATGCACAAATGACTTGCCCTCTTTTTTTTTCTTAAGTAATGCCCGTTGTCGTCAAAATTTCGACGAATGCGAGCACTTTAAAAAATAAAAATAAAAAATTTCATTGCTAATGCCTTCTCCGTCGAAACCAAATGTGAAATTAGCGTCGGAATTTCGACGAATTCGGGCATTTAAAAAAAAAAATCAAATTTGGTCACAATATACCTTCTCCGTTGAAAACCTCCGTCAGAATTCTAGACCAAATGTATTAGTGCAAGTTTTGTGCATATGTCACATAGAGATATCATATGCATAGTAGCGATGAAGATGCATTGCATTGACTCATTCTTTAAAGGTTTTACTATGCATTGAAGATAGGCCATAAGCACATGAACCATAAATCGAGTTGATTATGGAAGGACCTAACCAGTTAGGGCTAAATTTCCCCTTTTGATTTGGGAGTACATTTACATGTTGGTGGTTCACATAGAGAATCACCTACTTTGAAAGTTCTAGAGAGAATGTTTTGATTATAATGTTTAGAAAGAATTTTTTTTATTCTTGAAGGTGTTTGAGAGCCTTTAATTGATGTGCATCGAGCAACTCAAGCTGATGTAGATGGTCTTCACGATAAGTTTTATCATCAATTAATCCTATAAAGGAAACTCGTAAAGATGAAATTTATAACTCTAAAGGAACAATAACATCGACTCCATCGATAAAATTGTACATAGTTGTTCTAGTAGTCATATGAATACTCATGTGATATGTCCACAATGCATAAGTTAATTGAGTATATTAATCTTTACCATGTTTACAACTTTTCAAATAATTTTTCAATGCTTTTATTGGATGTTTTAGCCTAGCCATTAGATTGAGGATAGGAAGGTGTAGAGAATTGATGTTGAATATGAAAACTCTCTAAGAACTATTTCACTTCGTTGTTTTTAAATGATGTACCATTGTAAGAAACAAGAGTGGAAGGCAATTTGAGATGAGAAATGATATTATCTAGAAGAAAACTATACATTGCCTTAGTGTTAGTCGACTAAAGTGGAATAACTTCCACCCACTTCATAAAGTAGTCTATAGTTGCTAGCATAAAGGTGTGTCCTTTAGAAGAAAGGGGATATATCTTTTCAATAATATCCAATCCCCATGTTGAAAATAGCCAAGGAGAAGCTTGAATATGGAGTTCTTAGGCATGAGCTCGAATGAGAACACTAATATGTTGACATTGTGGATACTTTTTGACTAAGGCAAAGGAATCTTGCTCCATCGTTTGCCAATAAAATCTCATACTCAACAATTTGTGGACAAAGGAGTTACCACCAAAATGTCCATCCCCAAAGCCCATGTGGGCTCCTTGAAGGGCAAGGGGTATCTCAAACTTTGTAAGGCATTGTAAAAGAAGATCATTATAAGTCTTGCAATAAATAAAACTAGATATAATGATGTGTCGAAGGTAAAAGATTTCTTATTCAAACATGAGTATTTTGACTAGTTTTATTAGGAAAGTTTCTAGTCTTCAAATAGTTATAGATATGAGAATACCATTCCCCTAAGTCTATGTTTCAACACATAAGACTATCAAGATTAGGTTTTTTAGAGACGACAAAGAGTGGACTATTTGGATCATAAAATAATAGTCATCTACCCCTTCATCATAAGTACAAGAGAAATCATGATTAACACTGTATCTGCATGACAATTTACTTTCCTAGGAAACCGTCAATAATAAAAGAAGTGAATTAATTAAGGACAAAGCTAAATCTTGATACTAAGATAGTTTGTTCTATTTAGCCTAAAAAGTCCTTATGATATGATTTACTATTAGCTTAGAATCACCATAGACATGAATTTTGTTTACATCTATTGCAATCATGACATGCAAGTCATCAATAAGGGCTTCATACTTAGCAATGTTATTTATACAACAAAAATTCAAAGAAAAGGAAAGAACTTGTTTACCATCATATGAATTTAGAACTACACCTGCTCCAAAGTTTAACATCTCAATCCATCAAAGTACATTTTCCTTGTAGAGTTTTGTTCTAAAGTAAACAAACTTTCATTAGGGAACATGTCCAAATTAAGAAAAGAACAGGGTGAGGTAGCTTCCACTAATTAATTAGCAACAAAATTATCCCTATATTTATTTATGAGACATGAACTTAAGATCAAACTCAGGGAGAAACATCACCTGGCATTTATCTAATCTACAAAAGAGATCAATTCTAGAGAATAAATATCTAAGATCGCATTTGACAATCACAAGAGTTTTTGCATGGAGAAGATGATGTCTTAACTTTTGCTTTGCGAAAATGGGAGCAAGGAATTTATTTTCCATATTAGAATAATAAATTTCATAATTGACTAGAATACAATTGATGTCATAGATCGCTCTTATTTACCATCATCATCATATTGAGCTAATAAAGCTACCAAAGCATGAGGAGATGTTGAAATGTAAAGTAGAAAGTGTCTATCTTACACAACCGACATCAAGATGGGAGGATTAGCCAAATAACTCTTGATAGACTCAAAATAATTTTAACATTAATCAACTCATCGAAAGTGCACATCTTTCTTCAACAAACTCGTAAATGGAAGGGTATGATTATCCAAGTTAGATATAAATATTTGAATTTCCTAGATCTTCCTTGCAAACTATAGAGTTGATAGATGCTCATAGGTGGAAGCATGTTAACAATTGCATCAATCTTATTAGCATCAAGTTTGATTCCATGATGAGAGATAATAAATCCCAATAGTTTGTCGACATCTATGCCAAAGACACACTTAAGTGGATTTAGTCTCATATTATAAAGTTGAAGTCTTTCAAAGATAAGATGAAGATTCACAATGTGATCTTGACAAGTTACAGACATCCAAAATGTCATCAACATAATCTTCTAATATCTAATGAATGAAATCATGAAAGATTAGAGTAATTGCACGTTGGTAAGTTGCACCAACATTCACCAACCCAAAGAACATGACTACATAATATAAGTAGCCCCAAGGGGTTGTAAAGGTTCTCTTATATTGATCTTCAAGATTATTAGAATTTGACTATAGTCCGAGAAGCCATCCATAAAAGATAATAAGGCATGACCTACAATCGAGTGTATAATTATATTGATATTAGGCAATGGAAAATCATCCTTGAGAGAAGCCTTGTTAAGATCATGAAAGTCAATACAAACACAAATATGACCATCAAGTTTACTAACAACAACAATATTAGATATCCAAGGTGAATAGTCAATGAGACAGATAAAACCAAATTTTAGGAGCTTTTCTATCTCTATCTTGACCATTAACAAAACCTTGGGAATCATTTTACATTTCTTTTTCTTGGTAGACTTGGCATTAAGATATAGAATGATATTATGAACCACCACAAATTTATCATTATTAGGCATATCCCCTTAAGACCAAGCGAAGATATCAGAATAGGAATATGAAAATTTGGCATGTGTTTTAGATTCTTCAAGAGAAATGCATTTCCCAATCTTAATTAATTTTTCAATACACTTAGGATCCATGAAAACATAAAAAGTATCTCCCTTAAGAAGAGTACTATGGTCTTCAAGATGTGGTATAGATAGATTCTCATTATCATTAGAAAGAGAACTATTTTCATCAAAATTCATAACGGATTCTCCCAAGTTAGTCTGACTATTCAGACAATATAGGAATCAAGGTTTATGATGGTAAGAAGTTAGAGCAAATTAGACCCCTAAGAGTTCTTACAAAGCTTTATACAAGAAGACGTTTTGAGGAACTACATTAGAGCCTATGGTACTTTCAACATACTCAAGATGAACAAGTTTAAGTGGAAGAGGTTCACAATAAACTATATTTAAATTTAACCATGGTTTTACTTTAAAAGTTGTAGGGAATTATTCATGTGTGATCTTAGAGCCATGTGGATCAAGTTCCAATGGAACTTTAATACATTGTTTGCCACACCCACAAATTTTACCTCCATGTCCTATTTTTTAAAGAATATTTAACCCTAAGCCTTAACACAATTGCAACTCTTTGAAAAGGAGGAGGATCATTGTTAATGTCATGGTCGTTATTATATGTGTCATCTTACTTTATATATGCATAAGCATCATCTATATTAGGTGTAAATGAAATTTTTGGAATGTTTAGGTGGATTGGACTAACTTTGTATTTTCTAAAGAAAGATGTAGTGAAGTCCAAAGATCCTTAATCATCGCCCAAACATGTATTTTGTTAAGAAGTATAAGAAACAAGATTTTCAGCCTTTGGAGATTCTTGAGTGTTAGAAGAAGTGTTCTTAGGTATATCATCTCCAATAGATGTAACCGGATCATATGTCTATGCATTAGAAAATAATTATGGAATTAAGATTTTAAAGGTAGGAGTAACTTAAGTCTGACCACCTATTTGCATTTGATATAATGCATCGCATCAGGATCATCCTTGATCATAACTGCCTCACTATTAGCAAAAAAATTTATAGAATGATATAAAATAAATGTGACTTCTCCTAAATCATGAATCTATGGTCTTCCTAAAAGATGATTATATGGGAAAGATCCTGGTCAAGGTGGGTATAGTAGTAGGTCCCAACTTTAAAGGCAATATTATTGTGCCTAAACCTTGTCGACCAACATTATTGAATCCACAAATGAGAAAAGATGAGGGTACAAAAGAAGTTGGATCAATTTTCATTTTAGGCAATAGGTCAAGTCTGCAAACATAGAGTGTTGAATTGGTATCAATGAGAGTACAACTAATGTCAATATTACTAACATAAATAATTATCATTAAAGGATTTGTTTCATTCTACATTTCTAGAGATGGAAGTTCATGCGAATAGGATGTAATATTTGGTGTATCCACATGAATATGTTCCATCAACATATATACATCCATTATTATAGTAGGTGAAGGTAAGAGAATCTTTTGCCAAGCTTCTTGAAGCATACCTTGATAAACTGAGTAATTTGAAGAAAATCCCAAAGTGAGATCTTAGCGAGAGTAACGTAAAGCTACTCGATAATATCATACTCACTTTATGTCTTAGCCACAAGTTTAGGTGCTTGAGGAAGAGTAGATTATTATTGTGGAAAAGAAGTTGGTTGATCAACGTTTTGTTTATTCCTTCTAGTAAAATGTAAGTATGGGCTACCATTTTATAAGAAGTGGTTTGAGATGTTTTAGAAGTGATAGATTATAAATGCATATTTGAATATAGGATGCTCTGGGTGATCTTTGAAGGGAACACAACAAATAGAGATAATTTTTTTTGGAGATGGACTAGTTGGATTCACGTAAATGACTAGTCTCTTAGGTCTGTTTGAGGCAACATAAACTATGATTACATTAATGGACTTCTCATCTTGTGAAAAAGAACTTTCTAATGAAGAAGTATGTTTAACAAAAAAATTATTAGAAGGAAATGCCTCTAGGAAATCATCTAAGGCACCATCTAACACATCAAAATCTAATTTTGAAAACACATTATCAAAAACATTAAAACTTTGAATGAAAATGTTTTACATAGTTCACATCGAGTTCACCAAAATGTTGAGAGGATTCGTTGTTGTCAAGGAAATGAGGTCTCAAGGAGAAAATAACCCTTGGCTATCCCAAATGATCTAATTGAATAACTGAGAGAAAATGATAAAGAACCTTTATGCATAATGAGTGTCTCTCGAATATGGACACCGATGGATTGCACAAATGATAGCTCTCCCTTGCTATCATCTAGCTCAAAATAGTTGGTTAGCTTCTAGATGACCATAATTTAGTTTGTTGAATCTTTGAACCTACACAAAAAAAATGTTAGGGGCTATTTAGGGTTTTGCCTCTATCAAACCCCCATTTTGGTCTTTCAATCTATACGAACAACCAGACAAGATAAAAATTAGACAATCCAAATGAAAGACAACAAGTAAATGGATGTGTGGTGGAAACAATCCTCGTTGTGGAGGAAAACCCCTATCATGATAAATTAAAGAGGTGTATAGACAACAATATCAAAGATGAGGTACGATAGAGCAATGCCAAGAATTGTGGTTCCTCCCTTGATATTATCTAATAGACATGATAATGTAGAAGATGAGGAGGTTATAATGTTGTTAGTGTTGATATTTGAAAGTATTTTGATAGAGCTTCATTGGTTTTTTTTTTTTGGTTTTTTTTTTTTTTTTTTTTTTTTTTTGTGTGTGTGTGTGTGTGTGTGAGAGAGAGAGAGAGAGAGAGAGAGAGAGAGAGAGAGAGAGAGAGAGAGAGAGAGAGAGAGAGAGAGAGATGGATTTGTTTGGTTGAGTAGGTGGGAAGAGTTGTTACACTTGTGTTTATTCACTATAAGATGTGTCAAGGATAAAAATTTGTACAATATTCTCATTTGAATTTTGAAATTTGTCAAGATGCTAGTGTGTTGCACAAATATCTGCGCATGGCACTGTCATCCAATAGAATTTTATTGGTTTTCAAACCAAAGTCTATTGATGCTTCATTATTGCGACCTATGAAATTGGTATCATTAGATTTTAAACATAGGTTTTGTCATAAATGCCATGGGCACAATGCATAAATGTGAAATTGGCATTGAGTGCAATTTCCCATACTACAATTGTTTTGTTTGTTCTATAGCTCATTCGACTCATTTTGTTTTCTTATTGCCAAACTTTGAGGGTATATGGAAGATGACATCATTTAAACATCCTCCTTGAAAATTAGCCCTTGAAATTGATTGGAGCGAAATAATGTCCACACTCTTTAACCAAAAAATGTTGTCTCTAAGTGGATCCAATGTCTAGGATATTGCAGTCAACTAGACTAATGTCCAATCAACTGGAGCCATTAATCATTAGTTCTCACGCAAAGCCAAAGGCTATCAATACTTTGTAAGAATAATCAAATTTAGTCTCCCAGAGTTTGTATCGTGACACTTAAGGAAGAGGGAGAGTAGTTTACTTAATTCTCAAAATATGCTAGCTCATTGAGCAATATAATATTGAGATTTAAGTAGAGAGAACACAAAATTAATATGGTACACATGATGCACCAAACAACAATTAGCTCTTGAATATTGAACTATTCATTAATTGTGGAAACAATGTGATAAATATTTGTGAAATAGCATCTTATATGCATATTGATTTCATTTGTATATTAAAACTCTTATCCTTAGTAATTATTCTTCTCTTGATCTAGAAATACATTGATATGAAAAACATCCAATTGGTGCATTTATAAGTATGGTAAAAAACAATTGTATGACCATCCTCAAAATTGTTCTTAAAAAGTATTCCTATTGCATGAAAAAAAATATTACCTCTTATACTACTTTTCTTGGTGTTATTCATGGTTTCACATTCTTTTAAGAACTCTTTACTATTTCCCTCCTAATCTAAATTTTTCATCTATTATTGGCAAATTTGAATTTGATATTGTCTAGAAAGCATTATTAAACCATCAAATTTGGCTTTGGAAATCTGCTTCATTCTCTTCTTTAGTAGTTTGGAAAAGTATACAATAGAATAGGATTTCACACTTTTAGTTACCTTGGTATCTCCATCTTCATTCACAACCACTCATTATTTTAGGTCCTTCATAGTCAACACGATACTAGTATATTGGTAATGTGTAATAGGTGAACTTGAAGGACTTTCAATATGTCAACAATTTGTGCATTTGTCCACATATTATCCAATATTCCTCATTTTTATTGGGTGTTAATAGGCTTAGTGATCCCATTGCAAAAAAGATCATATTATTTTGAATCACATTCTTTAATATTGTAAGGTACAACCACATTTGGGTACCTAATGTGTTTCTCAAGGCAAGTTGACACTAAATTTGCAAATACTCAATAATATCAGGTGATCCCACAATACTGGGTTACACTTTTTGGTACATCTTGATTTTTGCTGAAATCATACATTTTTTAGAAATTATAATGATTTAAGCCTTGTCATGTCCCATTTGAAGCAATTGATTGAAGAGAGTTAGATCAAACCCTCTTAGATCAAAATCCCTTGGATAGAACCTCTCTACTCTTGAACTATACCTGCAATGGAGTCTCCTTCACACCTATCAAAATAATGATAAAAAACCATTTTTACATTAGCTTTTGGGGGGTCAATTTAATTCATTTAAAAAATTTGTTTTTTAAAGTATGTAGTCCTTATTATAAGCTTTTCAAATAGCATAATTTTTAATATATTTAATTTCATTAATATATTTATGGTTAATTTCCTATGAATGTAGGTTTTTCATTGAACATTAAGGATTGTGTTTCACACATGTGGAAAAATTGAAAAATAGAGAAAAAAATTGTAAAAAATATATTTTCCCTAGGTATTGATATCTTCATTTCAACACAAAAAGAAGTAAATTCAAATGCATACAAAAAAAGTTATACATTATGGAATACACCTCTGTCCAAATTAAAATTACTTTGACTTAAAAAATTAACTAAAAAATATATATGTGAAAAAAATTTATGAAAAAATATCCATCCACTAGATATTGGTGTGACAAATCTATATTTTAAAAAATAGAATTTTCTTCTTGCTATAAAAGAAGTTATGCATTACCAAATAAATGTCACTTCTAAAAAATGCCGATTATTGTAAAAATTGAATTATTAAAAGTTACATAACAATATGGACAATTCATTTCTAATTATATATATATATATATATATATATATATATATATATATATATATATATATAGAATCTATATGAAAAATCTCACAAATCACTAGTTTATTTCATCTTGAAATTCTTAATGGTTAAGTCGCTATAAATGTTAGAAAGTAAAGATCTGATGCAAAATGTTGATTTTAGTGTAAGTTGGCCAAAAAGTGTAACCCAATATTATGGGATCACCCTATCCCAATTTATTCAAGGCTTGACAAGTAGAAACAAAACTTGTCACTCATATGTTATTCATCAAGAGGAGCTCCTAAGAATTTTTAAGACACAATTCCTTAACACTTTTCACAACAAGTCGCTCTTTGAAAGTGAGACCAACACAAAAATCTTAGAATCAATTCAATCAACACTTGATCACCTAGTGTGCACCTAAACCTAAATATCATCAACAATCCACGATATAAAACATATCAAATGAACACGTCTATCTCAATCTCCCATAATTTGTATTATAAGACACAAACAAGAGTAGGTGAGAATAGTTTACTTCAACATTAATATATGCTTAACTTTAAAAGCAAAATAATGTTAGAATTTAAATAGATATAGGACATCAAATGAATGGCACAAACAACACTTTAGCACTAAAATAATGAAAGATCAATCTTGATTTTTCTATTTTGACATAAATATAAATGTCATATCTATATATGTAATGAAATCATTTGTTTTTCAGACTCGGGTCCTTGTTAGTATTGTGCTCGTGATATAGAAAGACATTGATGATTAAATATTTAACTAGTACACTATGTTGTGTTATAAAAAGCAGTTGGATAATTTTACCCAAACTCGTTCCTAAAATAAATTCTCAAATACATGCATGGCAAAAATATTTCTTTGAGAAAACTCTTCTATTCACACTTTCTGTTGTAATATTTTGTGTTTCACTTTTCATTTCTCATTTTGATATACTTTTGTAATACTTTTTCCTCCCTTATTTTTTTCAGCTGCATTTAAGTTCTTTTCTCCTCTAAAATTTAATGTAGTCTTCATAAGTTAGAAGTTGAGATTTTCTAGAAAGCTTTATTAAACCATTAAAAATAGCCCTAAATCTCTCTTGATTCTCTCCTTTGGAAAGTAAAAATATAAAAGAGAATTATCATTTATGTTGTTTTGAGTTAGCTCTATCTCTCCTCCTTTATTCTACAACCACTCGGTGTCTTTGAATTTTTTATAATTTGCGTAGTAGTGATATGTTTTATCATAATTAGGTTAAGTTATATTGACGGAATTTCAATATCTTGATTTTTATGCATCAGTTCATATTATAAGTAATATTCGTCATCCTTTTAAGTAACCAAATGTTTAGTTGGGTGTGGGTAGATTTAGTAATTGGATAAAAGCACAAAACTGCGTCATGTTTCAGGTTCACTTATCAACACAAGTGAATTTAAATAATTCTAACTAAAAATTAATTTTAGTCAAACATATGGTCTATATGGATTCATTATAGCTATCTTATATATGGGCCACAACTTTTCCAATTGGAATTGTCCACTAAATGTATATTTTATACCACTTTGGGTCTATTTACCTTCTTTCTTTTTTTAATTGAAAAACTCAATGTTTCAACAACTCCTACTCTTATTTAAAAAAAAATTGAAATGTAAAAATACCCTTTTATAGATCTATAAGTGAATTTTTCAAAATATATATCTTTTAATATTTTAATTAGTTCTTATATTTTATATTTATATTTTATTTTTATTGAAAGTAGGTCGTCAACACTAAAATATAAGGTTGATTATCTTGTAAAGGAAAAATTCTAAAATTTATTTAAATTTTTTGAAAAACAATTGATGCACTAGAGAAAAGAGTCTATATCAAGATGATATAATTCTTTTCTAATTTGGATAAATAACTAAGAAAAAAAGGTGACGCCAAATGGAAAGAATTATATTTTAGTACACACAACTTTTCAAATTTATTGAAAAATATATATATAGATAAAAAATAGTTAAAAATATATTTTGCACTAAAGTTTCAAGTTATCAATATACACTAAAAATTTGAAGAAAAATAAGTAAAATTTACTACCTCATGTAACTTCAATTTTAGCATTTTATCAGCAATTAAATTTTAGTGTTTACTTTATAAAAAAATGTTTTCAAATAATTGTTTAATTTTTTTAAAATATTACAAACATAAAATACACAAAAAAATTTTTTTTTATTAGTTTACATCATTTCAAAATTCAAAACATATATTTCACTTTCTATTGATTCAACTTAAAAAGTTGAATCAACATTGGCCATTTCCTTTATAAAAATGTGACACAACTTTGTGCTTTTACCCAATATTTAACCAACAAATAACTCATTATTTGAGTTTTAATCATAATCTAGAGAATCCCAAGCTATGTCCATAATATATGATGAAACATGTTTGCCAATGTAAATTTACACAAAATGCATAAATATTCAATAATGTCCCCTCACAAGCCAAATCTGGATAATAAGATGAAGATGACCATGTAAATGTCCTTTCTTAAGACTACTACTTGAAATTAATTGGGACACAATACACTCAACCATAAATGGTGATAGGCCAAAACTGGGGCAAAGAATAAGAAAGATTTAACACTTTATAATGAATTTCAGTTCGGTCTATATGTGTCAATCCGGGGTCATAGAACTAATGAAAGGTATAGTGGTTGTCTGCTCAAAGGATGAAGATAGCAAGCCAAGTGGGGATGAAATGCATCTAGAAAATAAACCTATGACAATTCAAATTAATTCTGGTGACAGGAATTGTCACTTCATGTCAACAGAAACTGCACAGACAACAAATTATGAAACAAACAATTTATTAATAATTGACAAACCTTCTCATCAAATCAATAATACCAATCAAACGTTAATAAAATCTTACAAACGAAACTTAAATCATAATCATTTTATCAAACTAAACTAATGGAATTTAAATCACCAATAATATATTTTTGCAGCCCTATTTTAGGGCATTTGATTCTATTCTCTTGCCACTTCTTTTGGAATTATTTGTGGCTTGTGGTTTGGAATAAAACAAGCCACATGTATAAGAATTTGTTGTGCCACAAAAGTAGCCATTATTTTGGCCTACATACAACATAATTTTATTAGTTGCAACAACAAATAATTTATACTATTTCATGTCATATGAGTACAAAAATAAATTGTTTGTTGTTACAACAAGATAGCTAATATTTAGTAAAACAAATAATTAATAGTTGGAATTATTTGTTGCCAAGTATATCCACAGGGTGTAGGAATTTTGTTCTCTCCTTCTCCATAGCATGTTGCAAATTATTTTCCAAAGCTAAAATGAAAATGCTTGTTAGTTAATACAATCTAATATTTATTAATCAAGTATTTTATCTTAAAACTAAATTAAATATTACTTATCTATATTAAATCATATGCAACATAAAATTATAAAATGATATAATATGGAATGGAAATGAACTATGGGAATGGGTATGAAAGCATATGAAATAGGCTAAAACATGACATAAAATGAAACATAAATGGCTCTCATCATTCCCCCCAACTTAACATTCATTATGATTTTTATATCAGCTCCTCATGATAGGATTTATTGCTTTATTTTGTTTTTGCACTATTCATACCTCCTTTAACTCTTAATTTTTCATCATTCTTCTTTTTAAAATTTATTGTTTTAAATTTTTTTCCTAGCATTATTTGTTTAAATGCTATATATAGCAGGTGTCACAAATTTTTTCTATAAATCATTCATGAGTTGCCTAAATTGGGTGAAATGAGATGCAATGTCCATAGGCTATGAAAGGATAGGTGATATGAAGACTAAAATAATATGAAATGATTATGCAAGGTGAAAATAATGGATAGTGTGATGAGATAATTAAGGATACAGTGAAATAATGGGTCAAACAATAGGTAATAAGGATGGTATACCTCCCCCCAACTTAAAGGGTTGATCATCCTCGGGAAATAAGGAGAGGATAGGCATGAATGTTGCATATATGATAAATATAATAAAAAATATTAATAAAGTTAAGAGATAAAATAATGAAAAATAAAATTGATTGTTTTACCAACTCGCATATCCATATATGCCAAGGTTTGATAGCCAATGTAACTCTGCATCAATGAAACTTGCAACAAGGAACCAAATATTACACCAAGAACCGCAACACCACTGAAGATCTCCATCTGACTAAAGCACTAGAGAGAATACCATTGGGAGATGAATCTCATTTTGTAGAACACCTCAATTGAATGTGAAGCTCTTCCTATAGCATAGGTGATCAAAATCAGAGTGACCACAATAAACAGGAGCATAGGTGCACAAGTGAATGATAGGAGGTGATATAAACACTCAGATAGTGAAAGAACCAGAGAAGCATCCGAGTTTTCCTGTAAAATAATCAAGCCAAAGGAAGAACACCAATAATTGCATTTTTTTCTTTTTCCCCTTTTTTAAATTTTTCTTTGTCTTTTTCTCTTTTTTTTTTTTTTCATTTTTGATAACGATAAGTGACCGTTGGCAAGCCAGTTTTCAATCACTCACGGCTTAGTGGCGTGGTAAAAACAATTTTCACCACTAAGAATTTATTTCAACTACAATCTGCCAGAAACTGGTTTCCAAATTGTAGTTGTCTAACAACGCCCGAAGGTTTTCATTGTTAGAATTTTATTGCTTTTCTTTTTGCTTTTTGCTTTTTTTACATTTTTTTCATTTGTTTCTATTTTTTTTATTGAAAAACTGCATAGAATGACCACATAATATGAAACTCTCATATGGATGATGAAGTGATAACACCTGAAACATAAAGTTTCATCTAAAGCCCTTCAATAAAAGTCATTGTGGAAATTGGTTGCATGTAGAACTTGAAAGGATAACCAATGGCCACAAGAAATATACCTCATGAATAGTGACCATGAATATTCTCATAGCATGACTGCTGCAAAAATTCTTGATTTCATTTAGCTCATACCACCATATCTGAAAGTTGATTGCAAAAATTTGGAATACATGCTCAATCATTTGGGTAAAAGAATTACCTACAAGAGAAGCAATCCACCAAAGAAAAGGCTATAAGGGGAAAGACCAATGCAGTCTCTCAACTTATCCATATAGCTTTAGATGGGTAGATGAATTAATCCTTTTGATGGAGTGTATGGATCTGCATTAGAATATGATCAAGCTCCTTGTAGGAGCTCCACATGTCTTTGGATGTGTGGCTTATGAAGAATTAGCCAAGAACATGGCACTTTCAGATTCATGGTTACACCAATTTGCATTGTGTCCTCCACATGGTCTAGCAACAAGGATGGTGAAAAAGAGAATTTAGGACCATTAGCATTGGACACCCAGCACAAAAATTCCTCTTGTAATCTCCAAGAGTGCAACACAAAAGAAACTTGATCTTCACCACCTAGTTATCAAGGCTAACAAAATGCATCTTTGAAGTTTCATGAGGAGAAGCATCAACAATCAGTGATGAGTAACCATCATAAGAAACTTGTACCATATTCTCATGAGCAAGCATATCAAGTATAGTAATGTACAATATCATCCATTTAATAACTTCACCATTATGATAATTTATTGATTAGAAAAAGAATGTAAAGTTATATATATGAATAAATATGTAATAATAATAAAATGGATGGTTGACAATTAATTCTTGTGTAAGTATAATATAAATGAAATGATAATCAACACAAGAAAGCATACCTTGATGTATTCCATAGCTCACATATGTGGTTTTATTAAAAGTCCCAAAGAAACAGTCAATGAAGACATTATTAAGAATCAACCAATGACTTTCAAAATTCAAGGGAATTCCTCTTCCCCCCAACTTAATTTCATATTGAAAGGCATGAAATAAAGATAGTAACATGTATAAGAATAATTTGAGCCTTGTTCAATGGTTAATCAACCAAACATTTCAAAAACTCAATGGATTCCCCACTTAAATTCACATTACAAAAGCATGGGGGCATTAGGATAATCCAAGGAATCAAGCAATACAATAACACCTCTTGTCAATGAATGGTCATCTTAAGACAATACCAAGAATCAATAATGAGAAAGATATATCAATTAATACCTTGATCCTTTTTAAATGAATGATAATCCAATTGCATCATATTTTGTTCGGTCAATAATGCATTCAAATCCTTCTAGTTCTTCTTAGTCATAAAATCAATTGGACCTAGATCAATAAGTGTGTGAGGAATACACATTTTTATTATAGGCCTCCCAAGATCTAGATGTTTGAACATTAAAACATTTTTAAAGGATAGATCTTGTAGGATGTCATTATGTATCGCCCACAACTCGTGAATGATTAAGGCATACAATAGATCACCTTTTAGTTCATGCTTACTTTCAACACACACATTTATCCTCTCAATGATGAAATCATATGGATGTGTTTCCTTAGGTGTGTGAAACATTTCAAAAAGTTGTGATTCATGAAGTAGATAAGAAGAACTAAATTGATTATCTATGAATTGATCAGTATGTTCCTCTAATTCATTTAAACAAAAATCACATTCTCTAGTTGTATCATCAATTTCATGCACATTAATGAAATGCAAAGGGATCATTAAAATCTCATCATTATGTAATGTTTTATTAGGCATTGATAGTACCCTTGGTGGATATGTGAAGGTGGATATTTGGTGATATGAATGTGATAATGAAAATGGTAATAATTGTTGCGGATGTAAAGTGGGTGGGATGACATAGGATGGGTATAATGGAGATGGTAATGATGGATATAGTGATTGTTGTGAGCCTTCGTTATTCCATTCACCATATATACTAGGTGAATAAGTATTTTGTGAAGAAACATATTGTCTTTTAAATCCAATTGAATCATAAGACATTTCAACATCCTTAACCATACCTTGATTTTCCCTACTTGGCATTTGAAGTTCTTGAGTTATAAAGAAGATTGGTGCATGTTTACCATTTTCTTGTTGAGGCTTGCTTATAACTTGTATATCTGTTAGCACATCCTCTTGATCAACTTGGTGTGTACACTTAGCCTCCTCCTCGCACCAATCAGAACAACACATGGTTAAATCATCATTTTCAAAATTTCATTGTCTTAAAAATTCATCAATTATGTATTCTTGCTCATCTATAGGAATAATACTTGTAAATGATTATGACAATGGTAATGTAAGATCGAGATGATCTATGTTGCATTCATTAGATAGAGGGGTTATAAAAACATCACCTTGGTTCAACACGATTCCAACACCAATTTCCTTTTCAGTTTTTAAATTCAAAATTGACGTGTCTACACTATATTGAAAATGCAACATTTTTGACATTTTTGTGTTGTTTCTTCAACATTACTTCTTCTTATCAATCTCACAACAATTAATGAATATATAAATGTTTCTTTAATTTCTAAGATCTACTGCAAACAATGCATCTATATGATTTAAAACAAAGCAAAGCAAGGTTAATCATCTAAACAAGGTCGACAATTGCATAGATTTTCATCGAGGTGCAATGGTCCTAACTTAGCCCACTACGGTTTCATGCCTTTAATACCTCTCCCCGACAACATTGCCAAAAATGATAGGCCAAAACTAGGGCAAAGAATAAGAAAGATTTAACACTTTATAATGAATTTTAGTTCGGTCTATACGTGTCAATCTAGGGTCGTAGACTGATGAGAGGTATAGTGGTTGTCTGCTCAAGGGATGAAGATAGCAAGCTAAGTGGGGATGAAATTCATCTAGAAAATAAACCTATGACAATTCAAAATAATTCTGGTGACAGGAACTGTCACTTCCTGACAACAGAAATTGCACAGGCAACAAATTATGAAACAAACAATTTATTAATAATTGACAAACCTTCTCATCAAATCAATAATACCAATCAAACTTTAATAAAATCTTACAAATGAAACTTAAATCATAATCATTTTATCAAACTAAACTAATGGAATTTAAATCACACTACTGTTAAAGTTTAAAACGAAAAAGAAATAAGACAACAAAAAAAATAAAAAAATATCACTGAGCTTCCCGAGGAGTGGGCCCTTGTTCCTGGTTTGTACGGTGGGAGAAATGAATGCCGTCTTATGCTGGTTTTATCAGAACAAGCAATATTTTATTTATCACAGAATAATATAAAATTCTTTGTCTTTCATCTCCCCCTTTCAATGATATTACATTGCCTTTATAAAATGAATAGGCGTGCAACAAATTCTCAACTATTTCCTATTCACGGATATTAGTTTGTTGCATTATTTTCCAATGCTTTTCTCCACCAATAATATATTTTTGAAACCCTATTTTATAGCATTTGATTCTATTCTCTTGCCACTTCTTTTGGAATTATTTGTGGCTTGTGGGTTGGAATAAAACAAGCCACAAATAGCTAATATTTAGTGAAACAAATAATTAATAGTTGAAATTATTTGTTGCCAAGTATATCCACAGGTGTAGGAATTTTGTTCTCTCCTTCTCCATAGCATGTTGCAAATTATTTTTCAAAGCTAAAATGAAAATGCTTGTTAGTTAATACAATCTAATATTTATTATTCAAGTATTTTATCTTAAAACTAAATTAAATATTACTTATCTATATTAAATCATATGCAACATAAAATGGTAAAATGATATAATATGGAATGGAAATGGGTTTGAAAGCATACGAAATAGGCTAAAACATGACATAAAATGAAACATAAATGGCTCTTATCAAATGACTCTCTCAAGGTGGAGTCTAAAATTCAAGTAGAGAGAACCATAATACATATGGTACACATAATGCAACAAACAACACTATATCACTTGAATAATGAACAATCCATCAACTTTACATATTTTTTAAAAATGTATGTGTAGTAACAACTTAAAGGTGCAATGATCTCATTGGAGGTTTTATAAACTCACATTGTTGGTTAATATAATGATCTTGAAATGAAAGCACATTTATTTATCAAACATCCAACCAATACATTTTTAACTATATTAAAAATAGTTGTATGACCTTCCTCAAAACCATGCTTTAAAGACATTATCTAGTGCATCCATTTATAAATTATTCCCACCAATCCTACTTTTTGCAATATCGTTTCTCATTCATATGTTCTTTTCTCTCCCTTTTACCCACCATAGCTTTACTCTTATTAATCTTGATTTGATTTACATTCCTTATTATATTATTTTCATATTGACATAGTTTGGATTTGATATTTTCAAGGGAACCTTATTAAGCCATTAAATTTTCTTCTTGAACTCTCCTTGATTCTTTCCTTTGGGAATTTCAATAATTGTTAAAGAGAGCAATCATTTCTAATAATCATTTAGATGTGTGGGTATAGGCTCATTGACTCCATCTCATAACTTTGTTGTGAATAAGATCTCAAGCATAACCTCAAATAACTCATTGTACATCATATTGTTGATCCAACATGTTTGTGAAGAAAGTTATACATCAAATGTGCAAATATGCACTAAATATCTCTGTAATTTTTTTAGAAGGTATAGGAATATGTCATCACACAAACATTGTTCTTTAAGAATAACACCAAAAAGAAATGGGATACTGTATATTTCAAACTCTAAAGTGACCAACAACTCTCTAGAAGTTGCTCTGACCTCAAATTAGTATTTGATGCGGGAGCATTCAAGTCCATAAGCAATTATGGATCGTCCAAAAAAATTAAGGTTTGATTTTAGTTTCAATTTCATTTCAATTCAGTATTGGCTTCTATTTTAGTTGGTTTTTGTTAGCATGCTTTTAGAGGAATTTCAAGATGTATTTAGCCAACTACATAATCCATCATAAAGAAGGCCCAAATGGGCATTTGCAATTTTAATTTGGAATAAAATGAAACAAACTCAGTTAAGTTATGGTCAATCAAAATTTTAGCATCTATCAATAAATCAAAAATTTAGCATCTATAAATAAAAAGTTGAATGTATAGCTAGTGTAAGGAACCCCTAAAATTGACAACAAGTTTTAGTTCCTATTGAAAGAATTGGATTAGTCTTCAACCCTTGCTTTTTTTCTTGCAAAGATTGATTCCACATTGGAGAATAGCCAAAAGGATAAATCAACTTCAAGTTTGGTGGAATTTAGATATTAACTAGGTACAAAGTTGTGAGTAGTCAAATCTTGGGGTATTTTGAAGAACTATCAAGACTATTGATAGTTCTAGTTCAAGCTAAAATCACCGACTTAACTTCTACATGTTGGAAATTGACACTCATCTGGTGGCTTCTTATGGTTGATTAATGGTTTAGGGTCTTGATTGATGGTAAATCTTCATGAGATTCCTATCAAGTAATCACGGATCCTGATATCCGGAAGCGAATGTCAATCAGTAGCCAGTTAACTGGTACTTTAGGATGAACATAGCAGTTTTGGTACGAAAGCTTTCCAGTGATTGCGGTGTTATGAATCGTGTATGGAATGATTGGGCCGACATAGAGATGTCATTTTATCATCATTTTGGCGATCCACATTTATCTTTGGTGATCCGGTCAAGACGACATAAAACTACACATTACATTAGCAGGTCGACTTCATAAATGATCTATTTTGTGATTGCAGATATATAAGTCTGGTGTGGAAGATCTTTTTGAAGCATGGTATGATTGTTTTCAAGCGAGTGGTGATCGAGAATACATTTTAGTGCAGTTTCACGTGCGCATTCTTGATCCAGTAGCTGACTGAGACAGAGAACATGGCAGAACAGAGCAGAACAACATAGGTGATACAGTTAGTATATTTGGCACTTAACCGGAACTCATCCAGGCATTGTAGATGTTATTTTGGATTTCATTTTCTATAATTCATCATTGTAATCAATTAGTCAAGTAGTGAGCCTTCAAGGGTTGTAGCCCTTATTGTATTTGAGCAGTGAGCTCTAGGTAGTGTGCCTGAATTCTTGTGCATTCCCCATATTGTAATATTGTTTTGCTACTGGCCATAGTAGAATAATATTGTGGGTTCAAATCCCACCGTGGTTTTTCCCATTTGGATTTCCACATAAAAATCCCGGTGTTATGATTTTGTGGTTTATTGTTTTATGTTTCTTCATTTCAGTTTCATGCTTATGCTTCTGGTGGTTTAAAGTTGAAGTCGGAAAATTTAATAACTAGTAGATCATTGATTCACCCCCCCTCTCAGTGATCTCTGATTCCAACAATTGGTATCAGAGCCTAGTTCCTCTGAGGAAGCCTAACTGCTTGAGGAAGGTCTGGGAGATTGAATCAATGGATTTAGGTTTTCAAAGACAACTTAGTATGGCACTTGAGGATCTTGATGTAGCAAGAAATGAGATCAATTCCTTGAAGAGAAACTTGAATGTTGTTGGTGACTTCATTAATAACTTTAAGTATCAAGTGAACACTTCAAGAGACAAGAGGAAGGAATTAATGGGCAAGCTAAAGGAGAAATAAGATCAAATCATGGAAAATCAAGGTAAAGCTAATGAAGTTGACAAGCTTGGGAGAGAGAATGTTGCATTGAAGAATGAGATGCAATCCATTTTTATGAGGCTCACTAAGGAGATTGAGGACCAAACGAAGAATGAAGAGAATTTGACACAATCATTAAAGGAAAGAGCAAATGAATGCTTCAGACTTACTTATCAGAATGATCAGTTGAAGCTGGAGTTGACATGGTCAAGGAATAATGGTCAAGAACTTGAAAGACATATTGTTGCCCTGAGAGATGGACTTGCTACTGCAAATGAATAAAAATAAATATTCAAAGCTATCTCAACAAGGCTTGATGAGATGTTGGAAAGTCAGAGACATGGAAAGGACATGTAAGGACTTGGATTTGAGAAAGGAGAATCCTCTAGATCTGGACAAAACAATTCAAAACCTAATAAAAAGAAGAACAAGAATCCTCCGATAAGACAACCTAATGCTCATAAATTCAATGGTAGATGCTTTACTTGTAATAAATTTGGTCCTATGGCGAATCAATTCAAAAGTGGGATAAATAATGGAATGAATAATATGAACAATGGTCCTACCTTTACTGGTTAGTGTTTCATATGCAATAATTTTGGTCACAAGTCAAACATGTGCAAAGCAGTAATGAATAAATACCAAAACAAGAGATGTTATGCTTGTGGGATGTTTGGACACATCTCTAACCAGTGCAAGATGAAACCAAATCAAATGAACTTCAAACTGATGCATAATGGTGTTTATCGTGCATGCAATAAAACTGGTCACATTGTAAAATATTGCAAAAGCAAAAAGAGTGCTCTAGTAGACAAAAACAAATCAGATGAGAAAGACAAGGCAAAGGTAGAGGAGATCAGTGACAAACATGAGAAGATGTGGGTCAGAAAAGATGAATCCAAAGCAGACAATGGATCTGCACTCGAATCCGGTGCAAGATATTCATCCGGTAACTAGGGCTTTTTGCCTTAGGGGGAACTTTTCATGCAAATTCTAAGAACCCCCTCTTTGGTGATCTGCAATTGATTATGGAAGGTTGTAGAAAGCTTAAATCATATATGCAGATGTTATCCAAAAGAATTAGTGAAGATTTGATGCTCCGGTAAGCAACCCTATAAAAATCAAGTTAACCGGTTGTAGCATATATTACAATTAAAAAGTAGGCTTTTGAAGGATAAAATGACATTTGAAAGCTTTATTTTTCACAATGCAATCAAGAGATAAGTGTAGAGTAGAAGAGCAAAGTAACTTGGTGATCTAGACAACGATTTCAGTGATTCCAAAGAGAATATATGTTCCCGGTTGTGAATTGATGTATTTATCTGTTTCAAGCTATCAGTTTTTGGAAACCCTAAGTTCGAAATGGCTTTAGCATTTGGAATTGCTACCTTGCTAGTTGTGGAAATCAAGGATAGGGCTCAACTGATTTTCAAGAAACATCCTTTCAAATATGTTGAGGATGATCCCGATGGAGCATTTTACTATGTTCCCTACGTTGTTCTTCACAATGAAGACATAAGGGCATATATCCATTGTGATCTTGATGAAATCGAGAGTGCTAACATGTTAACCCTGTACAACAAGCATCTGGCAGATAGCTTGGGGAATCTCAACCTGGAATATCAGCACGTGCAGGCCAAGGGTTTTTCTCAATTCATGCATTTTCTAACATTTGATGAGAAAGAATGGATCCGGTTCATACTCAACAGAATCCATGATGAATTTATGTGGTTAGATAATCCTCACAAGATTACTGAACAAGCAATCCAGGTCATGACTTGTTTGAGCGCATCTGGTGAAGTTCCTAGCCTGAGGAAAATATCAAACAACACTGTGATTACCGCCATTGGTTTCCAATTTGACAGCAGAGCAATGACAATAAATGACATTCTGGAGCATGATATCAAGTTTGCATCAATGGTGGTTGGATATAATGTTTACCAGTCAAGTAGACAAAACTCTACCTCTGATAAAACTATACACTCTGCCTATCTGATGTTAAAGGAAGACAAGAGGTATGACTTGTGTACGGCTCTCTTGAATGAGTTGCTAAGCAATTTGAAGAAAATTAAGAAAGACAAGAAGCATACCTTTAAGTTTGGCACCCTTATCATCTGTTTGGCACTATATTTCATGAATGAAATCCCCGATGTTCAAGGAAAGGTCCAATTGGCCTATGACAAGCCGATTGCAATGCGAATCTAGGGAGGGATTATGGGAATTGGTGATGCCACAATGAGGATATCCACTCTATGGGGTTATTTCAAAACTTTTCAAGCCACAATGAAGAGCAGAGAAAGAATCCCAAAGGAAATAGTGGAGAAGTATGAGAAAACAATTTGCTTCATGGTTGATAAGGACCAATGCCTTATGGAAGCCATCGAACCAAGGACTATGTGGATTCTTCTCATGGGTTAGGAAGTTGATGTTGCTACCCTAAATGCCTATGCTCAACATATGTCAAGTCAGTCGATTGATGAAAAAGAAGAAAGGTTTGGTACATTCAAGCAAAAAGACCTACAGTTGAACAAACAATTCATAGCCCCTACAAGGAAGAGGAAAGTCTCCAAGATGGCTGAGGAAGTAGTTGTTTAGATTGGATTCACCTAGGAGAAGGTGAAGCAAGCTAGAGAGAAACATGCACAGATGGAGGCTAAAGAGGAAACCAAAAAGCCTAAGGCCGAAATGGTTCCCTCTAAAGCTAAACCAAAAGAAACTGGAAGTCTGCCCCTGTTTGGGTAGCACCATCTACGGGACAACTCATCTAGAAAGGGAATTTTGAAGCAAAAAGAGAAGCCTTAGTGAACCCATGTTGTTGTATCTCTTGTGGCCTTTGAGAAAATTTTTGATGAAGAGGCTGATAAGGCTAAAAAGAAAGGTGAATTTGTAAGGGTGGTGAGGAAGCCGTAGCTCGGTGGAGCTCAACAAAGCAAGAAAGCCAAATTTGAACCTGCCCCTACTGAAAGACCCAAGAGAGGAAGAAACATTAGAACTTAACTTGACAAAGATCTTGAGTCAGGTGATCAACAAGGTAAATACACATTTGTTCCTCCATTAACAACAAACCAATTAATTAATGAGATAACAGTTGATGGAAATTTAAAGAATATTGGAGTATATTATGAAAATCTAGATAAGCAAGATCAAAGAAAAGTTGAAGAAGTTGTTGTTTTATATTTACATAACTTTAGCAAAGCTTTGATTGAGCTAGAGTGAAGAATCCCTAAGGATCTATATAAGATTGTTGATGCAAGGAAGCTAGCAACTAGTAGAATTGATAAGGAAATGAAGGAGAGAGAGAGTTGATTAATGTTTGCACCTGTGTATCCCACGATGAAGCCAAAAGGCTCATTGAGGAAGCTAACAAGAAAGAATTCAGAAGAAAAACCAAGATGAATAGGTTAATGATTGGCAAGGTGGAAGAGGTGAGAAAGGAGACTGAAAATATCTAGAGAAGAATCATGAAGAATGATTCTTTGTACAGAGATGTAGACAAGAATTCTCAACCAGAAGCAAAGGAAGGTGTCTCTAGTGATCTAAAGGATGAAACTCAGACCAAGGGACATCCGAAAGACCAAGGTAACACAACTAATGATGCTGAGACCTGTGTGAATCCTTCGGTGGTAGAGGTCCTTGAGATTCAAAAAGATGACACTATAGCAAGTGGCAACACTGGTGCATAAGATAAAGGGGATGGAGTAGAGAAAAAGGAGCCTGAGAAAACAGAGGTGCAGGGTGCTGAGGAAGACAAAGGAAAAGGATTTGTTGATCCAGCAATTAACACTCCTCTAGTGACAAGGACCCTACCCCAAATCTCTATTAATCTTGATGGTCCTTTAGATCTTGAACAAATCTCTCCGACAGAGAAGTTGATGCTTGCAACAACTGTTCAAGCTTAGGCAAGTCAGGATCTGGTCAAATCTGAATCCGAGGACAAAAAGTTTATTTTGATGTTTGTTGATGTGTTACAGAAGGTGGTTCCGAGTGTAAAGTTAGGTCTTAATGCTAGCCCCTTTGGTAAATTGTTACAATTGATTAACAATGTAAATATAAATTTTGATTCTTTTGAGAAATCTACTACTAAACAAGTTTTGGATAGATTTAAGGAGGTAAGAATGTTGACATTCCGAAAAATGATAGAAGATGATAGAGCTAGATTGAATAAAGGTCTGCAAACTATTTCAGATGTATTGACAAAAGGTGGTAAAATATATGTCTTGTCTAATTTTTCCTAAGTTCACAGTAGATATAGACAAGCAAATAAGTGTTTGCCAGGGTAAACTTGCTGGTATTTCAAAGTCTTTTGACCCTAATGTAAATCTAACCAATAGTATAGAAGGGCTATGGGACAACCTATTCTATCTAAACTGAAGGATGTGGAGATTCATGCACATGTTTTCAGTGCATTCGTTATAGTTTTGGACAACTTGAAGAATGGGTGGGAAACTCGCCTAGGAATTTTGAAGAACATTTTTGTTGATATCTTCAAGTACTTGTAAAGTCTCCGACAAGTATCTTTGTATATAAGTTTTGGACAACACCCCATCTTTGGCATTGCTATCAAAGGGGGAGAGTAAAGGTGAAAAATGTACAGTTAGAAGAATGTAATTACAGGTTTCATAATTCTTTGTCTAAGGGGGAGCCTTAGAAATTCTTTTGATCAGATGTACAAATTTCCAACACTTAGTCATTTTTCACGAGTGTTGCCATCAATGCCAAAGGGGAAGATTGTTGGCAATTGACACTCATCTGATGGCTTTTGATGGTTGATTAATCATTTAGGGTTGTCATTTGATGGCAAATCTTCATGAGATTCCTATCCGGTAATCACGGATTTTAATATCCAAAAGCGGATGTCAACCAGTAGCGAGTTAACTAGTACTTCAGGATGAATAAAGCAGTTTTGGTCTGAAAGCTTTCCAGTGATTGCGGTGTTATGAATCGTGTATGGGATTATTGGGCCAAAATAGAGACATCTTTTTATCATCATTTTGGTGATCCTCATTTATATTTGGTGATCCGGTCAAGCGGACATAATACTACACATTACATTAGCAGGTTGATTTGATAAATGATCTATTTTATGATTGCGGATATATAAGTCTAGTGCGGAAGATCTTTTTGATGCATGGTATGATTTTTTACGAGCGAGTGGTGATCAAGAATCCATTTTAGCGCAGTTTCACGTGTGCATTCTTGATCTAGTAGCTAAATGAGACAGAGAACATGACATAATAGAGCAGAATAGTAGAGGTGATACAATCAGTATATTTGGTACTTAACTAAAACTTATCTAGACATTTTAGATTCTATTTTGGATTTCATTTGCTATAATTCATCATTGTAATCAATTAGTAAGGCAAAGATCCTTTCGGGGTTGTAGCCCTTGTTGTATTTGAGCAGTGAGCTCTAGGTAGTGTGCCTGAATGCCTGTGCATTCCCCATATTGTAATATTGTTTTGCTACTGGTCATAATGGAATAATATTGTGGGTTCAAATCCCATCGTGTTTTTTCCCATTTGAGTTTCGACGTAAAAATCCCGGTGTTATGATTTTGTAGTTGATTGTTTTATGTTTTCGCATTTCAGTTTCATGCTTATGCTCCTAGTGGTTTAAAGTTATGTCAGAAAATTTAATAACCAGTAGATCACTGATTCACCCCCCTCTCAGTGGTACCTGATTCTAACACTACAAGCTTCTCAAGTTGGAGCAAAACAAAGTTCCAAGAATTATAGGAACTATTGAAACTCTTGATAATTCATGTTCCTTATAGTCTCATTGAGTCATTCCAAGAGTTAATGTTTTCAAAAAGATTGATAATGAAATAGAGGTTTTTTAAGGAATCTAAAACCCTAAAAAAGGAAGTGTGGGATTATAAGAAATTTTAAACCCTCAACAAAAAATGAAACACAAGACTTTGAGAAGTTCCAAACCCCGATGAAGTAAAGATTCATGTACTTTCCATTTATATGAGATCCCCACAATGAAACAAAGCCAAAATCATTTTTGAAAGTTTAATGGTTCCTAAAGGTGATTTGAACTATGACGAGTAAAATAGTTCTTGTTGAAGTAGGAAACCCCAAATTATTTTAAAGGAGTTCTTAATGACATTAAAAGCCTAACAAAAAAAGAAACAAGTAACTTTTATATAGTTTCAAGAGGTGTCAGAACCTCTGATAAGGTAGTTCTAATTAGGATCTAACTTGTTAATAACTACAAAAGGAAATAAAGTTGGATAGTTCCTAAAGGAAGGGAAACTATCAATGGAAGCTACATATTAGAGAAATTTAGGACTTTTGATAGTTCCTAGAACATAAAAACTCTCTGATTATTTATGATTTGATGTATAGGCTCTGACACAACTATGAGCATTTCAACTAGTGTTTTAGAGACCAATATAAGCATTGCCACATGGTGAGAGGCTAAACAACTTGTGATGGTTTAGTCCTTAACTAATGAAAAATGGTCTAACTTCCTTAGATGAAATATAAATAGAGAAATTTACATACTATGAAAGGTATTTTTGTTGAGGTCGAGAAGAAGAGGGGCATAACACAAGGTTTTTTACTAACAAGGCTTTTCAAAACCTTGAAAGAGGAGACAAAAATTGAGGATAAATAAGTAAGCCCTTGATTGGTAAGGTAATATCTAGCCTAAATAAAAGTGAAGGAAAGTAAATAGCCACCATGAACATAAGCCACTATATGTACAAATAGTGTAGAGAATAACAGAAGGTAGAAAGGAGCATATTTTTGTTTTGTAACAAGATTGTTGTTGTAATTTTGAACTTTGAAATCAATGAATGTAGTGGAAACGTGTTGTTTCAAGAGTTTGTGCTTCCATTGTGTCGTGGCTACGAGATTGGGTTACTTGGTAAGTTGTCTCAGACTTATTTATATCAAAATGATGTCAAATTGGGTTTAAGGTTTGTACAAGAAGAAAGAAGAGAGAAGTTAAAAGGTAAGAAGTTGTAGAACATAGTTCATGTTATAGAACGTGCATATAGTTATGCTGTTTTTCCCCAATAGAGATAAAGTTGGGTAGGAGATGTACAAAATTCCTCCACTATGTGCAAATGGGTTGATGGAGTCTTGATAGATGTTGTTGGAGTAATTGAAACACTTTATCCAATTATTTATTAATTAAGTCCTTTAGATACTTTTTCAATTAAGCTAAACTTAGGTGCTTTTTTATCTCTAGTTATACTTTTCTAGCTTAAGTTCACTTAGTAGTACTTTAGTTTAGTTGTAGTTGAACATTATTTAGCTCCTCTTTTCTTTTCCTTAGTTTTCCTAATTTTACAATTAGGGCATCTCTTGGTTTCTCTTAATCAATCCTTCATTCATCATAATCATTCTTGTATGCAATCAATATAGAATTATTAGGTTGTTATTGAGCATATAATCTTTGTTTGATCTCTTTTGTGTGATAGGTGTTTTTCTTGCAAATTGATTCTTAGCTCATGTGGTTGTATCATCAACTCCTACATGGTATCAGAGCACAATCATTTCTCTTACATGGTATTCGAGCTCTATCTTTGCTTCTACATGGTATTAGAGCATATCTGCTAAATTCTTGTCCATATTCTAAAGGGGTCCAACCTTAAGTGATTTTTCTATGCGCATTGAGCTCAAATAGAGGTTACTTTCCATTTTTGAAAATTTTCCACTTTGAAATATTTCATTTTTTGTTTTTGAAATTTTTTTATTCTAAAACAAAAATCCATTTTCAAAAAGTTCTTGTTTTTGGAAATTTTCCATTTATAGAAACCCTATAGTCCTTCCAAGCCATAATTGACATGTAGTTGGTTTTTTTTCCATAACTTGGTCTTACAGAGTCAAAACTATGTAATAAGATATTGTTGGAAAGCAGCTAGTTATGTCATTAATCTAGTGGTACTAGTTGTTTTGTAGAATTTGCACCAATTTTCCATATCAGGCCTACAAATTTAGATCTTTAGTTTCATGCTTCCGGGGCCATTTCTTGCACATCCAAACTTTATTTTCAAAAACCAAATATCGATGGAAAGCTCATTCAGTGCTCTATCTAGATTTACTACTTTTTTTTTTCCATATTTTGCCCCAAGTACATTTTATTTTTATTTTTGTGTTTTCACTATATGTTCAATTACTTAGACATTTTGGCATCTGGAATGGATCTATTTGTTAGAGAGGGATTTATTTTATGTGGTTTACATATGTTGACATGTTTGGGGTTTTTTTATTACATTTGCAGAGGCATAATGGGTTTTTCAGTTCATCCTTTTGTTATCAACCTTGCAAAGGGCAATTATGAGCCTTGGCAACATGGCATCATGACACATATCAGGTGGCTAGATATTTTTCCTTATTTATATGGAATCATACCTAATCTAGTCACTCCAAGAGGTAGATCAGCTTGGGGGTAATATCGTAGACCATGTTGTAGGTGTGATTTGTTCTAGTGTTGATCATGACATTGCGTGTGCTATATTGGATCTTGAGAGTCCTCGTGCACTTTGGGCTATACTTTGGGAGATACATGGAGAACCTCATATATCTCAATTCCCAAAGGATCCTACAATAGATTTCCTTCTTCTCGTTGCACATGCAAATTTCATACCTATAACGGGTGAAAAATTAGGGTTTCCACCACAAGAAGGATGAAAATCCCTAATTTTTTCTTAGTGACCTATTACATTCAAAAGGGTTGAATCCAATAGATTTAGTCACAAACCAAGGATGATAAGGATTGAAAATATTGATGAGAATAAGACATGGATGTATCAGAAAATGGGGGAGGGGATGTTGACAAAGGAGTAGGTTGGAAACCTAAAACCTATTTAGAAAAGTGTGATGTATATTTTTCAGGAGCTTGGATACTTTGTTGCACACATCCTAAATCGTGTTCATTGCATCTATGTTTAGAATCAAATATAGGTGTTGAAATGTTGAGAGGAGATGATTCATTCTTAGTTTCAAAGTCCAAAGAGCCCTAATCATTATTAAGACATGTGTTGGAATAAGAGGTTGGAATGGATTTAAAAGAAGCTTGGATAAATGAAACATAAGGCTCATTCAAGGCTTCATACTTGGATTAGAGGACCTTATATATCCATTAAAGGAAGGTTTAAATTCTAATGGACCCTAATTTTTTCTAACAAAGCATCATCAATAGGAGATTTTGTTGTAGAAAGAATCATAGTGTTAAAGAAAGATATGTATCCTACTTCATCTTGAACACTATTATAAGGACTAGGATCAACCTTGTTTGTGTGAATTTCATTATCATTTATAAATTTGATTGTGCAAGTAAGGATAGAAGGGACTGTTTTCATGGCATGAATCAATGGTCTACCTAAAAGTAGATTATAATTGAGAGTATCGAGCATGACATGGATAGGCGTGGGTAAAGTCAGGGGTCCTATTGTAATAGGTAATATGATTATACCAAGTGATTCTCTACTAACATTATCAAAGCCATATACATAGAGAGGATCAAGTTGAATGAGGGAAGTATCTTACTTGATCTTGTGCAATAAGTTAATGCTACAAATATTAAGGCCTAATCCATTATCAATTAAGGTATGCCTTATCTTATGTTCATGAATGCAAGGTGTGATCATGATTGTATCATTTTTATTTTCAACCTCTAAAGAAGGCAATTCATTTTGTGAGAACAAAATATTACTTGGTCTAGCAAAAGGAGGGGAAACTACCTTTTGTAAGGCTTCTTAGCTTAACCCATGGTATGAAGGTGAAGTTTGAATCAAATCCCAAAGGGAGATCTTTGCTTAAGTAGCATGAAGTTGTTCAACAAGATTAGGTTCCCTATCAACATGTTGAGGAAGAACATTGTTTGGATAGTTATATGTGTGAGCCATTGTATGATAACTATGTTGTTGTGACATTTGTTATTTCATCCTATCTCTTTGAGTGATTTGTTTTGCATAGAACTCAAGATGTAGTAGGGAGGTTTGGCTGTATTCTTAGTGACAATCACATGATGGTTTTGAGGTTGAGGGGAATCTTTACAAAGAAGAACAATAATTTTAGGCTTCATATGTTCATTTGTATGATTGGAAACATGAATAGTATTGACTTGATTTTTCTCTTTGTTTTGCAAGGATTCATCTCTAGAAGGGAGAGCATCAAGTAAGGTGTTAATATTATCATTCTCTTTCTCCAAGATATCTTCATGAGTAAGAAAAACTTTGGGAGAGGAACAAACATAATTCATTAATGTTGCATCTCTAGAAGGGTGACAATTTAAGTGAATAGAAGGTACCATATCATTACGAAAAATAGCCATGATATCATCTCTTGCACAAAATTATCCTCATGGGGAAGGTACATTTTAGGAGAAGGATAGATATCATTCCTCAAAGCTTCATCCCTAGGAGGGAGATTTTAGAAAGAAGTGTTAATAATCTCTTGCACCAAAATGTCCTCATGGGTAGGACCAATTTTGGGAGGGAAAAAGAATAGCTATGGATAGAAGGAAGAGCTCAGTTATCATCATATGCATAAAAAGGAATGTCATGAATGTCTTGGATACAAACTAAAATTGAACTAGAAAAATAAGATAACAACTCCATTAAATCAAATCTCTATGATTAAACAATGTACGCATATGCCATATTAATCAACAATGATGTAACCAAAGAAATGCTCAACCTATGCCTGGAATGAAATTTTGAAAATTTCATATAAAATATAGATCTAACATTTAAAATCAGAAAATATGCAAGTGTGGGATATGTCAGGTTCACTAAAATATAATAGTGGAGAATGGGGATCTAGCCTAAATATGTAAACTAGAAACTATTTCCAAACAGTATTGTTGGTCAGGGAACAACCAATTAGGCCCAACTTCAAACCCTTGAGAGAGCTGGGTGCTTGTGGTTTTGATTGTTCTCTTTTGATTTGGTTGATTGTATATATGATTAGAAATTGAAAATGTAAGAACTAGGTTAAATGATGAAAAATTGACAATAATCACCATAATTAGACAAATACAAAATTGAGAATCATTTGAGGTGAAGATAACTGGAAATGGGATATATCAAGGAACTTGTATTTGAAATTAAGACTCAAAATGGCTAGTCACAGTGGCTAAGAACCATAGTCCTGATAGGTATCTGGGTGCAAAACATGAGTCAAACTATTCTCAGAAGCCTCCAAATTGACTTTTGGTCAAATTGGGAGGATATTGGCGCTAAGTGCCATAGTCTTAGAGGAAACTAGTGCTAGTTGTCATAGTCCAAGTGTTTTTCTGTAGAATATTTCTTGGAACCTCCATCTCAGTTTGCACTATGCTTTTGTACCTTCAGATTGAGCTTGAAACCTATTTTTCAGCCTGTAAATGCACAAAAGAAGAAAATGGTGTTGATCTATATAGGGGTTTGCCTAAGTCAAACCCTAGGTTGGTGTTACCCTCCACTACAACAATGATGATTAGAAAGAGCTCTTACCATTGTAGGGCAGAGGCTAAATCTGAGATGGAATGTTGGATTGAAGTGCTAAAATGAAATGATTATACCTTTGATTGATGATGCAATGCCCTTAAGATAAGTGCTCCAAGTGCCGATGCAATAACATGATAAATTATAACAACATCCATCATGAAAACATAATTGAAGATAGCTTGTTGTCTAGCTTTATGCTTCTTTTACTGAGATATGCTCTTGATAGAAGAATGTTTTCTCTTGAAAATGAAACTTGTGGATGATCAAATGAATGAGGAATGATGTCTTATATGGGGTTCTGAAGGTATTTTTACATTTTGGCCAACTTTCAATGGTCATATCCCAATGTCAAGACCAAACCTGGTATTGTTAAGGCCAACACATTACTCTCTCGATTTTTTGGCCAAAAAGTATGGATCACTATGGCTAATTGATAGTGACCTAAAAATATAGGCCCCAATTTTTAGGGAAGCAAGATAATAGGGTCCTAATATTGGATTTGGAATTTATATTTGGATTGATGACATTTAAGTGTGGGATAAAGTGCTTTGAAATTTTAAATAAAATAGAATCCCAAATAAGCTTGAAATGACATAGGAGAAGGCACACTAAAGCAAGGGCCCAAAGAGGAGTGTGAAATTGTAAGGGTTACAATTTATGATAGTATAAATTAACACTGCATTAATGGGAGGGTTATATAGTGGATTGGGAAATTTATGATAATATAAATTAACATTGCATTAATGGGAGGGTTATATAGTGGATTGGGAGAATATTTCATTATTAGTGAGTGTAACATGCAACTAGAGATTCGTTGTGTAGTACTTGGATTCACTCATATCAAATTGCATAATTGAGGTCAAATTGTGTGTATAATAATTTTTGTGTCCTTGGGAGGTTTTATGTTTTAGTTGTCTTGCTTCAAGATGGCTTATTATCCTCAAGACATATGTGGATATTTCCAATCTATTTGGGGCAACTATGATAACTTGCAAACATCTTGACAATGTGAAGACATTTATGCACGTTTCAAATATGTTGGGGCATTCTAGGGACACCTTGATGTTCTTTCCTGTGAAAGGGGGTTGATGGAAAATAATAGAATCAAAAAGTTAAAAAGTTAAAGTTAACTGAAAAATCTCTAATAAATAGGATGTCATATTTTACATTTTTGTCCATAAGCCACCAATGCCACAAATAACATAGGATCAAAAGTGTTGTCAAAATTCATTATTAATTTTTAAAATATTGTATCGAGAATTCTCTTGAGCTTTAGTCAAATCTGGCAAGCTAAAAATGATATATATGTTCTTGGAATATTATTAGCAATGCTATTCTTGGATTTGTTTTCAATACTAACATGCTTAATGAATTTTGTCTATACTTATAAATTATAATCAATTACTAAATAAATGGGCTAGAAACTCACATTTTGAAATGAGTCACGTTCCTTGTCTTTTAATAAGCATAACATAGCAATAAAAAATTATAGAATACAAAGTCTTATTTGCTTGTGTGTTGAGAACTTATTTTTCAAGCCCGCTCAAGGGTTTTAATGTTGTTTCTACGTTGTAGCTTGGTGCCAAAGTTGTTTACTCAAAGTATGTTGGAAAATAGATTAATTTTCATGGAGTAAATCACCCTCTTTAAAAAATGATGACGTTGCAATTTTGGATACTAATGGTATATCAAACTTGAATTCATTGTGTGATTAGGTCTTATTGAAGGTTTTGGTCTAGTGATAGTAGTTCATGTAAATGACATAATTAGTTTTGTATTATATTGTAGATTTTTTAAGGAGGGATAAAAAATCACCATGGCTTGGTATATATGGTAGTTCTTGAAGTTGTGTGTACGTGCATTAAAAAACATTTATGCTTCATTTAAAATTTGATCATAAACTTATTTTATCTCTTGACATTCTTTATCTTTTAACATATTCTTAAACAAATTTTTATGGGAATGTTCAAAGCTTCAAAGGCTTAATCTCTATTGAAAGACCTCCAATTGTCATTTGTGGAAATGTCATGTTGTGAGCTTTACATTTATCTTTATATTAGTGACTTATTTTAGAACTGAGAATTTGCAAAATTGTTTACATTCTATGAAGGTTTTTATTTTCTTTAAATTTTTGCTTGAAAATTGCTTAATATTTTTTTGAAAGAAAACATGTGTCATTTTTTGTGTGATAAATTTGTTTGTTGCCATAGACAAATACGTGCGTTATTATTTGCTCATGATAATCTAGTCATAAAAATTAATGGGTTACCCATGTTCAAATTTGTGGTCACTTACTAAAGGAATTGCAACTAGAATTTCCAACATGTAATTTACATGTATTAGGGGGTCAATAAAGACCATAGTTTCTACAATATTCAAGTTTTGGGAGCAAAATGTACACACCTTTGAATGAGTGATATAGAATATCATAAGTTGCAAATATTTGTCACAATTTAATGGAAGAATTTAAGCACGAAAATCATTAATGTTTGCAATAATTTGCTCTTATTTTGACCATAGAACTATCACGATTGCTTTGTTTATAAGTATTTCAAAGCTATGAATCAAAAATTTGGATTTACGCCTTCTAGATTTTTCAAAACCCATTAATCTTAAACTTTAGTCAATGGCACAAACCAATTATTTGATCCAAATATCTTACACTAGCAAAAAATTATTTTTCATTCATAGAAATTGCTAAATTCTTGAGATGTAGGCTTATTTAAATTTTTGTTTTATGCACTTAAGTATAGCAATAGGGAAAGGTCCAATGACATCCATAAAAAACTTGTAGGTAACATGAAGATCAATTTCATTAACAACTTTTATATAGAGTATTATGATTGCTATGGTGAATTGATAAAAGTTTGCAAATCTATGAACAAACTTTAGAAAAAAAATAAAACAAAATAAAATTATAGATCTATGTGATACACTTGAAACTTACTTACTATTAGATTCCACAATTTGATGGAGAAAGCCTCCTTTTCCTTTTAAGTCTTTCTTAAGATTCAATATTTTGTTATGAAACTTCACAGCTACCACTAATTATAGCAAAATGATAAGAAAATTAATATATATGTTAGAATATAGAGCCACCCATTTAAATTGACTTATCTCCCTTACCTAATAAAACTAAAGTATCATCACCACAACCATTTAGCACCACTAGTGACCATAGTCTCCTTTATTTATGTAAGGTTGTAGGTAGGCAAACACTTTATTATTCAGGTCTCTATGAATTGGTTGAGAATATTTTCTCTAATTTAAAAAATAATTTTCATATTAATTTATCTTCTATCTTATAATTCAAAAAGACTTTTATAATAGCTATAATAGTATTCAATGTTCTTCAAGAAAATAACATTTAGGTAAGACTTTGATTATCATGATAGTCACCATTTTTATGACGAATTGTAAACATTAAAAATATAATAAATTTTAAATATTTTCATTTAGATACTTAATTCTAATTTGAATGAATAGAAAATAAATAAATAATATTAAAATATTATTGAATAATTTTTTAAAATAAAATATTCAATTTTTTTTAGTTCTATACAATGATTGATTAAATAATTAAAAAACATTGCATGTGATACTAATAATAAATTTTCTCTTACATAAAACCAGAGCAGGAAGTAATCAAATAGCAAAATCGACCATCAATAAAAAAATTTAAATCTTTTCAAAAAAAACGCGGACATATACAGCTACTAAATGCCAGACACAAATTCTTGATAGTGCAAGGGAATGAACGGCTATATATATACAACTCTGGATATGCTGCTCTATGATTATTTTGAATGGAAGAGTCGTATTTGAATTCTGTGTTCAAAATTCTGGGTAGGGTTATTAGGGTTTCTGTGCAATAAATTTGTAGTTCAACATCAAATTCTTCTTTTAATCTTGATAAAAATGGCGTCGTGCTCTTCAAGAATTTATGCTCCCCAGCACAGTCTTGTGCTTGGCTTGGCTAGCATTAACAGGAGCCGTGCAGGGATTCTTAGTAAGAGGCATCTTTCAGGTTGCAGTGATTTAATTGAAGTAAGAATAGGATCTACTGATTCTCTGCAGAAAGCACATTTACGTGAGAAGAAGAAGAATAAGGGGCCCTCCTATAGAAATGTGCAAACTAATGGCCGGGAGTTGCAGACCGATGATATAGAGAAGCCTAAGATTGCTATTTTGCTCGAAGTCGAAGGGTATGAGTTAAAACGATTTATTTTGATTGATAATTCGGAGACAACTGTGTGAAAAGTAATATGTTTTCATATATTGGAAATTTAAACAGTCAATCTGCTGAACCGAAATTATTAGTGCCTTCAAGTGTCCAGAGTCCATGAATATTGTACAAAGATACTTTCAATTAAACACAAATAATTAATATTGCATAGTTTTTGATTGGATGGGAAGTCCTCCGGAGGGAAGGAGGCATCATTATTGAAAAAATTGGTAGGTTAATTGCCTTTAAATTATGTGGCACTGCATAATTCATCAATACAAGTCTTAACTATTCTGATATGTTATGAACTTATGACTGATTTAATTACTGATTCATAGGCAATTGTGCAGAATAACAATTCTCATGCTTTCAATTTGTTGTTGTTAAGTGCAAAATATATAGAGGAAGATTATATGAGCAAGAACGAGAGCAAAAAAACAAGCATAAAAAATCGCTTTTACACAGAGGGTCGAAGGATGGACTGCATGCCATTATCTTTTTGTTGCTTTCCAAAGTTTTACTGCCTTCTTGACGCCTTCATGGACATCGTATATTTTTTTGAGCATGTCCAAGCACGTAGTCAACAATGCTACTTATCCCTGACCTTTCCAATTACACTTCAACCTCTATAAGATTGTTTGATTCAAGCCAGTAAGATATGATCAATCATAAATTTAAGAATCCTCTTCACAATGTGTTTCAATGGGCAAAATAGCTTGCCAGCTTTTTCTTTGTTGGCAGGCTCTGTATTTTTTATCTCATCTGAGATAGTTTTGGCTGCAGACAAGACCATCTTGGATGCATATTCTGATTAGTGGTGTTCTCAGTCACAACCAAAAGTTGAGATTTTATGACACTTTTGGCTGGGGTCAAAAGCATCAATGGTGCTTCTTTTCCATCATTTTGACAATCTTCTTATTGTGAATTCAGGTGAGTTTCTGTGCCTATTTTGATTTGCTTAGTTTTCTGCAACCTTTTGTCCGATATTTTTCTTAGGAAGATGAATCCAATGAGTGTCTGTGAACAAGAAATTCTTGAAGCGTACATTTCCTGGCAATTTTCGCCAACTTCATCAACATGTGTGATCCATTTTGAAATGTACCTCCTCAACTAGGAGGCTTTTAGCCCCAAGCTTATGAACTCAATAGATGAGGAAAGAAAATCTGCACATTCACTTTAGGATGCCATTTTGCATTTATCTTTGATGTTAACTTTCCGTGTTGCTTGAACTTCCCTGATTTAAACAGATTACCCAACAAGTGCTTAACCCCCCTCCAAGCCTTCCAGATACTGTTAAAGACAGCCGAACCAAAAACATTGACCGCAAAATCACCAAATAGATACTGGTTTCCATGATTTACCTTTTTTAGGCTTAGATAGTGCAAGATTGTTTCTAATCAGAACCTTCCATGGTTCAGAGCCTCCACTTGGCAGCTAAAGCAATGCCCTCCAGTCTGAGATCCTTTAGCCCCAAATCTCTCAGATCCTTAGGTAAACAACATCAAGACCAATTAACACCATGCCTTTTTCTATTTCCCTTCCCATCAAACCAAAGAAAATCCCTCAATTATTTTTGCAATTTTTGAAAATGGCAATTGAAAAATAACCACATTGAAGAGAAATATAAAGAGTGAGAGGCTATGACTTTTTGCACAATTTGTAATCTGCCAACAAGAGAAAGGAGATGGGTTTGCCATCTATGGCTTTTTTTGTCTTTTTTTTGGTATAACCAATCCCACATATGTTTTAAAGATGGGGAGATAGAAAACGGAATCCCAAGATACTTCACAATTTTATCAAGTCCATATCACTGCCAATCTTTGTTTTTTATCCAGTCAGGAGGGGTAGGATCCCAACTAAGAATGGAGGACTTACTAGAGGAAATCTTAGCCTCGGAGGCCAAACAGAAATGCTTAATCAATTCATCACGTTGGTGAAATTATTTTCATCTATCTCCACAAGAAGAGTAGTATCATCTGCAAACTGGGCATTTATTAGGACCTTTTCATTAGGCAAAGAAATGCCATGGACAGGAGGAGTGATAAGGTTGGTTCTTAGAACATAATACAAGGCATCAACAACAAGAACAAAGAGAGTTGGGGCTATAGGGCTTCCTTTCCTAATAGATCTTTGTAAGAGAATGGGGTGAGACAGGGAACAATCAATATCTACCTGGGTAGAAGAATCTTTGAATAATACATTAATCTGCTTACAAAATTGAAGGGGAAGCCAAGTGTAGTTAGCATGTCTAAGACAAAAGGCCACTCAATTCTATCATAAGCCTTCTCAAAGTCCAATAAAATCGTAGATACATTTTGTTTACCTGACTTGGCCCAATGCATAGTTTCTTAACTAGTAATCAGGTTCTCCAAGATATACTGACCCTTTATAAAGCTAGTTTGAGTAACGGAGATAACTTTACCGAGGACTTTAGTTAATCTCCTTGCCAACAGTTTCGCCAAAATTTTGTAGGAGACATTTAAAAGGTAATAGGCCTCCAATTCTTAATCTGAGACTTGTCCCCATCTTTAGGGATAAGTTTTATTATTCCTCTATTTATATTACCCCCTAGGGAGTCACTTTGGAAGGCCTCTTAATACACTTCTAGCAGTTCCTCACCAATCCAATCAATGTTGGATTTATAAAATTCAATAGGTAATCAATCTATCACACCTAGGGGACTTACCATTCTGAAAGGAGCAAATGGAAGTTTTGATTTCATCCATAGTAATATTCATGTCTAAAAGGGCGGCATTGGTTTGAGAAATTTTCTTAGGAACAATTTTTTGACAGAAAGCCCTAGCTTCCCTAGTTTTAGAGGAATATTCAAATCAGAACAAGGCTTGATAAAAAGGTGAAAAAGACCTCTTTCATGAACTGAAGGTCATTAGAGGAATTGCCCTTATATTCTAGGGGACCAATTCTTTCCCTATTCTACTTTTTAACAAGGTCGAAGGAATATTTAGAACCCTTATCCCCTGCTTTGAGCCAATTCATTCTAAAAATAATTCTCACCCCGATGTTTGTAGTTCTGGATTTTTCTCAACAAAGATTTGGTTCTAATTAATTTGGTTTCAGCTGCCATATCATCTGTGTATTGGAGTTGACTTCCACAGTCAAGCAGTTTATTTTACAAAAAGAGTTCTAGCCTTTCCTATCTAAGGCCTTATTCTTGCCAACCACACTGAATAACTTAGCCCACAAGGAGACAAGATTCCCCCATCTCTAAATAGGTGAAAGATTATAATTAGTCATTTTTGAAATTCTAGTAACAGTTTTAATATCATCTAGACAAGCTGTGTCATTCAATAGTGAGGTATTCAATTTGAACTGAGAATGAGGCCTAACATTGACTCCCTCACCCAAGGTATCAATATTAACACTAGCTTCAATAGGAGAATGATGTTAGATTGCTATAGGTGTTACTGAAACCAATCTATCCTTATCCCCTTGGATGCAAGAAAAAGTGTTTTTGTTAGCATACTATCAAGCCTGGAGTATATTCTTTTATCTTGAGTCTGATTATTAGACTAGGTGAACCAGATGCCTGTAGAATGTGACTTTCTCTTTTCCATGGGGTTAGTAAGGAACAAGGACCTCTTCATTCTGGACCAATAATATAACTCATTACCTTTTCTAGTTAAGTTCTTTCCCTTTACACTTGTCCTCCTTATATTCAATCATGTTAAAGTCCCCAACAACCATCCAAGGGAGCCTAGGGAGATTAGAGGACATCCAAAGCCATAATCCACATCTTTTTTTGTAGTTATTTGAAGCATAGAGGGAGACTAAACCAATCCGCATTTTATTCACTTCAAGAATAATCTATACAAGTCTATTGCATTGGGATATTCCACTTGACAATAGCATCACACCATTTAGGATTGACCAAAATGGCCACTCCTCCTTTACCTTTCATATGCTGTCTAGAGAAGACTTTTGACTTATTCCAAACAAATTTTAGAACACATTCCTTCTGGAAACCAATCACTTCAATTTCTTGAAGGCATAGGAAATCCAATTTGGGTCTATCTCTACAAAAAGTCCTAACAAGATATTTATTGTCAAGGTATTAAGTCTCTTAACATTCCAGTTGGCAATGTAAAAACCATGATTTAGGAAGATGGGAGGGGGGGGAGGTTCTGGTTCTTATACAACATATTAAAACATTTGGGGATCTTATTATCCTTCTCCTTATCCTTCTTACCTCTTTTAGACATTCTTTTTTCACTCATATTCAAAGTTGCATGGACACGGATACGGTATTGGATACATATATGGCCATTTTTTAAGACCCCCAATATGGATACGGCTGGATACGTCATTCATAAAAAAACATATACACATATATTTAACACAGTTTTCTAAGTTATTTGAGGAGATTTTCATTACTTTAAAAGCAATATAGACACATAATTGCTACATAAATAATGATAACTTGATTTAACATTTTACAATATGCAAAAATAGTAGAGCTGCATTGGAAGATAACCCAAAAAATGGGTCACTCAAATAGAAAAACATTTCATTTGTCTTTCTCATTGGGTGTAGGTTTTGTTTATACCAATTTTTTTTTAAAGTGCATGAATTAAGTTTTTTAAAATTAAATCTAGAAATATTTCCGTCAATTTAAAAAAACAAAAACAGATCACATAGTATCTAGCATGGTTGGAAATCAAGGTTTTTTGGGCACATGTGGGTACATTATTCAATGTGTATCCGGGCTGTATTGGATCCGTATTTGTTTCGAATACGGGAACGGATACGGAGATACGCGTGCCCAAGGAGGGACAAAGGAGTTTCCAGCTGCTCTGCTCCTATTCTCAGAATCCCGAGATCTATCCATCACTTTTTTCTTCTTATCCTCTTTGGTCAAACAAGCATCCTCCTCCTCAGTCTTGGTTAGTTCAAGTCCCGATCCAGAGACTAATGGATTAATTCTATCCAAAATAATATTACTAGATTCCCCAAGAGAGCTAGTGTCTTTGGGAGGATCCTCTAATAGTAATTGGGAGGACTTGTGGGAGGCATTAGAGGTTATTCGTACAAAGGTTGGGGCTATTCGTACGACATTGGCAGAGAGGGGTAAAGGGATCCGTATGGAATTGACCAGGGTAGAAGGCACAAAAGACATCCATATAGAATTGGCAGACAAATTCAGAGAATTTTGGAACTCCGGACACGAAGTTGCAAGATTGAATTCGTACGAAATTCATACCATAATAGAGGAAACAAGTCGCACGGGAGGAAATACGTACGGCCAAACACAGTAAAATCTATACGGCCAAACACAGGAAAATCCATACGAACAGATACAAGAAAATCCATACGGCTAGACACAAGGAAATCCGTACGGCCAACCACAAGAACTCCTATACGGATAGGTAGGAGAAATTTCATATGAACAAGCAGGAGAGATTCCGTATGGCTAGGGGTGGACGAAGAGGATTCCGTACGCACAAACTGAAGGATTTCTGTACGAAGAGGAGAGGTGGTCCGTACATAGTCCAGACCGTACGCTGTATGGCTTTGAGGTAGAAATTGCAGAAAATAATCACCGGAGAGGAAGACGGGAGCCGTACATGGAGGTGACACCTGAGTTGTGCAGGATAGATTCTCACTGGAGACTATTGTTTGACTTCATCAACAATGTTTTTGGCATCTCAAAAAATCACGAAAAATGATGTGCGCCATGGAATTTTGTGTGGTTCTAAAGGTTGTAAATTGGTTTTGGCGACGGAGGTGCTGCCCCTCGACCACGCCCTGTACCGCGATAGGAAGCGAGCCCTGGGTGCTGCCTCGAGACCCCGCGAGGGGCGCTGTCCCTTGACCCCACAAGGGGTGCTACCCCTTAACCCTGTTGGGGGCATTGCCCCCAAACCCCTATTTGATTTGGCAGGTACACTACAAGTTGGGGTTGTCTAGTCCAAGTCACTGTCTGTCATTAGTCTTCCCCAATATTACTTGATGTTTGCTTGTCATCTGGAAGACGACTTTTTCTTTTGGGGGGGATAATGTAGTTGGCATAAAATGCGTATCGTTGTTTGATAATTTTGGTTACTCAACAATGTATTAATTTATTGTATTAAGTGGGTTGTCACTCTCGGGTAGTTATGTGTCGGTTGGTTGACGGTTGTGTACCTCTTGACAACCGTCAGGTTCTTTAAATATGTTGTGTACCGCCGAGGAAGCAGTACAGTATTGTCGGATCTGTTGTAATCCTTGGCCGACCATCTCTGGTCCTCTTCTCTGTAATAATTGCATGTGTGAATAAAGATATATTTTACTACCGTGTCTGGTATGCATTGTCATGCACGATATTATTTTCTGTATTTAATTTACCAGTTGTAGCAATGAACAAATAGCACCCACCCAACCTTGATCCCTATTCAATTTGGGGGGAGTTGGGGGATCACTGACCTTTACAACCACTAACTCACCATCAAAAAGAGGGTTTGAGAGAGAGATCTCTATTTCTAGGACACAAGCATCATTTGATTTGCTGTCATTCACATTTGTGTACAGCCTGAGTTGGCCTAGTGGTGGAGAACTTCTTCTCTTGAAAGAGAGGTCACCAATTCAAATCCCACGGGGGGTAAGGTATGCACGCTTTGTTTGAAGCGCAGTTAGTTGCCTCCCTGTCATGTCCCCTCCTGGATCATCATACATAGAAAGAGAGAGAGACCCCAAATGAATTAATAATTACCAACGAAGGAATATTTGAAAGTTATTTATTTATTAAATATTATTATAACTAATAAATATTCCTTAAAGGATAAGGATGGGAAAAAGAATATGTACAACGTAATCCTATGCTTTTTCTCCAACGAACAAGAAAAGTATTTAGACTAATTGACATTAATTGGACATACATCGCTAGTGGTCCGCAATTGTTTGGAGTCTCTAAAAGAGACAAAATTGCAAATGTAATCAGAAGACCATTATGATAGATGGGTTCAAGGGTGGTGTTTAGCATGAACCACCATTGAAGAACACTAATCGTATAGTCAACGATCATGATTAAGGACATATCGTGCACTCTAATAGAATTTGCACTGAATGTAAAAATACTTAATAATGTTAATGCATGGAAAAATTGAATTAGGTTAAGGTAAATAAATAATTAAAATAATAATATAAATAAATGAAAAATATATTTAAGTTATTGCTATTTAATAATTAATATATTTAAATGGAATGGTACTTAACATATTTAATATTTAATATATTTAAAATGAAATAAAATGTAATATTTAATATATTTAATATTTAACATATTTAAAAGGAAACCATATTTAATAGGCATGACTAATGTAGTGGTTACTCTCGCACGAAGTGGTGCGTGGGTAATCGCAGCCGATTACCCCCGCACCCCTTCATGCGGAAGGGGCTCGTGGAGGGGCATACCCCCTCACGGGTTATATTAAGAACAGCGGCAGGGGTTAAAAAGGAGGCAGGGAGGAGGGCGGACAGGGGAAAAGGTAAGGGAGAGCGGACTACGGAGGTAAGGTAAGATACAAGGTTTATTTATTAAATAATGTAAGTGATACAAGGTTTTATTTATTAAATAATATAAGTATATTATTTAATATGTAATGTCATTATTGTAGTTAATGTGTGAAACTCATTAATATTAGCCACTGAGTAATGTGTGAGGTTCGTTAATAGGTGATGTTAATTGTAATCTAGTGAATATATATATATATATTCAATCAGAACCAGGAGTAACATAATGATTATAAATATAGATATTGATTATAATAGATAGGTAATGAAAGAAGTTAAGGTTAATGAATGTAATTAATGTATATGTAATGTTTATGATAATGAATACTTTAATGAACATATTAATGAATGGTTTACAGATATTAAGGAATAAGTATAAACCGTATGTTAATGAATTTGTACTAACATACGTTAACGAGTATACGTATCAATGAATAGTAGGGATATAAATTAATAAATGTAATGTTCATTAATATTAATTAATGTGTAATGTTCATACATATTGGTAACGTGTAATGTTCATTAATATGTGATATTAATCGTAGTCTAGTGAATGTATATATATTAATTAATGTGTAGCATTCACTCACTAAACATAGGTAAAAGATATAATTTGTTAGTTGTTGTATACATAAGTTCGCGTATTTAGAAAGATTAGGAATACAAGGTATGTTAAGAGATGTAATGCATATGTAAAAGATGGAAGAATATATATATCTTTGTTAATTAAGAATACATTAAGAATTCATGTTAACACAAGGGATAGTTTACGAACTGAAACTATTATGCAAATGTATGGCTTGGTTGATTAAAACTCAATCAAGAAGAGAAGGCATCACCCAAGACAAGGTAAGGCAAGGGTCTTCCTTGGCTGGCTTGGGTATAACCCAAGACAGGACTCAGGGTCGGGCCAATCCCCTTTGAGGACTTGGATGATGAAGGCATCACCCAAGGCAAGGAATAGACAAGGGTCTTCCTTGGAGGGCTTGGGTGTAAGAGTTTACACCCAAGACAGGATTTGAACTCATCTTCGATTTCCTGGAGGGCTTGGAACCAAGGGGTTCCAAGAGGGCGAGCTTCACGACCGCCTAAGGACATCTTTGAACCAAGGGGTTCCAAGAAGGCGAGCCTCACGGCTGCCTAAGGACATACTTTGTATGGCATTCGTATCCTTTTTATTAGATAAAAATTATGATTATGTTAAATAAGCATTGAAGTTAAATTATAATTTAGATTACTTATATATACATATATGTTTGTCATGTTCTAACAATCTGTTTTGCAGGTTAATGATCTCTAAATAGTAGGGACATTACACTCCCGCAAGGAGTCCGGGGTAGTCCCATATTGTTGTAACCCATATGTAGACCCCTATATAGATTGTTGGCATTGTGGACCATAAAAGATCCTTTCCTTTCCTTTCCTTTTTCTGACATATTTTTGTTTCCAATAGGAGCAGACTGTTCATTTTCAACAATGGGAGATTTTTCAACATTTTCAGCTTGAGAAGGTGCCAAATCATGTTGTTTTTCCACTTTACCAAACGAACATAATTTTTTCTAACATGTCCATATTTTTTACTTAAGAAACAAGAATTTAAGCTGCCTAGAAGGCAAACTTCACACTGAATCAACTTATTTTTCAACTGAACTGAAATAATATCTGGAACATTAGGAGGGATAGAGATTAGCACGCGAGCATTCAGACGAGGTTGTAAAGTTATCTCAATTTTAATTGAAGAACAAGTTATGAACTATGGATGCTATATATGGATATGAGGAATTATGTCAATATCTAATAAATCTGATTTTTATCTGCAGGTCTGAAGGAGAGAGATCATTTAATATTTTCTATGTCTTCTCCAAATGAATTCAATTGGCATATATATCATTTAGGCAACCGGTCAATTGGTGTATTGACCGGTCATGCCTTTTAGGCATGACCGATCAATGCACCCATTGATCGGTGCCTTTACATTTATACCATTAACACAATGCTGATTATCGGTTCAAAACCTTCGATAGCATATTGTAATATCATAATATAATGACTGATCTATTTAATGAATCGGTTCAGATAAACATCGATGATTCAAAGTGCACGATGAATATAATCCAACTGGTGCATTTGTTAACCAATGTTTAATGCCAAATGAAGCGGTGTATTCATTAAACGCGATAACAAATATGCTCGATATAATTAAGCCCGATAACAAGATGTGAATCGGTGCCAATGTTTATGCATCCGTTAGCAAGTATGTATCGGCTAATTTAACCCGATGACTTAATGATAAGCAATGTTTGTACACTCCAATAATCATATGTAATATAAATCAGACACGAAGCATGTAGATGAATAACAGAACGAAGAAGGTTAGGAAGGTCTTATCTTGCATAAGGTACCATGCATTAACACTCCCTCTTAGCTTTGGAAGATAGATAAGGCAACCTGCATCACATTTCCTTTTCATAACTAAGATAATGTCAGTCAGCAAAAATCATTTATACATGAAAAGTATCATCAAGACATATGATACAAAATAGAAGAACATCACTTGAGCATGTGACATAAAGTATTATTTTAACATGTGATAAAAGTAAGAGAACCATCACCTGATCATGTGAGAAATCACCAAAACATGTGATCTGTAAGATTCATCAAGATATCACCTAACACATGATATCAGTATTGCCTAACATGCAATACTTAAGGATAAGTCTATGAGAAAGGTTAGTTTCTCATCATATCCAAGTTGTGATAAGTGCAATAACATTTATAAATGTTTATCACAACATAGTCATGGCACATCCATGACTTACCAGAGATCCAACATGATCAATGGTTGAGATATCACCTACACGTGATATCAGTATTGCCTAACATGCAACACAAGGATAACCATATGAGAAGTGCTAAGTTCTCATCATATCCAAGTTGTGATAATGCAATAACATTTGTACAAATGTTATATCACAACATAGTCATGGCACATCCATGACTTACCAGTTATCCAACATGATTACTGGTTTGACTATCATAAGATCGTCACCTTATGATGTCTATATACAAGTGTTCAGTATCTGAGAGATCGTCACCTCTTAGATATGAACACAGGTGGCAAGAAGCCAAGAGATAGTCCAAACATGACAAAGAAGTTTACACCTTAAACATCTTAAATATATGTAAGTATAGATTACAAAGCAGATTACCTTTCTATCATACCTAAACCCTTTCTGAAGTGATCAACCTTTACTCTGGAAAGTGGTTTGGTCAGAATATCTGTAGTCTGATCTCCTGTACACACATATTCTAACTTTATCACATTCCTGTCAACCATATCTCGTACATAGTGATATGGAATCTCAATATGTTTGGACCTGTCATGAAATACTGGATTTATAGAAAGTTTTATACAGCTTTGATTATCACACTGAATGACTGTAGGTTTCATAGGTTCTCCAAATAATCCCACGAGCAATTTCCTTAGCCATACTGCTTCTCGGGCAGCCATTGAAGCTGCAATATATTCAGCCTCTGTGGAACTCTGAGCTACTGAAGATTGTTTTCTGTTGATCCAGGATATCATGGCTGACCCTAAACTGAAGCAGCACCCTGAAGTGCTTTTTCTGTCAGTCACACTGCCAGCCCAATCTGAATCTGTAAATCCATGTAGATCTATGTCAACCTTTTCATATTTAAGACCAAGCTTTAGGGTACCTTGTAGATATCTCATTATATGTTTTACTGCAACCAGGTGTATCTCCTTAGGTTCACACATGAACTGACTTAAGGCATTAACAGCATAGCAGATATCTGAAGATATCTGGCCTTGTATTCACTAGATACATCAGGGACCCAATTATCTGCTTGTATTGAGTGGGGTCAGTAGGTCTTGATTCTGTTGCTGCTTCTTTAAGTTTATGGAAGTTGGTTTCCATAGGAGAGGTCATGGGTCTGCAGTTTAGCATTCCAAATCTTGTCAATATGTCCAAGGTGTACTTCCCTTGGTTCAATACAATATTATCAGAATTTTGCCATACTTCTAATCCTAGGAAGTGATGAAGAAGCCCCAAGTCTTCAATATCAAATTCTGTGGATAGATCTTTCTTGCATTGATCTATTAGGTGATCATCTCCTGTAATTAATAAGTCATCAACATATAAAATTAATATTAACATATCACTTTTATTTCTTTTGAGGTAGAGATTAGGATCTGCATCATTCTTAGAGAAACCTAGCTTTGAGAGATAGGTGTCAATTCTTTCATACCAAACTCTGGGAGCCTGTTTGAGCCCATAAAGAGCTTTCTTGAGTCTACACACATGAGATTTTGCATCATGAATTTCAAACCCTTCAGGTTGCTCTAAGTAGACTTCTTCCACGATCTCGCCATTTAGGAATGCTGTCTTAACATCCATTTGATGTACCTTCCACCCCTTTGCTGCTGCAATGGCTAGGACAGCTCTTACTGATGTGTACCTGGCAACAGGTGCAAATGTTTCTTCGTAATCTATTCCTTCCTTCTGTGAGAACCCTCTAGCTACAAATCTGGCCTTGTGTTTTTCAATACTGCTATCTGCAGCATGCTTGATTTTAAACAACCATTTAGAAGACACGACAGACTTCTTGGTTGGCCTAGGAACAATCTCCCAAACATCATTCTTCATAATGGACTGATATTCTTCAGTCATGGCATCTATCCATACTTGATGTTTGAGTGCATCTGAAACATTGTTAGGTTTAGCTTTAGAGAGATCATTCATAAGTGCAACATAGTTGATGAATTTATTAGGCCTCTTGCTTTCCCAGAAGGTTCCTGAAGGAGCAGTGAACTTCTTAGCTTCTGCTATAGTTTTGGTGGCCCATAGTGGTTTTTTCTTGCAATTATCTATAGGTGGGTCTTGTGTTTCACTTATAGTTTCCTCAAGATACTCCCTCTGAAGCTCAGGAGTAGGTTCTTCTTCTAGGTTAGGAGTAGGATTATGAATTTCAGGTTCTATTTTATTTTGGGCCCTTTTGAAGGCTAAATCTTCTTCGAAGATTACATCCCTACTGAGTTCAATATTTCTCTGCCCTTGTACATAGATTCTGTAGGCTTTAGAAGTTTCACTGTATCCTACAAGTATTCCCCTTTTTCCAGAGGGTTCTAGTTTTAGTCTTTTCTCTTTAGGTACATGAATATAGACCGGACACCCAAATATCCTAAGATGGCTGATATCTGGTTTTGTCTTGGTAAAGACTTCCTCAGGAGTTTTATCTTCAAGGTGTGAATGAGGACATCTATTTTGTATGTACACAGCAGTGTTAGTTGCTTCTGCCCAAAGGTTCAAGTTTAGATTTTGATCTAGTATCATGGCTTTGGCAGCTTCTACTATGGTCCTATTTTTCCTTTCAGCTACTCCATTTTGTTGTGGATTATAAGGTATTGTCAACTCCCTCTTAATCCCAGAATTCCTACAAAAGTCTTTAAATAGTCCTGATGTGTATATATTCCCCCCCATTGTCAGTTCTTAAGGTTTTAATTTTGTTTTCAGAGAGATTTTCTGTTAATGTTTTAAACTCTTTGAACCTACTTAGGATCTCTTTTGATTCTTTACATTTCAGAAAGTAGATCCACGTCTTCCTAGAGTAGTCATCAACAAAAATTACATAGTACAAAAATCCCCCTAGCGAGGGTACGGACATAGGTCCACATACATCAGAATGAATTAACTCCAAAACTTTGCTTGTTTTCCTAGTACTATTCTGAAATGCATTTTTGGTATTTTTACCTAAGGCACACCCTTTGCATGACTCTGAATGATATTGCTTCAACTTAGGTAGACCTGTGACAAGGTTTTCCATGGTTGACAAAGCTCTATAATTCAGATGGCCTAATCTCCTGTGCCATACTTCATTTGCATTAGTTGCTTCATGGATCAATGCTAGATTGGGCTCTGTACATAGCTCATACAAATAGCCTTGTCTTCGACCAATGACCTTACCGTCTTTGATGGAGGATCTCTTTGGCCAAGCCAACACCTTGTTTTCCATGAAGGTCACTCTGTATCCTTGATCTTCTAGTGCTGATATGGAGATTAGATTTCTTTTGATGCCTGGAACATATAGTACTTCTTCAAGTCGTAGTGACATGCCTGTCTTCAGTTTGATGGTGCAGGTTCCAATTCCTCTGACTGGATGTGAAGAATCATCTCCAATGGTTACTTCCTCATCATCTTTCTCTATCATGGAGTCTAGTATTTCTCTAAAGCCGGTGATGTGTCTGGATGAACCACTGTCGATCACCCATGAGTTAGATTTGTTGGAAGTATGGCTTGTAAGTGCTGAGTAGAGGACATAGTTCTCGGAGTCATTTTCTTTTCTAGATTTCCTCACTTTTGCAAATGTGGCTTGCTTCCCTTTCTCCGGACAGTTTGCAACATAGTGTCTGAATTTGTCACACCTATAACATTGAACATGTGATAGATCTTTCTTAGAAGTGTTCTTGCCTTGTTTAGCTTTTCTTTTCCTGAATTGCTTCTTTTTGTACTTCTTATTGATGTTTGTATTTAGGACTTGCAAGTCTTCATCTATATTCTTCTGTTTTATTCCTACCTTGTTCAATCGGGATTCTTCTTGTAGACAGTCATCTCTTAGTCTTTCAAACTTAGGATATTTGGACCTTGCACTGATGCCTTGGACGAATGTGCTCCATCCACTAGGCAACCCATCTAAAGCAATGAGTGTTAGTTCTTTGCCTCGGATCTCATAGTCTAGAGTTGCAAGTTCATCTTTTAGAACCGATATCCGCATGAAGTAGGCGTTGATTGTCTCCCCTTTGTTCATGGTGATATGATTTATTTCTCGTTTTAGTGCTAGAGTACGACTTGCATTTGATATCTCAAATGTCCTTTCAAGTGCCTTGAACATTTTATAAGCCGTCTCCTGCTTTCTAATGATGGGCATTATATTATTTCTTACCCCATCCACTATTATTTTAATAGCCTTATCATTTCCCTCGATCCATGTGGATTTCTCGATTTCATCTTCTGGTTGTGCACTTTCAGTTTGGACATATGAATCAACTTTGTTTTCTCTTAAAATCATGTTGATTCTAAACTTCCAAGCTGAAAAATCTTTGCTACCTCCGAGTCTATCTTCGAATTTGATAGCGTTGGCCATTATGGAAATGTGATGTAGTTTGTAACTTAGTCCTTGAATTTTATCAAAATTGAATAGCCTAAGCTTCGATTACCTTGGCTCTGATACCATGTAAAGTTATCTCAATTTTAATTGAAGAACAAGTTATGAACTATGGATGCTATATATGGATATGAGGAATTATGTCAATATCTAATAAATCTGATTTTTATCTGCAGGTCTGAAGGAGAGAGATCATTTAATATTTTCTATGTCTTCTCCAAATGAATTCAATTGGCATATATATCATTTACGCAACCGGTCAATTGGTGTATTGACCGGTCATGCCTTTTAGGCATGACCGATCAATGCACCCATTGATCAGTGCCTTTACATTTATACCATTAACACAATGCTGATTATCGGTTCAAAACCTTCGATAGGATATTGTAATATCATAATATAATGACTGATCTATTTAATGAATCGGTTCAGATAAACATCGATGATTCAAAGTGCACGATGAATATAATCCAACTGGTGCATTTGTTAACCAATGTTTAATGCCAAATGAAGCGGTGTATTCATTAAACCTGATAACAAATATGCTTGATATAATTAAGCCCGATAACAAGATGTGAATCGGTGCCAATGTTTATGCATCCGATAGCAAGTATGTATCGGCTAATTTAACCCAATGACTTAATGATAAGCAATGTTTGTACACTCCGATAATCATATGTAATATAAATCAGACACGAAGCATGTAGATGAATAACAGAACAAGGAAGGTTAGGAAGGTCTTATCTTGCATAAGCTACCATGCATTAACAGAGATAATGTGATTCTACACTCCTCCATTTGCAGGACATTACCCAAAGGGTTTAGGATTTGAGGAATAAATTTCCACAAACAAGGGGGGCATTTCTCAATTCCATCCACTGAGGGGCAGATTAGCTACCACCTCTTCCGTTTGTTGATCAGGAGACCATGAATATCATTCCCCTGCCAATCTAAAAGAGGTCACAGCCTTATTATGCCTTTACAAATGCAAATCACAGACCTTATAAATACGTCTGGGCCAGGTAGTTAATAAAGGGCCGACTAGGATTGAATAGAGTAATTACTAGCAAAGGGCTGACTAAGAATATTGGCACATAAAAAAAGGCCGACCAAGGATATTAGCAATTCCACATAAAAAGGGCCCACCAAGTAAGTAGTTACCAGAAACTAATTAGGAATAACAAACAACACTGAATGAAAAGTTGCATCCCTCACGAGTGGGGAGTTGTGACTCCCTTCATTGAAAGATATATATAGGAGGACAATTCATATGATGAAGCATCCATGAAGGATCATCGAATGAGAAACAAGAAATAAGAAAATAAATACTGATTAGAAAATGAGCTTTTGATTCGAAATCAGGAAATAGCAAATAAAGATCAGAGATTTGATATGTTGTTATTAGCCTAGAATTAGTAAATTTATGTGTGAAAGTATGATATGAATTTATGAATGCAATATATATTCCTTGCTGAAATTATATAGGGATAATTGTAAGAAAGTGCATTGTTTTCCAATTTGAGTATTGTTTCCCAATTTAAGTAAATTAATTGTACTTTTTTTTTGTTAACTTGGGGGTATCTCCACGACCCATCCCAACACCCAACTTGCCTTGCCTTGGTCTTACTTGCTGCCAAGTTGGAGCTAGGAAGGGGCGAGCTGAGGCGAGACTAATCCCCTAGGGATGCACGCAATCACCCGCAAACCATGTGCATCAGGCAAACCCGAGCCTTGGAGTCAAACCCGAGACCAATGGAGAGCAAACCCACAGCCCAAGCCAACTCCGCTACTCATATGGGTTCAAATTAATTGTATTTCTATTTTGATAAATATGTGATGACATATTTATATAGTTAATCTATTGTGAATTGGATAGAAATGGTTGCAAAATAGGAAGGCCGATCAACCTTTCAAGTTCACGAGAGGTGAAGACCCGACATGCCTGCCATCAAGTATGCCACCCATAGGGGGTTGAGCCTCGTGGGTCGGGAGGTGTGTGTGTGCTCCTAGGCTTGGTGGAGGGAGGTAGTATTCATAATCTTATCAAGCATGCCACCCATTGGGGGTTAAGCCTCATGGGTTGGGAGGTTGATTAGTGCTCCTAGGCTTGATTGAGGATGGAGCGCCTCCATAGTGGACTGAGGGATGGAGTGGGCCATTTTCCACCCATGTTCTCGCAATACAAGGATAACTATCCTCGAGATTGCAGTTTGTGTAGTTTTTAACTAATTCCTAATATGGTTACTATAGGAAAATGCTTTGGATGATTATTAATGCTATTGGTTATATATGCATTTATATGTTATTGGATTCCTAAGCATTGTGAAAAATAATTGGCCTCATAGAATACATTTCAAATGTTGACTAACATGATTGCAGGACCTAAATCAATATTTGTATTGGAAAATAATGTTTTAATTGGGGTAAGTTTGTATTTTAAATGAACTATATTTCTCATTTTTATTGAACTTGTGGTTTTAGGGAAAAATATAGGAATATCCCCAATGGGGACATTACAATTGGTATGAGTGCAATGATCCTGCCAGCCTGTAGGGAAAATAAATAAATAAACTCAGTTCATAAATAATAGTGTTATGTTAAAATGAAAACCAAGAGAGCCAAAATATTTTCCTTTATAATTCTAAGGATATTCAGCATCATCTTGGTCTTAGCACATCTCAACATAGCAAAATTCTACTGAGACACCATCTCTGCATCTGTAGCTTATCCGAAACTGCACATAGAGCAAACAGCCACACTGCCCAATCTTTTGGCAAAGAGATGATACTTCCCAGCCAAGGCAAGAGATACATCAAACATGTGACCCTCAGTATAGGACTGGTATGTGTTACAGTTGTTACAACTTGAGAAACTACAAGCCTTCAATGTACACTATATTTTTAGACAAGATCTCTGATGTGACAAAACCTTCGAAAAACACTTAACAATTATTAGAATTAGCCAGTAGTAAAGAGGCCTTGCAAGTTTCCACCATAGTAGATAAGGTAATCTCTAAAATACATTTCTGTTATTGAATCTTTGAACTCCTCTCTTCATTGTATAAACGCAACTGAAATACATTTGAAGATGAATATGTTCCATTCATTTTTATACTGCTGCCTAGATCTAAGAAAACTTTCATCAAAAATTTTGGGGCTCAAAACTCCATCACTAATAAGAGCATGTCAACCTTCACGAAGGATGAGTAGGACTCCTTATTTCCAGATGCTCCTTGTACACCAGAATCTGAAAGATGGGAAAAGGCCAAGAAGTAATAAAAATGAGTATAAAATGTTGTTCCCAAGCCTCTTAGGACAGTAGCAGTGGGTATACAGAGAAGTGTAAAATGTGTTCCCTTATGAACAACCATGAAAAATATGAGATAGGAGTATACCTCACAGACCCCATACATGGTAAAGAATCGTGGATAGACTGCTCCTTACCTGATTTCATGAATATTGTCCTATGAATTGTGCCTTCATATGGTTGTCATTGCATTAACAATAACATCATCTAGGGCACACCTGTGACAAGAGGACATGGATCCTAGTCAAGGATCAATATGACCACTGGATAAAATCCCGAACTGAATAGAGAGACCCACTGAGTATAATGAATTTGAAACATGAACGAACTTGAGACCTCAAAATTATCAACAAATACCAAAGTATACCAACATGCATCATTATTACAAATTCTGATATACTCCTCCAATTCTGAATCTCTCCAATGGATTTGCCATACCAACGTCATTTAAGCTAAGTAACCTCAAAATCAAGATATATATACTGTATACAACTGTACACATACTTTTATGGACTGGTTAAAGTCCTATTACCAAAGACTCTCAAACCATTAAAGGCATATGATGATGCTGGACATTGACAAAATTGCAACTCTGGCGGAAACAAAGTGTTGATCCTTAGTAAAGTTGACGACTCTAAATTATCCATTCAAGGGATTGCATTTCTAATGATGATGCAACCATAAAATATATAACGCATTAGCTCTTTTATATTGTATAGAAACATTGTTGCATTAGGTCTAATCTGACTTATGACAGTCTGAGATCTTCCTTTGTATCACTTGAACAAGATGTTATCTAGCAACCATCCACTTAGGGTTAACTATTCAGCCCTCTTGTTAAGGAATCCGATATTTAACTAGTTGGTGTAAGATACCATCAGATGCACCAATTAAACCTAAAATTCAAAAATCATCCATCAAACAATACAAGTTGGCAACAATTATGTAATGTCCCCTACTCGGGTTTGGTCTAATTTAACCATAGTTAATCTATTTTCAAAATACTAATGACTTATACTAACCTGATTAAGAGTCAAGTCTATCTTACACGAGTCAAATCTGTGATATTGATCTTTCTTTAGTCTATCAAGTACTTGCTAACTTACCATATTAAATACTCAATCTTATTGTGATTCATATAAATCCTTTACGCATTTATTAATTATTATTTGTATGAATTATTACGTGATATTATAGAGTAATTTTTAAAAGTCTTATGCAACCATAACTATTATATTAATACCTATTATTATCAATATCTATATTTACAATCATTATATTACTCTTATTCTGATTTGAGTATATATATATAATAGTATTACCAATTATTTATGGATTTCCTAGTATTTTTTTATATTATTACTAATACTATTACCACTTAAAACAATCCTAATTAGTAATGTGTTTAGGGGGTGGTATCGGCAGACAGATTTGACGCATGTCAAATCTGGTCTGTGTTGTGCGAATCGCACACCCATCCCCGTCTTGGATAGGGACCCCCCAGTTTGTGCCTTTCTATCCTTGCGGAAGAGGAAGGGGATATGAAGGGTCAAGTGCCGCTAAAACCAAATTCGGCCTCTAGGGCCATATTGCGAACTTAAAACTCCCCAATTCTCGCAAAGTCGCCTAAATGTGAAGAAAGAGTTAAAGCCTGCAATGACGTTAAAATGCCGATTTTCGCCAAGGGATACAAAGGAGATAAAGAATGCAAAGTGTCAAAAAACTGACAAAACTCCTTAAAATCCTGAATTCGCACTAAGGGGGGAAATTACATGAGTTTCTAAAATTGGCAAAATGGGTGAAATCCCCAAAATTCGCTAGTATTGGATAAAATACAAGAGGTAAAACTTGACAAACTCCTCCCATTCACCAGAAATTGCACAATGAGGGACAAGTGATAGTTGAAAAGTTTTTAAAATTTGCAAAACCCCCTCAAAATGCTGAAAATTGCATTTTAGAGGGTAAAAGTGCGAAAGGGAAAGAAGTTTGCAAAAGTGCCCAAAATCCTGAAGTTTGCAAAAGTGCCCAAAATCCCGAAGTTTGCAAAACACTCCAAAATCCCGAAGTTTGCAAAAGTGTCCAAAATCCCGAAATTCACCATAAAGGGGTGAAAATGTCAGTGTCTTTAAAACTTGCAAAAGTGCCCAAAATCCCGAAATTCGCCATAAAGGGGCGAAAATGTTAAAGTTTTAAAAACCTTGCAATTGCTCTCAAACCCCCCGAAAATGTGAAAATAAAATAGTAAGGCGTTAACTTAAAGTTTGCGGAAGTGCCATTTAGGCCGAATTTCGAAAACGTCTAAGTATGAAAAACTTTTCGAACGCCCCTCTTGTTTGAAATTGCCAGGAACAACTAAATTCGTGGAAGGAGTAAAAGCGTTAAAACTTGGGAAATTTTCAAATCACCCTCCAGGGGTTAATTTAATGTTTGTTAAATTAATTTTAATTTTTCATATTAATTTATTAAAATGGGATTAATGGTTTGTAGGTCGCAGGACACCATCGCAGAGAACCAGGCGAAGGCTTGAAAATGCAAATTGAAGAGGGATCGCAACCAAGGCCAAGTGCTGGAAGCTGGAGGAGAAAAGATGCAGTGCAGGATCAAAGCGATGAAGCATTGGGAAGCGTGCCACCCGAGCAACAAGTTAAAGTTCACCACCAAAGACCGAAGAACACTCCAAATGCAACAATCATGCATTCTCAGGAAAAGTACACAACTGGATTTAACTCCAGAAGTTCAGTTTTTAAAAATTGAAATTGTTTTATTATAAAACTGCCTGTGGGTCCCGCACAAGATATTTTTGTGGACAGTTATGTCCAACTACCGGATAAACCCGAATTAAAGCCAAATAGTGGCAGGTAGTTGGAATTGTGGTTGGTTGGATAACTGAGAATTGATTGGGCATGGGTTAAGGCTCCTAGCTTTTGGATGGCAGGTTGTAGCCCTCAGATGCAATCAATCCTAGCCTCTGATTCAATTTTGTAAAAACTATAAAAGGTAGAGGCCTTTCTTTTGTAAAGGGTTAGAGATGGTTAGATAGTTAGACAGTTAGAGAGAATTTTGTAGTTAGATTTTAGAGTTAGAATAGGTTAGATTTTAAGCAGTAGCATAGAGATGCTGCAGAAATTGTTGTAATAGGCAGCTGAAATCAATATATAAACATTGATTTGGTGTTTATTGTCTTGTTTTCATCCTGTTTTCATGGTTTCTTTCAGCTTTTTAGATAGATCTTTCTGTTTTGGTTGTGCAGGTATTTGATAGATTCAGGCTCATACCATTGAGGATATACTGATTGTGTATCCTTTTGGATGGTTAACTTGAGCCTTTAATTGTGCTTAGTTCAATTGCAGGTGTCCGTCTGAGCTGCGCTAGAATTGGGTGCTTGTTTGCCTCATACGGTAAACGATTAAATGCAGAAAGTAAACACACAGAACATAATTGAAATATATCAAAGAACCAGTTTCTGTATTAATTCAACAGTCCATGTACAACAAATGCTTATAACATTAAACCCAGATACCACTATCATGATCCTCCCACTTCGAAGGAAAGGTATGCAATATATAATACCCGAAGGGGTGCGACCAACCGTCACGTCCAATTGCCCTTCGGGACGACTAACTAACTGACTGTCGTAACTCATTATTACCGACGACAACATAAACTTAATATGACAACATAACATAATGATTATTCCCGGCAACAATGCTTAGCCGTGCGTCTCCAATCTGAAAATCTTCCAAGTCCCTTTGAAGATTGCACCGTTCCTGCAAGGTTGTGAGCTATTCTGGCCAAGCAGGGATTGGTTATGTTGAAAATATCTACCTGCATACACGTGTTGTTAGTTTTAGATCTCCTATCCCTTCCCTTTTGATTTTATTTTGTAGTCTGAGAATCACAACAAGCCAACTTGTGCAAATCGTAAGTCCCCTTGTGCCCCCAGCAAATCACATCAATCACTGAGTAATCCCGCAGTCAAGACCTGACAATCAAAGCCTTGAGGTCGTCCCCTTTGATCAACAAAACCAGCATTAGGGATTTCCTTATCTCAAGAGAGGATAGGACACTCAGCGAGTACATTCTATTCTGCGTTGGCCAGATGGAGTCATAGCAATGCGATTTCAGATACGTCAACAGTCTGCCACTGTCTTGATATCCTTATTAAATATATTGCACTCTATGTTAACATTTTCATTAATATTAACCTCTGCATGGAAACATTATCGGATTTCATATAGTAAAAGTATATCCCCACGCATACCATCAAGGTCAAGGATGCTACCACCATAGCTTAATACTATTCTGATGTGTTCTGATCCGTGGTTCCCCATCATATGTATCCCCTTTGTAAATCTGTCTTTGAATGATTTATTCTCTTTATAATTTATATACACATTGGCTGGTGTATGTATGTTAGATCTTCCTCTTCCGCGCCATACGTATTATATCACTCCTTATCTGATCTAACTCACGCTATATCTGTTCCAATATATATATAATTCTCTTCCCGTCTTTCTTTCCTTTAGGCTGTGCCCCTTTTATGCTCTTCATGAACCATACCTCCCTATTCCATCCCATGTTCCAATCTCTATATATCTTTACATCTAAGGATCATATCCTTTTGAATAGACACTTAACTGAAGAGACATGTCTTATTTGTTAATTGTATTCCTTCACTTGCAAATCTTCTCTAAATCGCACCTCTTAGAAAATCATTACTAGCTATAATCAAATCGCATGTTCTTAAGGATATGTTTCTTTGATAGAATATAATTTGCTTCCCTTAGCGCATCGTACTTAATTATCCTGGCTATTTATATTAATATGAATTGAATTCTGAATCGGCCAGCATGATAAGAACCGGTCTTAATACATTGCTTTGAAAACTGATCCTTGCCGATCGTTGCTTCTATAAGAATAATCCTTGCTAGTTAATTCATCTTCGAATATTGACTTTTCTTTTCCCTTGAATCAAATGACATCAGCAAGAGTCTATTAATTGTTGTTTATTCTAAACAAACACCCTCTGCATTTCCTCTTAGTAAACTCGCTGTCATAACATAAACCTTTAATTTCATCGTTGCTAGCACCGTAATTAACAATCAAGGGGACACTATGAAGTCTTACATATTGTAAGACAATTTCAAGCTTGTAATTATGATTTTTTTACTGTTTGGTCTAGTGCCATTTGTGGGGACATAACAAATTAGAGTATTTCTTGCATGGTCACGAAACCACCTGTTAACACAACAATCAGAAACAAAAACTTCATATTAAAAGCTCCAGCGGTTTTGAAACCACTTATTGATAGTAAAACCATCAGTCAACACAAATGATAGTATTGAAACCGCTAGTCTAGTTAGAATGGTAGTTTTGCCACAATTATTCATACAGGTAGAGCAACAGCAAAACAACTATGTCTCTTAGACAATTGGGAGTCCTTTTGTTCACAAATAAAAGTAGAACAATTTGGAAATTGAGGGCATGAGTGTCAATATGTTAGTAGCATATGGCGTATGTGTCTATTTAATTGTACACAGAGTGAAAATTTATGGAGCAGATTCCAATCACAAAGAAATCATCAATCTGATTGAATTCGCATTGAAGTATCAATATACAATTCTTCTGAGATGTTGAAGAAGGTTTTCTGCCAACTAGTTTTCAAGGCCACTCTCATACAAACCCTCATGTCAATTATGTTCATAACACGTGTTAAGCTAATGTTGACTCTAAGAAAGCTCTCTGTTCACATTGGGATCAAGACTATATATAGCTTTATTTAACAGCTTCAATAAGGCAAGGGTCCTTTGTCAACACTTCTAAGTAACACTTTGGCACAGCAAGCCATGCTTTCAGTCATGACAATTGCTAGTTATTCAACATAATTATATCATGTTTCATTCATACCTTTGTCGACTTAGTGAATGACATAGAAACAAAATAGTTGACATACACATCTGCATCCCTTGTAGTATCTCTTCACAAGATTGAATCATCAACTAAGACACTGCCAAAATGGAAAATTCATATTTGTGATATCCATATGGCCAATCTATTCAAGAATGAAAAGAAAAAGAGTGATTCTTGGTCAAGAAAAACTCCTAATGCAAAAAAAACATCAAGACAGCATTAAGATGAAAACATTTGTACCTCAAATGCTATTGCAACATGTATGGTATCAAAAAGAATAAGCAGATATCATACTCTTAAAATTTAGAACTTAGAAACCTTCACTTGCACTAAGAACACATGCAACATAATTTCCCATGTCATTATCTCAAAGACATAAAGGCAATCTATCTTTTTCTGTTTCAAGGCCCAAATCTAATACCATACATATGAAAGAGAAGAAATTTAGAAACCTTATGATTGAACTAGTTACAAAATGTGAGGACAATGAAAATGAACCAAAAGGATATAAACTCATTTTTGAAAAGAACATCACAATTAAGGCTTTAGATGTGTGTCATGCTTCTAATCCTCATCTTAATATATGTTAAGTTCTTGCTTTAACGCAAAGAGATATCCATGATATTGTGCAACGTTGGGTCAACCAAATTGGTCCTTTACATTTACAAGTGATGCAAAAAGAGGATGAGAGAAAACTTATTCTAAATTACGAACCTTGCCAATATCCAACTCTACATTGTGTTATTGCGAATTATTGACAAAAACATATCCTAGTTCAAAATTGCAACTTAAAGTAATGTTGAAGTTGTGCAACAGAAGCTAATTACATCACAAGGAGGATCTAAGGATTACAAATCTCCAAGGGTTGGTTTGGGATGTTCATGATTCAGTTTGAGAAATCAAAACTGACATTGCTTTAGGACAAGCAATTTTGGGAAGGGTGGACTGTCATGCCCCTGCCAATCTAAAAGAAGTGGCAGCCTTATTATGCCTTTTACAAATACAATTGACAAATAAAATGAAATGGATGCCTTGAAACCTGTTATGGTTTTGCCCAAATGGGATGATGAAGAAGCAACAATATCCAAGGTCGAAGACTCTTCAAATTGCCAAATTGAACCTCTACCAACTTCGGCCCTGCTGCAGTAATGTAGGTATGAGATGACAATGTAAAGGGCAGTAAATGAGCTCCAAACTATTCCCAATCTGATCGGTTCCAATGCTAGATGAAGGCGCCTCACTAAATTGTGAATCTCAAAGCTCATGCAAGAAGATATAGTCCAAATTGAAGGTTCCTATGCTCAGGTCTGATTTTCTGATCCACACTGAATATTGTCTTCAAACATGTGCCAAAGTCCATACAAAATGTTCCATAGGAATCGCCTTGCCTCCAAGATGTAATCACTGCCTTACAAGGTTAAATTCGATGCATCCACAATGAACTATGAACCAAATCGAAGATATCAAGAGGTCTGCATCAGTCTGAAGAATGACAGCAACTTAGTTCGATTCACCTCCTAATGTTCCAAGATGGCATCGCCTTTCTCCTTATGCAATATCACTGGTCTCCAATAGGAAGATTTGCATACACCAAACCACCAAAGATCAGAATCGTGACTAATGAAGTCTGAAGCAATATACCAATCTGATATAAATCTCCTTGAGATCAAGTGAAGGGACTGAGTTGTCCTTTCCAACCACTATCAACTCATTATGCACAATGTGGAAAACTGAATATCTCCCACTCCTAAGAAGAAACTAGGGTTTCGTCCAGCCCTTCTATCCAATCTGCTGAAGGTTTGCGTCCTCAGAGATTTCACCAATGCCATGCATCAGTCATTTCATCAAATCCAAATTTCCAATCCCCCTTGATCCTCTAACATCCACTTCTATTTATCCTTTTTCATCACCTTTCACGAGGTTCCTTCTAGAAGAGGGTAGGTACACTTTATTATTTAATATTATTTAAGTGACTTTTAATTTTTATACTTAAGTCACTTTTTAATTAAATGAATTAAATATAAAGTCACTTTTAATAATTAATTTATTTTAATGACTTTATAAGAAATTAATTTAATTAATTCCTCCTTATATCACCTATTAGCCTAGCGGCTAAAATTGGGGACATTACAGACTACGGGTCTTTCCAGTACATGAGCGCTGGAGAAAAAAAACACGACTTGGCCTCCCATTAGCTGATTTAATTTTATTGCCCAGATTTCCTAAAGTTGGAAAAGAAATATTTCACGCATGATGAAGTCTTCACGGGAACAAACTTCTTATTGGTTTAAACAATTATTTTTCCTTGCTGCTAAAGTCTAGGAAATACTTAATTGGGCCCGATTATTATAAGTGCCTCCAAGGATGCTAAAGAAAATCTAGACTTTAAGACTTAGAGTGGCCCCCACCAAATTAAGAAAAACCTTAATTTCATATAGGGAATTATTTATCCAAGATGAGCCTCCCATATAATGACTAAATAATAAATAATTTAATCAAATTATTTATTAGCTTATTTGATATTTTAGCTCTTAAGTTTATTTATTATTTATCCCTTATTTATTATTAATATTAATATTTATTTATTTATTTAATGAATTTTGGGGACATTACAGTGTGTATCTTGATAAGGCTCAAGTTCAGTACAAGAATATAACAGATACTATCTTAGTAAAGAACCTGAGTTGTAACCTGCAAACATTTGAAAAAGTTAAAAACAATAAGATTCAGAAATGAATAAGAAACATCTTTACCTAGTTTGGAGATAGGTGAGGCACTTCTCTTCTTACATACACTATGCATGGTTGATTCATTTTTGTGAGGATTTTCGATTGCTAAATTTTATTTGAATTATTCATTTTGTGTTAGTTTTTTTTCCATGTATATTAATTTATATATTTCATTATTCATATACCATATTCCAGTTTTATTGTATCCTGGGCTTTATTAGATTCTGTACCCATATCTGTGTCCATTTATCCTAGATGGAAAGACTTTGTGAATTCATACTATGTTTACCTCACTGGGTAAACAGGAATATGTAATGTCCCCTTCTCACTGATGTTCTTTCAGAGGTCCATTAGCCTATTCCTGAGACCCGTAGGCTAGGTGGAATGAGTAATCAGGGTCTAGCATCGATGAAACGAAGACTTACTATTTTTAGTAAGTCAGGGGATGACCGTTCTGGTGCCATTGTCCGACCGAACACTCCTTGCTTTGCCTCTGGACGCGATGATCATATTTTTCTGAGCATTAATTCTTGACTTACTATTTTTAGTAAGTGGCTGGGTGGCACATTTCTATTTTTGGCAGTAGTCAGGGGTTTGAATTCTGCAGCAGTTTGTGGTCGTCCGGGTTCAGTTTCATCTTGGAGGTGATAATAATCAGTGCGGGAGATATTTGCAACATAATTAAATATTATTTCCTTTCCTAAGGTTAATATTTAATTAATCTATTTATTGGATGCTGGTTTATTAAATTTGGGATTAATGCCTGTTTAATCCTAAGTTGGGCGAAATTCAATTATTTTATGGGATGTGAAATGTTTTTTTTAAAAGGGGATATTATTTCACTTTACATCGCCATTTTTGTGCCTAAGTGTCCAACGTGGGTCCTCCCCTCTCTTGGGCGTGACTTTTGACTTAGGGAGTTGGGCGCTACTCTTGGGTCCACATGAAAGTGGAATGAAATTCAAATGCAAGCGGGGAATTTGGAGGGATGTCATTTGGATTTGAAGAATGAAGTTATAAATATGAGGCTTGGGTTCCCATTTGCACCATCTTGAAAATCTGTAATGTTATGCTGCCGGATTGGCGACAAAACTTGAGGCTTCGGAGTGCGTCTCCCTAGTGCTACCCGGTTTCGTACTTGAAATACAGTACCTAGCTGTGCCTTGTATTCTCCTATCGCTTTCAGAGCTTTGCCATAGACATCTTGGTGTTGCAACGATTCTGGACTTGCTGGTTTTGCCTGTGGCTGAAACACATTTTTGCTCACGTCTCTTTGTTGGAGCGTCTGATAGTTATGGGTATTATTCCTATCTTCCTTCCCAGCACTGGCAAATAAGTTTGTAAGTTTTTAGCCCATTTGTTTGAGTATTGATTTAATTATGCAAAATCGAAATTCCTAATCTAGGCGTGGGTTTTTTGGGTTGCATTGGGATGCGTGCAAAATAAAAAGAGGGTTGTTTGGGGTGTGGCTGTGATTGGTTGTCATTGTATTGGATGTATGGTGGGATTGGGCTTGATTTGAGTCAATTCGGGTAAGAATTGAGTGAGTTATGAGTATTTTCATGTTTTCGTGGGCTGCTGGAACTGTACTTTCAGCCTGCAGAGCAGTGTAACAGAAAATTACAGTATTGTGTAGAAATCTGCAGTTAATCTTCTCATCTCATCTCCTTATTGTAAGGATTGTTTCAGTAGTACTGAGCATCCCCATTCTATCTGCTTATTTTGTACTTCCCACTGCATAAGTGGAAGAGGCTGGCTTGCCGCCTTCTCAGTTTTGTAATTCAGTTTTCTTTGATAAATAGTCCTCCCGCTGAAATATGCGGTAGAGTGATGTTTTAATGTAATGTCCTCCCGCTGAATAAGTGGTCGAGTGATAAAGTTCAATGTTTTGGTCCTCCCGCTGAAATATGCGGTAGAGTGATTGTTAATGCAATGTCCTCCCGCTGAAATACGCGGTAGAGTGATTGAACTTCTATTTCTTGTAATAGTTCTCTTGGTCGGTTTACCGCCAAGAAGTTTAGTTTCTATCCTGCTGGATAAGCAGAAGGGGATGGCTTGCCGCCCATGCAATTGTAATGTTCAGTTTGTTTATTGATGCTGACGATCCTCGAAACACCGTATGCTCTCACCCTCCCAGTCTGGGCTCTCGGTGAACAAAAGGTGTAAGGGTTCCCTTTAGTTGTTTTGCTTATTACTCTAACCTTAACGGGTAATTGTTGTGATTGAATTGCTATTGGCCTGAAAAAACAAAAAAAAAATTAGTGGGATATTACAGTGGTATCAGAGCTGGTTTTTCTGCCAGCCTGTGAGAGTCAGTGGGTTCAGAAGTCTCCATGAGTGACAGAGACGTCAGACACTACAACAGAGAACAGAAGAGACAGCAGTTTCAGGTTCCTATAGTGCCCGAAGAGGACACATTTTCAGAAGTACTGAGGAACAGAGGGAAGAATTTAGATACCTCAGATTCAGTGGATTCAATGGCAGATAAGACTGCAGAAACAAATGAGGCACCCGACAAGAAGGCAGAGAGGCAATTCAATGCCATGATGGACATGATGTCATTACTGCTGTCAAAGCTCAACCAGAACGTTGTTGGGACCCCTAATCAGCCCAACAATGGACCGGAAGCTAGCACTTCTAACATTCCTGTAAGCAATGGGAATGGGAGCAATAACGGGAGTAACAATGGAGGTTCAGCCCCAAGGCCTTTACAACCTGTCTTTTTGCCCAAAGAAGTACAACAAGCTGAAACAGAGATACCCACAGCTGATGAGATAAGAAATAGCTACATGGAGTATGCTTCCCTTCCTGGTGAGATCCGAGATATCCTAACTCTGGATCAATTCATGAATCAGAAAATGAAAAGAGGACGGAGGAATGACTACAAGTCTGCTGCCCCAAGAGATTTCCAGCAAGCTCTTGGAAGAGTGACCTTAGCACACTTTGATGGGAGCGCTAAGGGTACTGCTAGAGCATGGGTACAGAAGTTGGACAATTACTTGTCCTTGAGACCGATGCCGGAGGAGGATGCCATCAAGTTTGCTACCTTGCACTTGGATGGAGTGGCCCACGAATGGTGGTACCATGGGTTGGTCACCCTTGGTCACAACTTAGTCACCACCTACGCTGATTTCACCAACAAGCTAATTGAGAGATTTGACACCAGGGATCCAGAGGTGAAGTTTAGAGAACTTGCACAACTGAGGCAGCAAGGTTCCTTGGACACTTACGTGACTGAATTCCAAAACCTGTCAGTCATGGTGAGTAGCATCTCAGAGAAGCGACTGGTTGTCCTTTTCACTGAAGGACTTGAAGAACCATTGAGAGGATGGGTCAAAGCTTTTGATCCGCCCACACTGGCAGAAGCTATAAAAAAATCCAGAAGTATGGAGTTGGCTGCCCCTAAGAGTAAAATTCAGTCCAAGCCTTTCCCTTTCAGAAAGGATAAAAAGAAGTTCACTAATCAGACCAAGAGGTTCCCTCCGCGAATGGATGATGGGCTCCGTCAAGAGCTCCGGAGAAAGAATCTATGCTATTCTTGCAGAGAACCGTGGGTTCCTGGGCATAGGTGCCATGGAAAGGGGAATTTACATCAAATGGAAGGCTATTCTGGAGATGGATCAGATTCTGAAATTTCAGAACAGCAGACTGAAGTTGAGGACAGCGAGTATGAAGAGGCTCTTGAAGGGCCCGAATTTGGGTCAGAAGATAGAGGAGTAGTTGCTCAACTCTCGAGCATTCACAAGAATGAGTCTTTCAGAGTTCGGGGTGTGATTGGAGAGCATCGTGTCATAGCTCTCATTGACACGGGTGCAACACACAACTTCATTGATGAAAGAATTGTTGCAAAAAAGGGACTAGTGGCAGAGGAAGTTGAGGGCTTCAAAGTCATGGTAGCAGATGGCTCCACTATATCCTGTAATAGAATGATTTCCAACATGTCTCTGAAGTTGGGAAATCATGAAATCAGAGATGATTTCTTTGTGGTAAGCATTGGAGGGACTGATGATGCAGTCCTCGGGATTCAATGGTTGAGATCTCTTGGTGAGATCACACTAAACCTACAAACCATGGAGCTGAAATTCATGTCCGAAGGGAAAAAGGTAGTTTTGAGAGGAATGTCGCATGGGGGACTTAAGGTTGTATCCTTGAAAAGAATGGAGAGGCTGATCCGCCATAATCAGGTGGAGTGGGCAGCGGAGTGTTTGATAATGCCTTCCAATCCATTGGTGGATAAGGGCAATTATTCCTCAGACATTTCAGCAATGGTCAAAGATAAGAGCAATATTGTGGTAATACCTTCAGAACCACAACAAGAGCACAGAAAGTATCCTGAAGACATTCAAGCTTTGATAACTAAGAGAAGCAAGGTGTTCGAAAAGCCACCTCCTGGTAGACCTCCTGAAAGAGGTGCTGAACACATTATTGAGCTTGAGGAAGGAGCTAAGCCAGTCATGACTACTCCTTACCGATACCCCAAAAAGCAGAAAGATGAGATCGAGAAAGCAATTCAGGAATTGCTTGACATGGGTTACATCCGGCCTAGCAAAAGTCCCTTTGCTTCGGCTGTTGTTCTAGTGAGAAAGAAGGATGGGACCATGCGCATGTGTGTGGATTATAGATCGCTGAATTAGAAGACCATCAAGAATCGGTATCCTATTCCGAGGATTGATGAGCTCATTGATGAGCTACATGGGGCAGTGTTCTTTTCCAAAATTGACCTCAGATCGGGGTACCATCAGATTAGGATGAGAGCTTCAGATGTGGAGAAGACTGCTTTCAGGTGCCACTTTGGGCACTTTGAGTTCTTAGTCATGCCCTTTGGGTTGACGAATGCTCCTGCTACATTCCAGTCATGCATGAACGGGATCTTCCACGAACAGTTGAGGAAGTTTGTGTTGATATTTTTTGATGACATCCTGATTTTTAGCAGATCATGGAAAGAGCATCTTCAGCAGTTGGATGAAGTGTTGGGCATACTAGAATCTGAATCCCTGTTCGCCAAGGAATCCAAGTGTGAATTTGGGATGGAAGAGTTGCTCTACCTGGGTCACATCATCAGTGCAGGTGGTGTGAAGGTAGACCCTGAAAAGATTAGGGCTATCATCGATTGGCCTACTCCCGAAAACATAACACATCTGAGAGGATTTTTGGGATTGTGTGGATTCTATCGGAGATTTGTAAAGGGATATTCTCAGTTGGCTGCCCCCCTTACAGATCTTACCAAGAAAGGGGCCTTTGAGTGGTCTGAGAAGGCACAGACAACATTTGAGCAGTTTAAGAGGATCATGAGCTCCTGCCCGGTTTTAGCATTACCCGATTTTACCAGGCCATTTGAACTACAATGTGATGCGTCTGGAGAAGGTGTTGGTGCGGTCCTCATGCAGGATAAGCACCCTATAGTTTTTGAGAGCAGAAAGTTGAGAGGTCCTGAGAGACTATACTCCATTTATGACAAGGAAATGCTTGCCATAATGCATGCACTTGCAAAATTCAGACAATATTTGGTGGGAAGTAAGTTCATTGTCAAGACTGACCACAACAGTCTTAAGCACTTCATGCACCAGAAGGATCTGAATGAGAGACAGCAGAAATGGGTGAGTAAGCTACAAGCTTACGACTTCGATATTGAGTATGTAAAGGGGAAAAACAATGTGGTAGCAGATGCCTTATCACGGAGGCCCCATTTGAGCTCACTCTGCGAGCTTACTGCTGGTTGGAAAGAGTTGTTGCTTGCTGATTATGCCAAAAATCAGTTTGCAATCAGTCTTGTAGAGGGTACTTTTCATGATGAAAGGTACAAATTGGTTGAAGGATTGATACTGTACAAGGGAAGAATCTTCATAGTACCTGAATCTAAGTTAAAAGAGAAGATTTTGCAGACCTTCCATGACATTCCCCTTGCTGGTCACCAAGGTTATTTCAAGACATACAGGCAGATCCGGGAGAGATTCTCTTGGAAGGGGCTTAAAAATGATGTTTTGAAGTACATTAAAGAGTGTCATACATGTCAGAAGAACAAGGATGAGCACACTCTACCTGCTGGTTTGTTACAACCCTTGCCTATTCTTGGTCAAAAATGGGAAAGTATTTCCATGGATTTCATCACGGGGTTGCCTCGGGCTCAAGGAAAAGATAGTATTTATGTAGTGGTGGACAGACTTACAAAGTTTGCTCATTTTTTCGCCATTACCAGCTCTTTTACAGCAGCACAAGTTGCTGAAGTGTTCTTCCGAGAGGTATTCAGACTGCATGGTTTACCGAAGAACATTGTGAGTGATAGGGACAGCAAGTTCCTAAGTGCCTTTTGGCAGGAAATTTTCAGATTGTGCGGGACTGTGCTCACTCCAAGCACCAGTTATCACCCCCAAACTGATGGACAGACCGAGATAGTAAATAAGTGGGTGGAAGGTTATCTCAGAAACTATGTCTCGGAACAGCAGAATACTTGGGTGAGGTGGCTTCACCTAGGGGAGTATTGTTACAATTCTTCCTATCACATGTCCATCCGGATGTCACCATTCATGGCACTATATGGTTATGAAGCTCCTAGCTTCGCAGACTTGGTATTTGGTGATAGCAGAACCCCTCAGGCGAAAGATATGATACAGCAAAGTCAGGATATTCTGAGAATTTTGAGGGACAATCTACAACATGCACAGAATCAGCAGAAGTTGTATGCTGATCAACAGCGTATTGAGCGCACCTTTGAGGTGGGCGACATGGTTTATTTGAGGCTCCAGCCTTACAGGGAGTCTACTCTCAAGAAGAGTGGGGTTGAGAAATTGAAACCTCGATTCTATGGGCCTTTCAGAGTCAGTAGAAGGGTTGGAGAAGTGGCTTATGAGTTGGAATTACCGGCAAGCAGCAGGATCCATAATGTGTTTCATGTGTCTCGCCTTAAGAAGGCTTTGGGACATAATGTAGTTGCTTCAGCTGAGCTACCTCCACTTGATGAGGAGGGAGAGTTGGTTTTGGTTCCAGAAGCTGTCCTTGAATTCAGGGAGCGAACCTTGAGGAGAAGAGTGATCAGGGAATACTTGATCAAATGGAAGAATCTACCAGCAGAGGATGCTACGTGGGAGAATGAGGAGATTCTATTGCATCCAGCCTTACAGTTGCTTGAGGACAAGCAATTTTGGGGAGGGCGGACTGTAATGTCCCCTTCTCACTGATGTTCTTTCAGAGGTCCATTAGCCTATTCCTGAGACCCGTAGGCTAGGTGGAATGAGTAATCAGGGTCTAGCATCGATGAAACGAAGACTTACTATTTTTAGTAAGTCAGGGGATGACCGTTCTGGTGCCATTGTCCGACCGAACACTCCTTGCTTTGCCTCTGGACGCGATGATCATATTTTTCTGAGCATTAATTCTTGACTTACTATTTTTAGTAAGTGGCTGGGTGGCACATTTCTATTTTTGGCAGTAGTCAGGGGTTTGAATTCTGCAGCAGTTTGTGGTCGTCCGGGTTCAGTTTCATCTTGGAGGTGATAATAATCAGTGCGGGAGATATTTGCAACATAATTAAATATTATTTCCTTTCCTAAGGTTAATATTTAATTAATCTATTTATTGGATGCTGGTTTATTAAATTTGGGATTAATGCCTGTTTAATCCTAAGTTGGGCGAAATTCAATTATTTTATGGGATGTGAAATGTTTTTTTTAAAAGGGGATATTATTTCACTTTACATCGCCATTTTTGTGCCTAAGTGTCCAACGTGGGTCCTCCCCTCTCTTGGGCGTGACTTTTGACTTAGGGAGTTGGGCGCTACTCTTGGGTCCACATGAAAGTGGAATGAAATTCAAATGCAAGCGGGGAATTTGGAGGGATGTCATTTGGATTTGAAGAATGAAGTTATAAATATGAGGCTTGGGTTCCCATTTGCACCATCTTGAAAATCTGTAATGTTATGCTGCCGGATTGGCGACAAAACTTGAGGCTTCGGAGTGCGTCTCCCTAGTGCTACCCGGTTTCGTACTTGAAATACAGTACCTAGCTGTGCCTTGTATTCTCCTATCGCTTTCAGAGCTTTGCCATAGACATCTTGGTGTTGCAACGATTCTGGACTTGCTGGTTTTGCCTGTGGCTGAAACACATTTTTGCTCACGTCTCTTTGTTGGAGCGTCTGATAGTTATGGGTATTATTCCTATCTTCCTTCCCAGCACTGGCAAATAAGTTTGTAAGTTTTTAGCCCATTTGTTTGAGTATTGATTTAATTATGCAAAATCGAAATTCCTAATCTAGGCGTGGGTTTTTTGGGTTGCATTGGGATGCGTGCAAAATAAAAAGAGGGTTGTTTGGGGTGTGGCTGTGATTGGTTGTCATTGTATTGGATGTATGGTGGGATTGGGCTTGATTTGAGTCAATTCGGGTAAGAATTGAGTGAGTTATGAGTATTTTCATGTTTTCGTGGGCTGCTGGAACTGTACTTTCAGCCTGCAGAGCAGTGTAACAGAAAATTACAGTATTGTGTAGAAATCTGCAGTTAATCTTCTCATCTCATCTCCTTATTGTAAGGATTGTTTCAGTAGTACTGAGCATCCCCATTCTATCTGCTTATTTTGTACTTCCCACTGCATAAGTGGAAGAGGCTGGCTTGCCGCCTTCTCAGTTTTGTAATTCAGTTTTCTTTGATAAATAGTCCTCCCGCTGAAATATGCGGTAGAGTGATGTTTTAATGTAATGTCCTCCCGCTGAATAAGTGGTCGAGTGATAAAGTTCAATGTTTTGGTCCTCCCGCTGAAATATGCGGTAGAGTGATTGTTAATGCAATGTCCTCCCGCTGAAATACGCGGTAGAGTGATTGAACTTCTATTTCTTGTAATAGTTCTCTTGGTCGGTTTACCGCCAAGAAGTTTAGTTTCTATCCTGCTGGATAAGCAGAAGGGGATGGCTTGCCGCCCATGCAGTTGTAATGTTCAGTTTGTTTATTGATGCTGACGATCCTCGAAACACCGTATGCTCTCACCCTCCCAGTCTGGGCTCTCGGTGAACAAAAGGTGTAAGGGTTCCCTTTAGTTGTTTTGCTTATTACTCTAACCTTAACGGGTAATTGTTGTGATTGAATTGCTATTGGCCTGAAAAAACAAAAAAAAAATTAGTGGGATATTACAGAATAATACAGAAACTGAACAGCAATGCACAATGCAATTACAAAGGCAGTACCAGAATAAGCTTTCCATTAATGTCAAAAGATGTTCATATTATAATTTGTCGTCAACATTACCTGTCCTCCAACACCCAGAGGTGGTACAATATATGACAGCCGAAGGGGTGCGACACAACCGTCTCGACTCCAACTACCTACCCGTCGGCTAACTAACTGACCGCTGTAACTCATTATTACCGACGACAACATAAACATAACAACATAACATAATGATTATTCCCGACAACATCATCCCCCCCAAGAAAAGAAGTCGACTCCGACGACTTAATACAAAATAGAGATGAACAGCAGGAACTACTGACGCCAGGCGGGCCCGGATCTTATACACTTGCTGCGTCCTCGCCTGAAAACCCCTTTCTGCTACCATCCGATGCTCAAGTGCGGATTTCACCAATATGGCTTCCTTGGCCATCACAGTCCTCCTGTGCCTAACCCAAACTTGTCTGCAAAACACGTTTTTCAGTCTCAGCTTCCACCAACTGCTACTCAATTGATATTGTCTCCCTAGCCAATTTGTCCTCGATAGCCACCCGTGCTGCTCTCCCGGCATCCAACTCTTGGGTACGCTGAACTAAGTCTCATGCGACTATTGCCTCCAACCTGGTGGTCAGCTCCTCCCGAGCCCTCTGTGCATCCACCACGGCAACCTCATGTCCAACCGAGACATACTCCGAGTTCCTCAAAGCGTACCAGTCATGCCTGGAGGTGGCCACAATCCGCTAGCACAAATACTAGGAGACACCTCAAATCCTCCATCACACTCCCCAAAGGCTAAAAACTGAACTGAATAACTCCCTGGTGTCATACAATTGCGCAAACCTGCAATGCCTTCCCTCAAACTCTGTTTATTTCCAACCTCCAAATCTGTCTCCCTCTACGGCTTATGGCTTCCCTGCCAATACTTAGCTGCAGGCTTCTTTCTCACAAGATGGACAACCACAACACTTCCCGTGGTCTTCTGTAGCTCAAAATAAACTGGGGGTCTGGGGGCAACGCCCTCAGCGGGGTCGAGGGGCAGTGCCCCTTGCGGGGTCTGGGGCAGCGCCCTAGCGGGGTCGAGGGGCAGCGCCATTGCCGAAATTATTTCGGGAGGGACGGGTATATACAACATGGCACAGGGATAATGGGACAACCATTGCCCGAGGGGACGAGCAGTAACCCTGACGAAGATCACCAAGAACTGTTCGAAGGAGAACGAGCACTCACAAAAGATTTCTCTTGCATCCTTCAGGCGGCCATCGAAACACACGTACAGAGGGAAGCCACCATTGAGGCTGTTCCAGAGGATGCTGTGTGGAGCACGCTTGGTGTAAGCCCAGCGGTGAATCGGTTGATGAGCAATTTGCCTAACCTTCTGGCTCAAGCATTTTTGGCTCTTCAAAACCGCAGAGAAGACACCTACCGTGAGAACCGACGACAGCAAATCTTACGAGAATTTCATGAGCGCCAGGATGACGGACGTAGGGAAGACCGACGAAGGACAAATAATCCTTAAATTGTGAAGGGAGAGAAATAAAGAACACTGTTAGAAGCAGAAGAATTATGTTGATTGTATACAAAAGAATGAATTAATAAAGATGTGTTGTGTTTTGATTTATGTGTTGTGAAACATGAAATTGTACCACAATTAATGCCCAATTTACTGAATAAAGACAGAAATAAGAAATTAGAAACTGACGAGTGGGAGGCTGCGCAGAAGGCTTTGATTCTGGAACAACGTGTAGAACGTAGACGGAGGCTGAGGCAACTTGCCGAAGGACGACCTGCCGAAGGGTTGCCTGAAGGGAACCAAGGAGGTGTCACGGAAGGTGCAGAAGCCGAGGGGAATTTCTACGCGTCGCCAGACTACGGTAGAGCGAGAAGCCTTGAAGAGTTTTTGGAGGAAACTAGGTTACGGAGAGAACTAGTTGAAGAGACTCGAGATCGGTTCAAAAACTTATCTCTCACGCCACAAAGGGAGGATCACCGAAGGGAGCCGGGCACGGGTGACGACGAAGCGCCACAAAGGGAGGATCACCGAAGGGAGCCGGACACGGGTGACGACGAAGGGGAAGCTAACCGCACGGTAGGTACAAGGCAGAACACCGTACCTTCGGTCACCACCACAGGAGACATCAGCGGCATCGGAGGAAGTAACCGCACGGTAGGTACAAGGTAGAACACCGTACCTTTGGTCACCACCACAGGAGACATCAGCGGCATCGGAGGGAGCAGCGCCGGAGGGCAGACACAGCCACAACCACCTCCAAGTAGACGATTTCCATCAATGGCGACCAAACAGAAGTTGCCCAAATTCAACGGGGATAGCAAAGATGATCCCGCACGGCATTGCTGTACATGCGAAACCATCTGGACAGCCAACGGGGTGACTGACCAGGATGAATGGATGAAGCAGTTCCCCGCCACACTGAGAGGAGTGGCTATTGACTGGTATTCAGATTTGGATAAAACCGGGGTAACTACGTGGGATGAATTGAAGAAAGCATTCGAGAAAGAATTTCGGCTTCTCCGAGATGATAATGAGATAGTCTCTGAAATCTATGGAACAAAGCAAGGAAAGAAGGAGACCGTACGGGCATATGGCCGCCGGCTAAAGGAATTAGTCGGAAAGATGGAAAGCCAACCGGCTGATGGCTTAAAGAAGCGGTGGTTTGTCGAGGGTCTGAACCCTAAGCTACGACGAAAGATGAAAATTGTGCCTCCGACATCCTACGATGATGCATACAACCGGGTCATGGACTTGGAAAGTGAAAACAAGACGGCCAAAAAGAAGAAGAATAGATCTTCGTCATCCTCTGAAGAGGATACGTCGGAGGAAGAGAGTAGCAGTGATGAGAAGCCGAAGAAGAAAGTTACGGCCCTTCAGAAGGATATGGAACGGATGTTAAAAGAGTTTGAGACAATGAAGGGGACCACAAGCAAGGATGATGAACTGTGGTGCACGGATTGTAAGGAGAGCGGCCACACAAAGGGTGCCTGTCCCAAGAAGGCATTCTGTGACATCTGCCAGATCATGGGACATTCTACGAAGGAATACCCATACAATCTGAAGGCACGTAACCAACAAGTGCTCTTTGCACATGAGCAGCCCTCCACATCGGATTCAAACAATAATGCATCTTCCGGAGGCTACCGAGGGAACCGACAAGTTGGACGGGGGAATAATAATAATTCCACCAGAAATAGGGTCCAATACGATGCGAAGGGACGCCCGATGATTCAATGTAGGGCTTGCAATCAATGGGGTCATTACGCACGAGAGTGTAATAACAATGACACCGCTCCAAAGCTATGTCGGTGGTGTGGCCCCGGTGACCATGAAGATGCCGATTGTCCGAAGTCTGGCGTAGGGGCCAATCTGATTGATATCGAAGGCAACACACGGGGTAAAGAAGCCATCCTTGCTCTTACCCGAGGGCAGGCAAAGGAAGCCCGATACCCCCATCCCCGCACGGAGAAGCAGAGAATGACGGAGGCAAGGGAGGAAATAGAAAGGGCCATGAAAGCCCAATGGGGAGAGACACAAGAGTCATGTGGACCCTACTGCACAGACGCGGAGAGGAACATTGTACGACAGATGCTCCAAATGGAGGTACCTGTGAAACTGGAAGACCTCCTACACACCATACCGCAATTGGGGACAGTGCTGTTGGGCACAAAGGTTGATAAACCCAAACCGAGAGACATGGACGCTCCCATACTAGGAAGCTCGGCAACAAATCCAGTTGTACTTACCGTCAACAATGGCCGACACCCAGCCGTGGTGGAGATGGGCATCCTGGGCACCATCCTGACAGATACTATAGTAGACGGCGGTTCCGAAGTAAATGTCCTTCCGGAGGACACATGGAAAAAGCTAGGAAATCCCACTCTGTGGCCACCTACGTTTAATCTGCTAGGTGCAGACCAGCACGGGATTAAACCCCTCGGCATGTTGATGGCACAGCAAGTCACCGTGGGTGCACAACCTTTTGTACTCGACTTCGTGGTCATTCCATTGAAACAGAAAGGGTATGATGCCATACTTGGAAGAGGATGGTTGGTGGCAGCGAAAGCAAACCACAACTAGAAACGAAATACACTCTCGATGGAGAGCGGAGGCAAGAAATTCACTATTGATCTCCGGACGCAGTTGGTGAGTGAGGAACTTGCCTCTTCCTCGGGATCTGAATCCGAGAGGGAAAATGACCCACGAGACGAAGGGAGAGAGGGGATGGACCCAGATGCCGAAGGCATATTAAAAATCGGAGGTTGCTGTTCGGAGGATGACACGGATTCACTAAATGGATTGTTCCATTGGCAGCAGGAGGACTATGAGATTTTCTCACCCTCCTGTGACGTATTAAGCGTCGAAGGAGAAGTAGAGGAACCAGAGCAACCAACAAAGGTGTACCTGCCGGAATACAAAGAATATTGGAAGGGAGACGCCCCAAACCCTAGTGACGTAAATAATCCGAAGAGTGTCAGCAACGATTGGAACCCTGTGTGGAAGGCCGCAGCCTTCAAAATATTTATTATTCTTCTTCTTCTTATGTATGGGAAGGAGACCATGGTCCCTATAGAATTTGTGGTTCCAGGTCTTTGGATGGCCATGGAAAATAAACTTGCCACCAATAGGTTCAAATTGAAACCCTACCACGAGAAGCGCGTAGGGGACCTGAGAGGCCGGAAGGACACCCGGGAGTCCGGAGGGGGACCTGAGAGGATGGAAGGGGACCCGAGAGGCCGGGCAAGCGACTCAAGAGGCACGGGACAAAAGCAGGAGACTTTTGGGCGAGGAAAACTGAGAAGGATGAAGGGCGATCCCAGAGACAGGGGACCCGAGCCGAAGACTCTCTAGACAACTTCAAAAAAAAAAAAAAAAAAAAAAGAAAAAAATCGCACGGTCGTACAATAGCGACCGTACGGTCAAAAAAAAAAAAAAAAAAAAGAAAAAAAAAAAAGGGGGAAAATGGCCACCGTACGGTGGGACCAAGGTGACACCACCGTGCGGTGGAATCACCGACGGTGACACCACCGTGCGGTGGAACCACCGACGGTGGAACCATCGTGCGGTGGGACCACCGTGCGGTGGAACCATCGTGCGGTGGTCACACAGTGCGGTGGGAGCCACCGAAGGCCGCGCAAGGATATAAAACGCCGCACACCGTCGAGGAAAGGAAGAAGCCACCACACCGCACAGCCGACCTTGGCAATAAAACATATCCTGAAGGGCCGTGACTTTCTTCTTCGGCTTCTCATCACTGCTACTCTCTTCCTCCGACGTATCCTCTTCAGAGGATGACGAAGATCTATTCTTCTTCTTTTTGGCCGTCTTGTTTTCACTTTCCAAGTCCATGGCCCGGTTGTATGCATCATCGTAGGATGTCGGAGGCACAATTTTCATCTTTCGTCGTAGCTTAGGGTTCAGACCCTCGACAAACCACCGCTTCTTTAAGCCATCAGCCGGTTGGCTTTCCATCTTTCCGACTAATTCCTTTAGCCGGCGGCCATATGCCCGTACGGTCTCCTTCTTTCCTTGCTTTGTTCCATAGATTTCAGAGACTATCTCATTATCATCTCGGAGAAGCCGAAATTCTTTCTCGAATGCTTTCTTCAATTCATCCCACGTAGTTACCCCGGTTTTATCCAAATCTGAATACCAGTCAATAGCCACTCGTCTCAGTGTGGCGGGGAACTGCTTCATCCATTCATCCTGGTCAGTCACCCCATTGGCTGTCCAGATGGTTTCGCATGTACGGCAATGCCGTGCGGGATCATCTTTGCTATCGCCGTTGAATTTGGGCAACTTCTGTTTGGTCGCCATTGATGGAAATCGTCTACTTGGAGGTGGTTGTGGCTGTGTCTGCCCTCCGGCGCTGCTCCCTCCGATGCCGCTGATGTCTCCTGTGGTGGTGACCAAAGGTACGGTGTTCTGCCTTGTACCTACCGTGCGGTTACTTCCTCCGATACCGCTGATGTCTCCTGTGGTGGTGACCGAAGGTACGGTGTTCTGCCTTGTACCTACCGTGCGGTTAGCTTCCCCTTCGTCGTCACCCGTGTCCGGCTCCCTTCGGTGATCCTCCCTTTGTGGCGCTTCGTCGTCACCCGTGCCCAGCTCCCTTCGGTGATCCTCCCTTTGTGGCGTGAGAGATAAGTTTTTGAACCGATCTCGAGTCTCTTCAACTAGTTCTCTCCGTAACCTAGTTTCCTCCAGAAACTCTTCAAGGCTTCTCGCTCTACCGTAGTCTAGCGACGCGTAGAAATTCCCCTCAGCTTCTGCACCTTCCGTGACACCTCCTTGGTTCCCTTCAGGCAACCCTTCGGCAGGTCGTCCTTCGGCAAGTTGCCTCAGCCTCCGTCTACGTTCTACACGTTGTTCCAGAATCAAAGCCTTTTGCGCAGCCTACCACTCGTCGGTTTCTAATTTCTTATTTCTGTCTTTATTCAGTAAATTGGGCATTAATTGTGGTACAATTTCATGTTTCACAACACATAAATCAAAACACAACACGTCTTTATTAATTCATTCTTTTGTATACAATCAACATAATTCTTCTGCTTCTAACAGTGTTCTTTATTTCTCTCCCTTCACAATTTAAGGATTATTTGTCCTTCGTCGGTCTTCCCTACGTCCGTCATCCTGGCGCTCATGAAATTCTCGTAAGATTTGCTGTCGTCGGTTCTCACGATAGGTGTCTTCTCTGCAGTTTTGAAGAGCCAAAAATGCTTGAGCCAGAAGGTTAGGCAAATTGCTCATCAACCGATTCACCGCTGGGCTTACACCAAGCGTGCTCCACACAGCATCCTCTGGAACAGCCTCAATGGTGGCTTCCCTCCGTACGTGTGTTTCGATGGCCGCCTGAAGGATGCAAGAGAAATCTTTTGTGAGTGCTCGTTCTCCTTTGAACAGTTCTTGGTGATCTTCGTCAGGGTTACTGCTCGTCCCCTCGGGCAATGGTTGTCCCATTATCCCTGTGCCATGTAGTATATTCCCGTCCCTCCCGAAATAATTTCGGCAACAGTGCCATCCGTGTCTTCCGTTCCCGAGTTCGTCTAGGCAACGGCGCCAAATGTTTACCTCACTGGGTAAACAGGAATAATACAGAAACTGAACAGCAATGCACAATGCAATTACAAAGGAAGTACCAGAATAAGCTTTCCATTAATGTCAAAAGATGTTCATATTATAATCTGTCGTCAACATTACCTGTCCTCCAACACCTGGAGGTGGTACAATATATGACAGCCGAAGGGGTGCGACACAACCGTCGCGACTCCTACTACCTACCCGTCGGCTAACTAACTGACCGCCGTAACTCATTATTACCGACGACAACATAAACATAACAACATAACATAATGATTATTCCCGACAACATACTAGAGCAAAGCAGACTGTGAGATGCTACACAACTGCTGGGAAACAGTCAGGAAAACTTCCAACAAAATGCTTAGATTATTGTAAAATTTTTCTCTGTATTCATAATCTTTATCTTTCAGAATACTAAGTTATTTGTAAACCTCACATTCATTATGAATAATGCTTCAAAGCTTGCAGAGATGTTTTAAATAAGTCAATTTTTTTTTTGTTCTCGACTTGTAAATATAGAGCAATGATGATTTGAATCATGATTTCTTCTTGGTATGCTGAAATTTGAGCCATACTCTTTTTAGTTTTTTGTTCTATCATTAACATGCATATTTTTCCATTTTGAACATGTTAACGAAACATATAGTGCTTCCAGTTGTCAGAAACTATGACTAATAGAGATACTATTAGTGTCTTTACTTTTCAGGGTCATCGCTGATGTTGGTTTCTCAGGCAATTACCATGCATTTAATGTAGGTAGGTCCAAAATCAATTTGATAAATTAAATTGTAACTCCAGCTATTGTTTGTTAATTTTTTTTCACAGTTAAGTTCAAAATGGATTGGAACTTTTTTCCTTCTTCAGCTATAGAAAAAAAGTATAAAGAATGGAAATGAACATAGAAAGAAAAGAAATACATTTGTAGGGAAAAAGACGAAGGTTCTGAGCAGAGTGAATGGATATAGAGAAAAGAATGGAAACATATTTTCCTTTGCATTAGAAAATCAAATGGATTAAAATTCTAGGAATGAGTAATTGATTGTATTAGAGGCCATGTGCTATGACTACCACTCTTGTGGCTTTGTGAATGGCAGCTTTCCAGAAACTAGGATTGAACTATGCAAGTTGGACACGTCCAGTTTATATGAACCTACTAAGGTTTGGCATCTGAATGTTTATCATCCTCAACATGTTTTTTTCTGACTTGCTTTTGGATATTATTATATTTTATTGATTTTGGTTTGCCAGGATGATTTGAATTTGAGTATGTTTATAAATTTTTAATCTTGGTTATATTAAGTAACCATTTGTATGTGAAAGTCAAATCCAAAGTCTTCGACCATTTTAAGGGGTTTGTCATTTATTTTTTAAGATAGAAATCAAATTTCTGTTTTTAAATTGTCTTTATACTGTGTATTTTGACATATTTCTGAAAAATAATAGGAATGTGGAACCCATTTGAGGTAGATAGCAGCTTGCAAAGTGATGTCTTATTGCAGTTTCCTCTGGATTTTTGTAGGAAAGCAGGTGGAGATGATAAAAGGATGCTATTTTTGTTTTTTGATAGGGTATGCCTTTCTCTGCACTCCATTTTCTGTACTTTCCTTGTGTTGCATTTATTAAAATAATATTGTAATATTTAGTTATAAATTATAATGGTCAATAAGTTGTTAGGACTGACTTTGGGAATATTCTTTATTCTCATAGTTGTCATCTACTTTTCTTAGTTGTTGATCTTATCTTTATTGGATAAATCATTTGTAACTCTTATTTAAGCAGACTTTCTCTGCTTTGTTAATAGGAAATATCTTGTTAATCATTCACTGTGTCATTACTTTTTGTAATATGGTATCAAAGCTCGAGTTTTTGAAAACCTTAGGGTCGGTGAATTTGTGAATTTCACGGACTACGAGACGTAGGAGAATGTGCCAAAGGACATTGTATGAAACAATACAAAGCTGTATAGATTAGCAAGGGAAAGATAATTGTGACATTTTGAAGAAAAAACACACACTTAGGGGGGGTGAATCAGTATAAGAATTTTTTTTTCTATATATAACTTTAGCAATCTTAAGTAATAATCAAAACATCCACACAAGATCTAGCAAATGAACACAAGATGCACACATGATTTTATGTGGAAACCTATGCTCCACGGAGTTTTAGGGATGGGGACGTGTTTCTGTATGGGGGTACTTTTGGGCCGTTTTTAGGGGACGGTAGGGGATGACTTTTAAAAAAATAGGGGGATGAAGAAAGTCTTCATGTAAATATTATATTATATTAAATTTAAACATTATTATGAATTTTAAAAATATTTTAATATAAATATGTTTAAAAATTTAATTGAAATATTATTAATATATAAACGATAAATATATTAAATATGTTCGACTTTAACATATAAACTTTTGACAAATATTTATTAAACATATTAATTTGCTTACTGAGCTGATCAATTTGAATAAATCATAGAGGGCTAGAATACGACAGCTTGCTGATAGAATGGAGTGAAGCACCTGTAGAGAGCCATGAGAGAGCAAAAGAATGGAGTTGAAAATCTCTAGGATGTGAAACCCTAGCCTGTTAATGCTCATCAGGTTGAGGCCATTTTTCATCAGCATAAATCAAGTTTGCAAGGCAAATTTCCAGACTAGGTCTGAAGGAGGAGTTTTCCAGCACTAAGTGGTGCATTTCCAGATTTAATGTATTACTTCCAGACTTGGGAAGTTTTAAAGATGCATACTTAGTGAGGTATTAGTGTTATTTTATTCATTCCATGGTGTTTTGATGCAAAATCTGTTTGTTTTGCAGGTCTAATGCAAGGGGAGAAACATGAAGGTTTGGACTTGAGGAATGAAGACAAGAAGATACACAAGATGAAAAGACAACATCAAGACTCAACACACTGCAAGGCTCAAGGAAATGCATTACTCTAAGAGGAAGGATTTTGCAATGACCTTGGATTTCCAAGGAAATCCAAGATCAAAATGGATAATGATGAGAAAGAGAAACACTTCAAGGAGGAATGAAGAGGCAGCCTAGGATTGAATAGTATCAAGCAAAGATGTAAATATCGGCTAAAAATTGCCTAAATCGCGATATATCCCAATCCAAAACCCTAGCTGATTTAATCTCCATTTAAATTGGGCACGATTTTTTTGGGTTAAAATCGCAAAAAAAATCGTGCAAAATACAGTAAAAATCGCGGGTGCGGAAATTATAAAGAGCCTTTATAATTTTTATGGAGGGCAAAGTCTGGTTTGTTTAGTGCGCGAGAGGGAGTCGCGACGGCCGAAGTCTGGTTTGTTTAGCACGCGAGAGGGAGTCGCGACGGCCGACGGGTTCCACGAGTGACGGGATCCAAATATATTGATGTTTCTTGTTCAAGTGTCTGCTAGGAGTTGTGTTAGAAGTTAGAACTAAGATATTGATGCAAGTTATTGATAATAAATTTATAATGTATTGATATTGATATTATAAGTTTATATAAAGGTCTTATATAAAGTTATAATATATTGATATTGATATTTATTTGCATGTCTTATATAATATATTGATATTTTTTAGAATATTTTAAGAAATTATATATTTTCAAATGTTCGATAATTTTGCCGATTTTTTGCCATATTCCCATTTTTAAAAACATTTTCGGCCAAAAGATTTATTGCCGATTAAGATATTTACATCTTTGGTATCAAGGGTTCATTCCAAGGCAAAACAAGAAGAATATTACTTGATCAACATGAAGGAAGAAAGTCATTGCAATATGAAAAGAATAATTGCAACACAGGAAGTTCTACATCAAAGAATCAAGTTCAAGAACATTCAAGGTGAAAGCTTTCAAAATTGAAAGTGAAATTGCATCACAAGAAGGAAAATTCCCAAATTGTGAAGATGGAAAAGTGAAAAGTGATCAAGGAGGAAATATAGTTTCAGAAGAGTTAGTCAAAGTTGGAAACTTGATCAAGATGATGCAATTTGGGAATATGAACCTATTTTATTCAAGGAAGAAGCAAGTGACATTTGTCACTACATCACATATTATTGAATATACCTAACCTTGTTCCTTATTGGTCCTTCACCTAAAAGGACGTGCATTCAAAGCAATGTAATTTTCTCATTGGTCAATGAGGTGTTAGTTGTAATTACCCCACATTAGTCTTTTATTGTTCAAATCTTGGCTGTTGATTTCAAATCAATCTTGACCCTTGAATTGTAATTCGAAGTCTATAAAAGGCTTTCTCTTCTTATTTGTAAAGGTTAATAAAAGAGAATAATAGAGTAGTAGGAGTTAGAATAGTAATAGGAGGAGGAGACAGATTCTTTCCAAGGCTATGTTGGAATAAACATATGACTTCATTGAAGATGTGGTGGATCTTTATGTGTTGTTTCTACATGTTGCATGGTTTCTACTTCTTCAAATTTAGTTAAAGCTCATTGATTTTGATGGAGAAATGTGATGATATGTGATGAATTCCTTGGTGTTCATACCATTTGTAATATGTTGATTGTGAGTCTTAGTGCATGGTTAGTTTGAACCTCATTGTTGCAATAGTTCTATTGTGGATATTCATTTGGATTGGGCTAGCATTGGGTATTTGAATGGATGTTTGCAATATGAAAATCATTTACTACCTTTGGAGATCGCATCAGTTTTGTGTGGTTGTTGTTATCATGGCGAAGCAAAGCTTGACTTAAGGAGTTTGTTTATCTAAGCATCATTCATTATCATCATTGTTCATAGGTCTAAATTAGATAAGATTCTCTGTCCCTTTCCCTTTGATCTTTGTTTGGTAGAAGTAAAGTTAGTTTCCAAGTTCCAGCTGCTTTGTTGAAGCGTAAGTCCCTTTGTCATACCAACATATCACATAATTTCACTGAGTCTATCCAATTTGCATGTCAAGACTTGACTAAAGGAACCTTGGGGTTGCCTTATTTGATCACATTGTTTAGCATTTGATGTTTCCTTGTTCAAAAGAGGATAGAATACTTAGTATTTTATTCTGTGTTCAAGGTATCATAAAAAAACACATCAACACAACCCAAATCGCCAAAAATGCTACAAAGAGCATCACTGCAATCTTGAATGCCAACCGAACTCTAAACCATCACCGAGTGCCAAGAAAATTTGAAATTGAGCTCTTGAAGAACATTGGAGCTCTCATAGGCCATAGCTTATCCGGAAACTTATGGAAAACCCCGAAAACTAGCCAACGCTCATGGATTAGTATGGTGTAAAAATGGGGATGTTACATTAGATCATTGTCCTTAATGACTGACTGATCCATAATCATCTCTTGACAATTTAAGTTTATGGTCCAATTGGCCATGTAATCAGCCACATTGTTGGCCTTCCTGTATATGTGTGATATTTTATAATTTTAAATTGGTATAGTATCACATGCTTCTGGGACAAGCTTTTTTAATTTCCAATTGGAAGACCAACATGCTTGAAATAGCATTCATGGTTATTTTGGAGTCAATATGTATGTAGTCTTTATTTATCATTTTGCATGTTTGGAGGCCCAACTTACGGCTTGAAGTTTGGCTTCATTATTGGTTCCATCCACTATTTTCTTTGCTGCCAGTGCCAAAATGTTGCCTTTATGATCTCCAACTGCACACTTTGCTCTAGACTTGCTTGGCCTCCTCAAAATTGACATTGGTACAATCAAGATCAGGTGGTACCCATCAAGTGCCCACTTTGAAATTGTGGATTGTTTGAACTCAAGGAACCCCATGAACGAGTTTTATACAATATAAGTTTTAGAAGCATATTGTATTTTGAAAATCTCTCATCATTATGATATTAGGTTGAAAGTGGATTGGCTCATAAAGTACAATTGCTGAGATAATTTCCCTCACTAGTTCCTTGAGGCATGACTTGCTGGGATCCAATTGAATTTTTTTGCTTTGGTTTTATATTTTATGAATTGTCTTTACAATTAAATTTCCATATTTGGATACCCAATTATTTTAGTATAACCTTTTCTTATTATCCTTAGCTGTTTAAGATGTAAGGATAGTTGACCAACATGTATGCTTAAGTGTTCTCGTAACAACATTTTAGTTGATTTCCTGAGTCTATGCTCATTAGAACAAAATTAAAATTACCATGATGTTTTTTTTTTCTTTTAAAATAAGTGGTAGTACATTATGTTGAAGCTTCGTAGGTCACTTGTTCCAGAAAGAGTGACTTCTTTCAAATGATATGCTTTTGGGCCAAGTTTGGAACTGGCAAAAGGTTCACCATGATAAGTAGATTTTATTATGTTGCACTACAAAGGTAGACAAGAGAGGATCCAAGTGGGAAAAATGGGACACAAAGGCTGACCTATTATATGTGTTAGATGCCAAGATGGGTAAATTGTTGTCAATTGCTTTCTCATAGTGGGATCCATCATTCATCAGAAACAAATTTGATTGTTATGTGGAGAGAGGGAAAGTGAGCAAGTAAAGGATGAGCATTGAGGCAGGGTCTGAAAGAGGGAGCATTGATATTGATCTATATTTTCATTTGTTTTCTTGTTATATCAAAATACTTATAATAAATAGTTGTTATCAAAAAACGTAAATATAATACCTTTCTTTTTGTGTCTCATGATTGATCTGTGTTTTCATTTCTTTGAATATCAACTTCTTAGAAATCATTTCTTACTGGAGTTATATCTTTTGTCTTGATCCAGATTGGATGGCCGACATCATATCCAACAAATGAGAAAGAATCATTTCTAAAAAACCTTTTGCGGGAAAAGGTATTACTATAGTGCAAACCCTTTCATTTACACTACAATTGAGCACCAGATTTTTCAACTTTATGCAGTATTTTTTAAAGTATTTTCTCTATATACTCGAAAATCCAAGCTCTATATGCTTGATATCCATGCATTCATTTTTCTTTTGTCGTATTTTGGTGTTTTTTTAAAACCAAATATTGATTCCATTGTGCCTAATGAAGTGCATCCACTGACATACTTTTAGCAAACATTAAAAATGAGACATAATAGCTTTTCATTTCATACCTAGCATGGAAGAGAGCATGTTGATTGAAAAATTATATTAATATGTTGTAGTTGTGTTTAGAGGGAGATTTATATTTATCCTGTAGCTTGAGTTCAGGTTGACATCTTCACTGAACTGGTATAACTTCCTTAAAATTTGCAAGATAATAATGGACTGCATTTTCTACTATTCTGTAGATTACTGCTTTTTTACTGTTAGATTTTGGTCTGGTGGTTTTAGTTGTTATTTTATGAAACAACTGTCAGGCATTAATAAGATTGACATCTTCACTGAACAGGTGAAAATTTCTTAAAATTTGCAAGAAAATAATGTATACATCTTCTACTATTCTGTAGATTACTGCTTTTTTTGGTGTTAGATTTTGGTCTTGGTGGTTGTCATTGTTATTTTATTGAAACAACTCTTGGGCATAATTGCTGAAGAATATATTTTAAATGCTGCTGTCAGAATTAATCTACCTTCTCATGGAAATGAATGGAAGTCATTTTAAACTTGATTGTGCATCTGTTGTAACATCTGAAGGTTGGAAATTGATGGGGATTTTGAGCAAGCGTACTTATCCTCTTGCAAGATGCTTTTCTTCCATTTTATTCTCTCTATATCCACAAACAAACTATATTATTAATGGTAAACTAATGGAATCTTGATGAATGGAAGCGTTGTGCTTTGGAAGATTATGTTAGATCCAGCAGCTTATCGTTGCGGCCAGGAATTGAGAAGTAAGTTTGAATGAACTTCTATTTATTTAGTCTGAATATGAAATCTGAATTTTTCATTTGATTGGGCTTTGTTCACTTAACTATAGCCATCTTTTTCTTTTGTCCTTTTCCTATTTGCTGGGTGCAATGCTTCAATTTTTAAAGATGAATGCCTAGGACTTCTTGTAAATTTCTTGATGAGGTCACTAAAAAATAAAAAAAATGTATCATGTTTTTGAGTTATTTTGAAAGTTGTTAAGTGTGCTCGTTGTTGTGTAAGAGGGTTTGGGGTGGGTCTTTATTTAGGGCGCCTATGTGAAAGAAAAAAATTGCATTTTAGGTCAACAGGTGTTGGAAGTTACAAAAGTAAAATACTAGGATAAAGAAGAGTCCTAAGAATTAAAAAGTAACTATTGCACACAATGTAAACACCAATAAGAGAAGGTGAACTCAAAACATGGAAACCCTAGTCATATGATAGAAGTGAAAATAGTATAGCTACATGAGGATATGAAGGAAATAGAGTCTATGAAAAATAAAATTAATGCTGAAAATTAGGAACGACTCATTTGAATCAAAGGTTGGAGCATACAAGATAGACATACGTCTATCTAGTATAAATTTAGCTAGTTGCATCTAAGATTGGGGAATCTGGTTGCTATATCCATGTAGAACAGGGATTCAAGAAAAAAATAACTGATAAATGATTGGGGATTGGTCTAGTAAAGGACCTCAAGTTGGTAGCTCATAGAAGTTGGATGAGCATGCAAATGAAATGACCTAGACAATTGAGTACATCATGGTTTTGACCTTTAGTCGCGAAGGCTTGAAGTTGAAGTTGGTTGAGTGCATGTATGATCACCAAACCTAACAAGAGAGTACTTTTCATTATGAACAAGGGAGAATGCCTTTAGGCTCTCTTGTTTTATGGATAAAGGAGGAGGAGGGATTTGATTGATAAATTGAGGTGTGAACAATAATATAGGTAGTTGATTGATTGATGTGTGAGTGATAGTGAGTAAATGGGAACAATGACTTAAGCATGACTATGGCTACAAAAAGGGAGGATGCCCTATCCATTGTAGGCCCTCATCCTCCTGTGGCCAGATGAGTGGAGTCAAAACTAGTTATAATAATGTTTTGTGGGGGAATATAGCAAAGGGGGTAAGGTTGGGCAGTACTAGAGGGAGCAGTGTCCTTTTAGAACCTCTCCTAACTAATGAGGTTTGTAAGCCTCTAAAGGTGGAGATTTGCAACAATCTCTATGGCTGGAATTTCGGAAAGGAGTATTAGTTGGCCTTAATATTGGATAGAAATAGATATACTGCTTAGTGTTAGTGAGAATTTTTTGAAATGGTAAATGTGTGATCTATTAATGAAAGAAATGAATTACATATAGGCATTTACATTATGATGTTTCTAAATGAAACAATCGTCAACTGAGATCTAACTTAGAAACTATCTAAGAAAACTAAAGATGACTAAATAGACTAAATGACCATTAAATAATTAATTAATTACTCAAATACTTGTTGACGTGGCTAAAATCGCATTGCTATGACTCCATTTGGCCAACGCATAATAGAATGTACTCGCTGAGTATCCTATCCTCTCTTGAGATAAGGAAATCCCTAATGCTGTTTTAAATTGATCAATGGGGGATGACCTCAAGGTTTCGGTTGTTAGGTCTTGACTGTAGGATTACTCAGTGTTCGATGTGATTTGCTGGGAGCACAAGGGGACTTATGTTTTGCAACAAGCTAGTCTGCTGCGATTTTCGGACTGCGAAATAAAATCAAAAGGGAAGGGTTCAGGAAGCCTAAGGACAAGGAAGATAACAGTTGATGCAATGGGTAGACATATTTTGATAAACCAGTTCTTGTTTTGCCAAAGACACCCTCACAACTAGACAAGAACGGTGCAAGCTCCAAGGGATGAAGGATTTTCAGATCGAAGACACTCATTTTAGGCACCCAATTCTGGTGCAGCCTAAGACGAACACCTGCAGTTGAACTAAACACAGTTTGGGTTCAGACTAACCATGCACGGTGACCTACAATCAGCAGACCCCCAATGGTATGAACCAGAAATGCATCAAATACCCCTCTACACTTCACCATTAAAATCCTTGCACTCTAAAATTAACCAGTTGAAAGAAAACATGCAAACAGACTAAATTCAAAGACAACAAACACCATATTTCAATGTTCATATATTTGCTTCAGCTACCATTACAACAATTTCTGCAACATCTCTGTGCTACTGCTAAAATCTAACCTATTCTAACTTCTAAAATCTAACTACAAATTCTAACTATCTCCAAAATTCTCACCCTTTACAAAAGAAATGTCTCTGCCTTTTATAGATTTTGCAATTCTGAATTAAAGGCCAGGATCGACTGCATCCAAGGGCCCTGGTCTGCATTCGAGAAGTTGGCAGCTTTAACCCATGCCCATTAAATTCTCAGTCATCCACCCAACCACTATCTCAACTGCCTACCACTATTTGGCTTTAATTTAGGTCTATTTGGTAGTTGAACATAACTGTCCACAACTGACCTGTTTCCCCTCTATTTCAAAATATCTTCAGTGGGGCCGACAGGCAGTTTTACAATAAAACAGTTTCAGTTTCCAGAAACTGAACTTCTGGAATTAAATCCAGCTGTGTATTTCTCGAGAATGCATAGACTTGTAGCATTTAGAGTGTTCTTCGGTCTTTGGTCTCGGTGGTGGGCTTCATCTTTGTGGTCTGGTGGCACAACGACACGCTTCCCAATGCTCGGTTTAGATCTCGCGCTCCTGCATCTTCTTCTTTAGCTTTCAACGCCTAGCTCCTTGACGTTTCAGACCTTCTCCTGGTTCTTCGGGATGATGCCTTCAACCTGCGAACAATCAATCTCACTTTAATAAATCAATTTGAAAAATTAATTAAATTAATTTAACAAACATTAAATTTTAACGTTTGGCTCAAGAAGCTTTTTGTGAGATGAATCTTTAAATGTTTTCGCTTGATAGAGGTGAAATGTGAGATTTTATTTTAAATGCTCATTTGCTTCTTTCTTTGGAATTTCGCGCATATTAGGCAATTGGAAACCTCTAAGCATTTTTGACCTTCGGCCTATGAGAATTTCGACTTATTAGATTTTCAGCCAAATTGATTATTCTGCAACTTTCTTTTTAAATCCCGCAAACTCCACAAAATCGCCGAGTTGTCTTCATTGCGCCCATTATAAATTGGAAATTCAACATGCTTAGTAAAAATGCGCTATTTGGAAGCTTAGTCATTTTTGGCTTTGGAACTTGTTTGACGCGATTTGCTATTCTCCAAAGTTTTTCGGTTTACTGTCCGAATTTGCTAACTTCCTCGTGATGTTTATTTGCTTTTGGTGTTTTTGGTCTTAAAGCATAAAATGTGAACTTTCATTTTAAAACTTTCACTCGATTTAGGCCTAAAAGGCTCTTTTGCAAATTAAAGTTAAAACGCCTTTACTTCTCATTTTTGCGTTTTCGAGTTAGAAGGCCATTTTCGGCCCAAAATCATATTTTCACGATTTATGACATTTTCGGTTCAAGAGTCTACTTTTCATGATTTTAAAGATTTTCGGCCTAAAAGGCCGTTTTGCAAATTTAGAATAATGCCAAAAAGGAGACTTTCACGATTTTAATGATTTTCGTTAAAGTTCGGGGGCCTTTGTGTTTTTCGGCCAAATGAGCCGTTTTGAGAGCTGTTGTTATTTCGCGATTTTCTTTTCTCCTCTTCGACCTAAAAATGATATTTCAGCTTGTCAATTTTTCGGGCTATAAAAACCCTCTGCAAGTTCGGGTATAAGCGATTTTACTTGTCCTTTCTGCAAGCGAACTTCGGGCATACTGAAGGAAATGCGAGAATTTTGACTTAAAACATTTTCGGCTTACAATGCGATACTTAAGCTTGCCTTTCATTTTCGGGTCGATGAGGTAGTTTGCATGATTTTCATTTTTGACTCCATTTTTCGTCTCCTTTGAAGATTTTGCAAGATTAAAATGGTTTTCGGTTTGAATGGCCTATTCGCAAGTTATGCCATTTTCGGGCTAGAGGTCCCTTGTGCAAACTTTGACGCGATTTACACTTGGCCTCCTTTTTCGGCCTTAAAGGATATTTTGTGAGTTTCGGGCAGATTGGGGATTCAGCGAACTTGTGCGAGTTTCTTCATTTCGGCTTGTGAGGGCGATTTTGAATAACCAGTCGAACTTTTCATCACCACAGGCCTTCTTCTCTCCTATCGAGCAGACAAACACAACACGGGGGGTCCCTGTCAATGACGGGGCGTGTGTGCTATACGCACAACAATACCCTCCCTTAATGGTCATCCTATGAACTACACCAAGTTGCCCCCTAACTTTTACATACTTTTTCAGGCTCAGAGACTTGGTGAGAATGTCTGCAGTCTGGTCCACAGTTGGAACATATTGCAAGACCATAGTTCCATCTTCAACAAGTTGGCGCATGAAGTGACAATGAAGCTTAACATGTTTGGTTCGCTTGTGGAAGACTGGATTCTTGGCAAGTTTCATCACCCCATGATTGTCACTATACAAGGGTGAAGGCCTTGCTGGAAACATTTTCATGTCAGATAGCATCCTTTGAAGCCAAACTGCCTCGCATGTTGCCTCACAGACTAGGGTTTTTTAGGCAGATTTTGGTGTGGCAGATGTCTTGTGTTCCTATTGTTGTGTGATGTCTCTGTTTTTGTGTCATGCGAAGTATGGTGGTTTTGCACGATTTTCTCTTAAAAATCGTGGTTTCTTGTAGTCTATTTTGGGTCATAGTGCTCATCTGCAACAATTTTTGACAGTTTTTTTACAAAGTCGTGGCTATTGTTGTTTTTCAGACGCAATGGAGGGTTTGGTGATTTTTCCACAAAATCGTGGTTTTAGTTTTTTGCCAATTTTTTTTCAACAAAAAATGATGCTTTTTGAGAACCTGATATTTGTGTATTTGGATAAAGGGAGAGACAACTTTGTTATCCAACATAGGTTGGAAGGATTGTGGTTAACTTAGTCATCTCCAGAAGTTCTATAGAACCAGGGACGATCTCAGCAGTAGATTCATGTCGCAGAGTGTTTTGAAGAGAAGGGGGTGGCCTTCTATGCAAAAGACCTACAGATTTTGTCATGTCTTCTATCGGGTAGTTAGAACAATGAAAATTAAGGGAGGGTATTCAAATAATATTGTAATGTTTCTGTAATGGTCGTCTTAGTCGTTTAGTTTATATTTATAAACTTTTGTTTATGTCTTTCGTGTTTCTATTATCGATTGTTTCCGTTATGGAAAGATCTTGTATTATCTGTTTAAGGAGTCTTTCGTCTCCTTTGTAAATATCGAACTCTCAATTATTATAACATTTTTTTCAATAACTTTTTTCATATACACAACCTCCTATAGCTTTTTCGTATAGTGGCCTTGTTCTACTTCTATTCTTTTAGCTCAATCATCTTGATCTTTCAATCCCTGCTTGTACTTAGCAGACTTATTGACTTGGATCTGTGTGAGCTTATTTTGCCAAGAAACATGCTCTTGGAAGTGAGTTTGTTGCTTCTTCAACTTATCAAGCAAGCCTCGATATACGTGAGATAGAAGGAGTAATAGGAGGATGAGACTTGGTTGGTAACCACTGTTGAGACATCTCACTGGTCTCATGCTTGGATTGGCCATGGTTCAAAAATGCACGACTAAATTGTAAGTGGCATGCTTCCTTCACAAACTTATGGATCCAGTCTGCTTCATTTCAAATCAAATGAGCATGAATGTGCAGACAACCAACTCTACATCCTTTACAATTTTGTCAATGTCCATCATGACCCGAGTCATGGTTTTCAAACTCTACAGGAATTGGTCAATACACAATATGGATTAGCTTTATCCAAGTGAAGAAAATGAGTGGAAATAGACTCTCGAGTAGGAGATAAATAGTCACTAAGTCCTGCTTGTGAAGATATTATACAAGAGTTAGATGCTACATTGACCTGAGTGTTGTGTTCTTGTGTTGGCTCCTATGTTTGTTCATACCAATGTTGCATCTAAAAAGAGATACTCTCGCATTCTATTGTGAAAATGGCAGTGAATGAATGAAGAGAGTTAATGGGAGAAATTTCCATGTCCGTCCAGTGTTGACTGGTGTGCACACCTGATCCAGCCAATCCTCAATGTAGCATGCATCATTACCAGGGATCAAGGGGTGATGCCATTACCATAGTACATGGAACAACAGATGGAACAAGAGCAGGTGTGCTGGACTGTTTCAAAGATGGTACAAGGTAAAAAAAATTCTTGAAAGGAATAGTACTCCGGTCCCCTCAAACTCACCCTGGCCTTTGTCAGTATTATTACACTCTTTTTTGTCATTTTTACTGACAATGTCTGCATCATTAGAAGTTGCTTCCTAAATAATGACTTGCTTCCTCTTCTTGGTGCTTACTTGTTGATCTTTTGTAGACTCATCTGTCCTCTTGGTCTTAGGCAGAAGAATGCCCACATACTTCCATCTAAAATATATGTTTAGGCTGAATCATAGCTAGTGTTGGCATTCAAATCACTGTTTAAGTTAGCCTGTGTATATCTGCATCTAGGAACAGTACGATGGCATGCTTTTAGGGAGAGGAACTCATGAATCCAACTTGACAACTTCCCTATTTACAAATACACAATTCTCTTTCCATAATGGAAGTGGACAATGGAACTCTAAGAAAGGCACTAAATATGGATTGCCAATACATAGCCATTTTGGAACCTTATTTGGAGGCAAAAGCCAATAAAAGTTTGCTCTAAACATCCTCATTTCTTTTGTGCAGTTGGTTGGTGTCAATCATATTAGAAAAACACTCATCTGGTTTAAAGTTGTTCATCCCCATGTCGCAACAGCAGTAGTGAGAGAAAAAAAAGGGGGAAAAAATGGTTTTCATGAGTGAGACACATGATGGTCATTCAGTCAAGGGAGAAAAGGGTCATCATGTGTAAGACACAATCTTATTCTGTGCACTATTGTTATTTGCAAAATCAAGAGATCTTCAAAGAGAGCAGCCAAGTTTCTTGCATACCTTGATAGGTGTGATATTAGGACTGTGAATACTTGAAAATAGTGATAGCTGTGACCTTAAGGCTGTGGATAGATGGGAATAATGATTTTACTTTTTGAAAGAGAGAAAAATTGGTAAAGTGGCCAGAATATTTTTAATAATACTACCTGCTGTGAAATGTGCATAGAAATATGCAAAATACAATTAGTTTAAGGGTGTTAAAAAATATTGATAATGTCTTTCCACCAAATTTCAATGTGAGGAGTTGAAAATTAGAAGTGAGAACACTGCCAACCATTAGATGTGGCGGTTCAACAATTCTACCTCCATATCTTAAATTTCTTGTCAATTAGGTACACCACATATGTCATTTTCTTATTCAATCTGGTTTTCCATCTCTTCATCATAAGGGGTTTGGAGACCAGACTCAGCAATGTCAATGACATTCACTTACTTTTTCCAATAAAGAGATCTAAAACAAAACAAACAATAAAAAGAGAAAGAAAAATAAATTAAAGATTGGAACAAACTAAAAAACTTTAAAGATAATTAAAAATATGAAGGATTACCTGGTCACATGGAATGGAACTGTACAATGAAACTAGGAGTTTCTAACTGCACTCCTCGCCACTTGTGTTTGCCTATATTCCAATCAGCCATCTCAATTATTGGCTAGGAACCTAGAGACATGCATGGGGCAATACATGTATTATGAATTCAATACTGATTCATGAATTCTAGATCCAACATCTATGCAAACTTAAAAGGAACGAAGGAAGATTAAAGTGCTTGGTTGCCCTATGATCCCCATCTCTTCATTTTACCTCTTTCTAGCCTTCTTTTGCTTAAAGCAATTTGATTGAGCTTGCACCTCTTTCACAACTTTATGCGGGGCTTGTGAGCCTTGCGTACACAATAAAATGTTTTGGTCAGGTATAAAACCAAGGTAGAATTTCAGTCAATTAATGCCTCCTCCAATAAGTTTGGCTTTGCAAGGATTGCCACCTTCACTTTCCTAGCACCTGAAGTGCCATTTTTTCCATTAAGGTCCTCTCTTCATTGCACCGACATTATAACAAATTGCAAATGTGCTATAATTACAGGGGAAATGCTAAAGTTTCTTAAGAGAATCTAAGAAAGGAAACTGTAACAAGAGAGGCAAAAATTGGAATTTTAACATTTGTATATTAAAAAAAGAGAGATAAAAGGAAGAATAAAAAGAGATAAATAAATAGTCAAATAATATCTGTTGTTTTCGTTTTTATTTTTATCTTTTTTTTAATCTTGTCTCTATATTTAATAAGAGACTGAGCAAAATAAAGAGAATAAAATATGAAATGATGGAGGGAGATCAAATTAGAATAGAGCAAGAGAGATATAAAAAGAAAATAAATAGTAACATAACTTTTTGAAAATTTGAATGCGGATGCTGTAAATCCAAAGACCAAAACTTGCTGCTGCTGCTGTTTGAGCTCCAAAGTCTGGACATGAAATACAGAGCATGTTTAGACTTTAGAGTGAGTTTTAGTGGGTATTTTAGCTTTTTAGTGACTGAGGTTTTTTATGCCTTTTTCATTTTGAAGTATTTTTCATCCACTTTATAATCGCAAGTCCCGATTTCTGAATTCATGAGTCCTCATACACCTGTACATTCTTGCAAATTTAGCAATTTCTGCACAAACTTGGAAGATTTGCGCTTGCTTGGACTCTGATTTACAGAACTTGCTGAGTAACCTTGATTTACATTGCATTCTCATAGCAAGAATAATGCCATTATGGCCTATATTTGAAGGGCAATTAGTTTGTTGGTGTGCTTGTAAAGTAACTTCCACATCCAGTCCACCAGAGTGTCCTGAAATAACGGACATTTGTAAATTTCAATCCTGAATAAGGCCTGGAGACCCATTTTAGACACCAAGTAAGTCTTGGCCGAGTTGTTGTGTGAAGCTTGAGTTTGATTCCAAAATCAGCTCATCAAGTCTGCCAAGTTAGAGTCTGATAACTATTCTACCAACACAGTGATTGATAGGTTCAGTTTAAGAAAGGAAAGAAAATGCCACTAAATACATTCTTAAAATTATTTGATTTCTTATAATTCTTTGATGAGTCTTCTTGTCCATGCTTTTTGTACTTGAATATGTAGTTAGTTGCATAATTTCAGGTTTTAGTTTAATATAGGAACAAATAGTTGCCAAGGTTAGCTAATCAATAGCTATGTGATGTGCTTATAAAATTTTTGCAGGTTTATGGATGATGCATTTGAGGAACAAATACCGGTCATTATATTATCTGCATACAGTAGGAATGGAGAAGAAACTGCTAGGTCTGTCACATCTAACAGAAGTTACAGAACAGCCAAATATAGTTGTTTTATCCCAATTGAAAATTTCATTAGCCATAATTGCATATTAATAAATTTTCAACTCTCCTGTAAATTTTTTTATGTAATCTTGACTGCATTTGATTATTCTTATTTGTAGCTACAATTGTCTAGGAAGCATGCAAATCACTTTCTTTTCCTAATCTATTCTTTTGCATTAGGTTTTCTGTGAGAGTATTTTGGGTGTTTACTCTCTAAAATGGTGTAAAGGTTTTGTCAAATGTTTATCATGTTTTAATGTCTATTCAATTGAATTTTTAAATCATTGTGGGATAGATATTTTTTGTCAAAGGCATTTCTTTTTCCCTCAAGCTTTCTTGGCATCAAAGTAATGCATTGAAAAGAAATTTTTGGTATACATAAACTGAGCACTTAATTTCTAAAAATAATGGATGTAACGCTCAATTGTCAAGAAATGTTTAAAAACAATGTGTTGCATAAAATTGAACTTTTGAAGTTCATTTCCCATACATGCACTCCACATTAAAAAATTATGGAAAACATCCATCAATGATTTCATTGAGAATAAGAAACCTACATGGATTAGAAAGGATATGAACCTATCTTTAGACATGTATTTCATGACCTCAATAGTTATTCTCATGTTAGTACATTTATTCCGAGATTTTGGACTTTAAACAAATTATAATGATTGATTTTCAATTTAAGTTCTGAAGTTCCCATCGAACTAGGTGGCCTTGAAATGCCTTGGACCGGCTTCAATTCACTAGGATCCAATTGTGGTAGTTTTTGTGATGTTTTCCTGTATTGGGCTTTATCTTTGATATATCCCAAGGTTTTATGATTTTATTGTTGGGGATGGATTTCATTCAAGTGCTATATATGTTAGTTTTACTTGACATCCATTTTTGTCTCCTCACTCTCAGCATAGATTGATATAATTTTTGACCCCAAAATTTGGGCAAAATATATATCTTCAAATCTTGATGTAACTTACAAAAAACCTTACTCTAGATAAACCTTGTACAATTAGTTAGCATGTCGATTAGACTTCCCAACAAATCTGCATGTGAAATTTGTTTACCTCACTGGGTAAACAGGAAGAATACAGAAATCGAACAGCAATGTACAATGCAAATATAAAAGAAGTACCAGAATAAGCCTTCCATTAATGTCAAAGGATGTTCATATTATATCTGTCGCCAACATTACATGTCCTCTAACACCCGGAGGTGATACAATATATGACTACCGAAGGGGTGCGACACAACCGTCGCGACTCCAACTACCTACCCGTCGGCTAACTAACTGACCGCCGTAATTCATTATTACCGACGACAACATAAACATAACATAACAACATAACATAATGACATAATGATTATTCCCGACAACATCATCCCCCCCAAGAAAAGAAGTCGACTCTGACGACTTAATACAAATTAGAGAGGAACGGCAGGAACTATTGACGCTAGTCGGGCCTAGATCTTATACACTTGTTGTGTCCTCGCCTGAAAACCCCTTTCTACCATCCGATGCTCAAGTGCGGATTTCACCAATATGGCTTCCTTAGCCATCACAGTCCTCCTGTGCCTAACCCAAACTTGTTTGCAAAACACGTTTTTCAGTCTCAGCTTCCACCAACTGCTACTCAAATGATACTGTCTCCCTAGCCAATTTGTCCTTGATAGCCACCCATGCTGCTCTCCTGGGTACGCTGAACTAAGTCTCACGCGACTATTGCCTCCAACTTGGTGGTCAGCTCCTCCCGAGCCCTCTGTGCATCCACCACGGCAACCTCACGTCCCGCCGAGACATCCTCCGAGTTCCTCAAAGCGTACCAGTCATGCCTGGAGGTGGCCACAATCCGCTGGCACAAATGCTAGGAGACACCTCAAATCCTCCATCACACTCCCCAAAGGCTAAAAACTGAACTGAATAACTCCCTGGTGTCATACAACTGTGCGGACCTGCAATGCCTTCCCTCAAACTCTGTTTGTTCCCAACCTCCAAATCCGTCTCCCTCTACGGCTTATGGCATTCCCGCCAATGCTTAGCTGCAGGCTTCCTTCTCACAGTACGGACAAGCACAACACTTCCTGTGGTATTCTGTAGCTCCAAAATAAACTGGGGGTCTGGGGGCAACGCCCCCAGCGGGGTCGAGGGGCAGCGCCCCCGCGGGGTCTGGGGCAGCGCCCCAGCGGGGTCGAGGGGTAGCACCCCCGCCGCCAACACCAATTTACAACCTTCAGAACCCCATGAAAGTCCATGGCGCACTGCATTTCTGTGATATTTTATGATGTCAAAAACCCTTCTTCTACACTCCAATATTTTCAGTGTCGAATCATTTTTCAATCCGTCGTCGTTTTTTTTTTTTTTTTTAGGCACTGTAATGTCCCGCCATACCACCTCCAATCGTGCGGTGACTTCCCTACTTCGTGCGGTGTAATTGGTTCTTTCTGCATTTGTGCGGTGATTGTCTTCCCTTCGGCTGCTTTTCTTCCTTCGGCATGTGCGGCTTTCCCTTCGGTAGCTTTTTATCTCCTTCGGCGGTTTTCCCTTCGGTAGGCGGCTTTATGCCCACGCGGCCCTTCGCGGCTTCCACCGCACGATGGGCTCCACCTTCGGTGGTGCCCGCACGGTGGGTTCCACCTTCGGTGGTGTCCACCGCACGGTGGGTTCCACCATCGGTGGCTTCCACCGCACGGTGGTGTCCACCTTCGGTGGTGTCCACCGTTGGTGGTGCCACCGTACGGTGGTCTCTTTTCCTTCGTTTTTCTTTCTTTCTTTTTTTTTTTTTTATTATTATTATTTTTGACCGTACGGTCGCCTGTCATACGACCGTACGGTTTTTTTTTTTTTTTTTTCCCTCCTCTCCTAATTTAGATGTCTTAGAAAGTCGTCTGTTCGGGTCCCGTGTCTCTGGGATTGCCCTTCATCCTTCTCGGTTTTCCTCGCTCGACAGTCTCCTGTTTTGGTCCTATACCTGGCGAGTCGCCGACCTCTCGAGTCTCCTTCCATCCTCTCGGGTCCCCCTCCGGACTCTCGAGTGTCTGTCTGGCCTCTCGGGTCCCTTGCGCACTTCGCGTGGTAAGGTTTCAATTTGTACCCGTTGGTGGCCAATCTATTTTCACTGGTCATTGAAAGACCTGGAACCACAAATTCTACAGGGACCACGACCTCCTTCCCATACATAAGAAGAAGAAGGATAATAAAGATTTTGAAGGCTGCGGCCTTCCACACAGGGTTCCAATCGGTGCCGACACTCTTCGGATTATTTACGTCGCCAGGGTTTGGGGTGTCTCCCTTCCAATATTCTTTGTATTCCGGCAGGTACACCTCTGTTGGTTGCTCTGGTTCCTCTACTTCGAGCCTGTAGCTTTGGAACATTTCGTAATCTTCCATCTGCCAGTGGAAGAGCCCGTTAGTTGAGCATACCTCATCTTCAGAACATCCCTCCAATTCTAGCACCCCTTCACTGTTTGGCTCCATCGCGTTCTTGCCCTTACTTTCATCGGGACCCCCTTCCCCTTTATTAGAGTCCTCCGAGTCGGAAGAGGCGAGCTCTTCGCCGACATTTTGGGTGTGTAGGTCAATGGTATATTTTCGCCCTCCCTTCTCCATGGAAAGTGTATTTTTCTTCCAGTTGTGGTTTACCCTTGCGTTGATCAACCACACTCTCCCCAGGATGGCATCATAGCCTTTCTTCTTCGAGGGAATGACCACGAAATCTAACAAGAATGGTTGCATACCAATTGTCACTTGCTGGGCCATCAACAGGCCGAGTGGCTTAATGTCGTGTTGATCCGCTCCCACCAGGTTGAATGTGGGTGGCCATAGGGTGGGCTTCCCCAGCCGCTTCCATGTTTCTTCTGATAGTACATTCACCCCAGATCCACCGTCCACAATGGTGTCCTTCAGAATGGTCCCACGGATACCCATTTCTACCACAGCTGGGTGTCTACCACTACTCACGGCTAGTAACATCGGGTTAGTCGAAGGGCTGACGGAAACCTCCACCTGTGGTGTACTCTTCGTAGCGGTGGCGGGAACCCCTACCTGTGGTGCACTCGACGATGCGGTGCTTTGCACATTGGTGAGGATGGCAGTCCTCAATTGTGGCATAGAGTCTAGAAGGTCTTTTACCTTTATCGACACCTCTATCTGCAAGATTTGCTCAATGATGTTATTTTCCGCTTCCGTACGGAATGATGTACTCGCCACCTCGTTGTCCCGTCGTTCGGTCATCATCTCACGTTCAATATTGGCCTTTGCCTCCCGTAATCTCTCCTTCTCCGTACGGGGGTCGGGATAAGTGGCTTTTTTCATTTGGGCGCGGGTGATCGCCAATACTTCTTTCTCACCAGTCTTCTCAGCCTTCTCAATGTTGAGGAGATTAACCCCTGCCTGCGGGCAATTTGCGTCCTCATGGTCGCCTGGCCCACACCAACGGCAGAGGTGCTGAGGGGTGGCTTCCTTCGTGCAATCACGGGCGAAGTGCCCCCACTGATTACAGGCCCTACATTGGATAATTGGCCGGCCCTTGGCGTCATACTGGAGACGGCTTCCGTTATTGGTATTGTTGCTATTCCTTCCACCGCCGCATCTGTTGTCCCGGTATCCTCCAGATGATGCATTATTGTTTGCCTCCGATGTGGATGGCTGCTCCTGCGCAAAGAGCACTTGCTGGTTACGTGCCTTCAGATTGTATGGACATTCCTTCGTAGAATGCCCCATAATCTGGCAGATGTCCCAGAATGCCTTCTTGGGACAGGCACCTTTCGTGTGGCCGCTCTCCTTACACTCCGTGCACCATAGTTCATCGTCCTTACTTGTAGTCCCCTTCATTGTCTTAAATTCTTTTAACATCCTTTCCATATCTTTTTGAAGGGCTGTGACTTTCTTCCTCGGCTTCTCGTCACTACTACTCTCTTCTTCCGATGTGTCATCATCTTCAGATGATGATGAGGTCTATTCTTCTTCTTTTTGGCCGTCTTATTTTCACTTTCCAGGTCCATGGCCCGGTTGTATGCGTCGTCGTAGGATGTTGGAGGCACAATTTTCATCTTCCGTCGTAGCTTAGGGTTCAAACCCTCGACAAACCACCTCTTCTTCAAGCCATCGGCCGGTTGGCTTTCCATTTTCCCGACTAACTCTTTTAGTCGGCGCCCGTACGCCCTTACAGTCTCCTTCTTTCCTTGCTTTGTTCCGTAGATTTCGGAAACTATCTCGTTATCATCCCGGAGAAGCCAGAATTCCTTCTCGAATGCCTTCTTCAATTCATCCCACATAGTTACACTGGTTTTATCCAAGTCTGCGTACCAGTCAATAGCCACTCCTCTCAGTGTGGCGGGGAACTGCTTCATCCATTCATCCTGGTCAGTCACCCCGTTGGCTGTCCAGATGGTTTCGCATGTACGGCAATGCCGTGCGGGATCATCTTTGCTATCCCCGTTGAATTTGGGTAACTTCTGTTTGGTCGCCATTGATGGAAATCGTCTACTTGGAGGTGGTTGTGGCTATGTCTGCCCTCCGGTGCTGCTCCCTCCGATGCCGCTGATGCCTCCTGTGGTGGTGACCAAAGGTACGGTGTTCTGCCTTGTACCTACCGTGCGGTTACTTCCTCCGATGCCGCTGATGTCTCCTGTGGTGGTGACCGAAGGTACAGTGTTCTGCCTTATACCTACCGTGCGGTTAACTTCCCCTTCGTCATCACCCGTGCCAGGCTCCCTTCAGTGATCCTCCCTTTGTGGCACTTCGTCGTCACCCGTGCCCGGCTCCCTTCGGTGATCCTCCCTTTGTGGCGTGAGAGATAAGTTTTTGAACCGATCTCGAGTCTCTTCAACTAGTTCTCTCCGTAACCTAGTTTCCTCCAGAAACTCTTCAAGGCTTCTCGCTCTACCGTAGTCTGGCGACGCGTAGAAATTCCCCTCGGCTTCTGCACCTTCCGTGACACCTCCTTGGTTCCCTTCGGGCAACCCTTCGGCAGGTCGTCCTTCGGCAAGTTGCCTCAGCCTCCGTCTACGTTCTACACGTTGTTCCAGAATCAAAGCCTTCTGCGCAGCCTCCCACTCGTCGGTTTCTAATTTCTTATTTCTGTCTTTATTCAGTAAATTGGGCATTAATTGTGGTACAATTTCATGTTTCTCAACACATAAATCAAAACACAACACGTCTTTATTAATTCATTCTTTTGTATACAATCAACATAATTCTTCTGCTTCTAACAGTGTTCTTTATTTCTCTCCTTTCACAATTTAAGGATTATTTGTCCTTTGTCGGTCTTCCCTACGTCCGTCATCCTGGCGCTCATGAAATTCTCATAAAATTTGCTGTCGTCGGTTCTCCGGGTTTACTTCACCAACGGGTAGGCCCATTGTGTCTGTGCGCCATCCGTGTCTTCCATTCCTGAGTTCGTCTAGGCAACGGCACCAAATGTTTACCTCACTGGGTAAACAGGAAGAATACAGAAATCGAACAGCAATGTACAATGCAAATATAAAAGAAGTACCAGAATAAGCCTTCCATTAATGTCAAAGGATGTTCATATTATATCTGTCGCCAACATTACATGTCCTCTAACACCCGGAGGTGATACAATATATGACTACCGAAGGGGTGCGACACAACCGTCGCGACTCCAACTACCTACCCGTCGGCTAACTAACTGACCGCCGTAATTCATTATTACCGACGACAACATAAACATAACATAACAACATAACATAATGACATAATGATTATTCCCGACAACAAAATTGTCTTACAAAGCAAGACTTCACAATTTCATAAGTTGTAATTATCTGAAAATGACTGAGGGAGAACTGTCACGATTCCACCACAAACAGAAGACAACAGACCATAGAAAACCATCTTAATTCTATGATTTTCTGTTCAAAGCATGGACAATCAGATAGTAAGATCGACAATGAACAAGAGAAATCACGTGGGGGCAGCGGCCAGTACTCTTGTTCCATTATACATCCAATATCATTAAGAGGCACGATTAAGGAGTAACCTATGTTAAGCGCTTAATGATGAAGGGCCACCATTCAAGTTTGAAGTGGTATGATTCTTTCTAGAAGGACAACTACTTTCCAAAGGTCGCCTCCCTCCTTGAAGACATTCACCTATAACATGAGGAAAGCCACGATGGGATAAGCATTGGATGGGATCAAGGAATAAAACTGAAAGAAGAGGATCGGGCATTATAATCCAATGGTAGCAAATTAATATATCGGTATTATGTATCTCAAATATGCATTAAGGTAATAACTACAAATATATGTTTTGAAATATCAATGATATGAAATAATTAGTTATAATATTATAATTATATTTATAACACATATTAGGATTCTTGTCAACCATTTGCATATTCAGATCTTTTTACTTAATTTCAATTGTATGCATTAACATCTATCATACATAAATAAATTAATATATTAATGCTCTAGTCCTTAGTCTTCTGCTAATGCCTACGTAGGGATAGGGGGTTTGTGTAGGGAGAGGCGGAGTAATTGTGTCACAAGATGGGTAAGTCCCAAGATGGGGTAAGGACATATATTTTTGAAGCCTTGAGGGAGAGTCCCGAGATGGGCATGAATAGGTACCTATTCATGAAACCTTGAGGGAGCCTACTTGTAGATTGTTTCCAAGCACCCTAGTACAATAATTCCATCATCCTCCGTTAGGGTTAGGGAAGAATCAAGGGCAAACCCTGAAAATAATTAGTATTAATTGTTTTATGAGGAATTAGATGTTTTCTAATCTCAATAACTCTAAGTTATCGGGTTCGCCCTTGGACCCCCCTGGAACCAGTCCTGGTTCGAATGGGTTCCTAGTTCGGGTCCAGTTCGAACTAGGTTCGACTAGGGTTCAAAAAACATAGAGGTGGTTCATCCCTTGTCAAACCTAGACTTAGCAAGTTGAGGTTTGACCTGGAATTAGACTTGGCCAAGACTTGAGATATTGAAAAACCATGAAGTGCAGACATTTTAAAAATTAAAGCTTTTCTCATTCACCTTTCAATATAAGAATTTTAAAGACACAATAAAATAATCAAATAGAAGTTACTTTCATCACATCACAAGCATATACTAATTACATGACTATAAAAGTGAATTTTAGCTGAAGGAAACAACATTTTTAAATATATAAATATTGATAAAGTGTTTTAGGTGTACAAAAGAAAATCACAATATAGAGTCATAAAGTATGGTAAAGAAGAGCTTGTAGTGCTTAGCTAAGCATTGCTAGCTCTATCTGAAGTCATGACCTTTTATCTCAAACAAGAATGTAAATGCTGCTATAGCCATAGGAGCATTACTGTAGACAGGGATTGACTCAAAAAACGAAAAGTATATATGTAGTTCAATTACTTGGGAAATAGTCAAAAGAAAAAGAAAAAGAAAAAATCAGGTTATGATTTTGCTATTAGGATTCAACTGTGTACTATTCGAGTCAAACTCATTGACCCATGTTTCATGAGTAGTGGTTCACAAGAACCCATCTCTCATGAGCCAAGTTACTGATAATGCTAGGTTTCAATGTAGGATCATGATTGAATGAGAATAAGAGTGTGAGTGTGAAATATCCCCTGCAGTGGATAGACTGAATATGCAAGGAATATTTACAAACAGTTGGCTGTCAAACTACGTGCTGTGCTGTATGACTGTCTCAGAGTTTTCAGACTTGTTTTGGAGATGGCAATCACAAGTTTACTTCGAAGTATGACTTACAAACAACTATTCAACGATAGCATAATCCCCTAGGATGAATGTGCAACTAGTTCTCAAAGTTATTACACCAATTTGGAAACAAAATCACTCTTTTACAGCTGACTGTAATTTAATCAAACAGTTGGCGTGAAGCTGCAAATAATGAACAGTGATATGTAAACTAATTTACTCCTTTATATAAGAGTCAATTAGGCTCTTCAAAACACTTAGCAAAGTTCATTGATTTACTCAGAAAATCTGAGGACACATGACAGCCATGGACACATGCATATAATTGATTAATACAAGGAAATTCTGATGCTAAATGAACCTGACTTGAATCACCTAGCCTTGACGATGAAGAAGCAAGCAATATTCCATTCTTTGGAGCCTCCACTAAGCCAAATTGAATTATTAATTTGTTTCCCAAAATCGCCCCTGCTGCTATACTGCAGATTTCTATCACTTGATTGACAGCAATTCGGTCACCTTTCAATCACTAAACTTTATTGCTGACCTACCCAAATAATATCGTCCTCCTCCAATGGTGGATTTGCTGTTTGGACTAGGCAATATAAGCAAAATCATGGGTAATGGAGGTCTGGTTTGTATTTGTTCTTAGATCTGATGTGACCTCTGAAACCTTCTTATTACTTCTCCCAAATGCTCCTAAGTGAAACGCCTTATGTCCCCAATGCCAGCGCTGTACTTCAATGAATGTCTTGATGCTTTAACAAGGAGATAGTAACAAAATCGTGGGAGAGAAGGTAATGGCTCGATCTTCTTCAGACTGGTCTATCAGCTGCAAACTTCACTCAACCCTCCTTCAAAACTTCTAAGGTGACTCGCCCTTTGTCTTTAATACAAATCGATGTTAGTGAGGGCCAATTGAGCCAAATCATGGCTTTCCCCAAATCTGATATAAATCTGAAGAATAGCTGAGATTAAGAACTCAGTAAATGTAGTGCAATCAGCTCCAAATGGTAGAATTGTTGTAGACACTTTGATGCCAAAAATATCTCCAATATGAACCCAAATATAACCGGCCCTTGGCCACCAATGAAGCTCAATTGCGATGACTGAAGTATCACCTCAATATAACCCCTCGAGAGATCGTTCACTCCCTTAGTTATGCTATCAATGAGAGTTTTCATTCCCAAAGACAATATTCTGCAAAAACCCCTTGGCTCTACAAAACTCAATCAATATCAAAATCAATTCCTAGGCCTGCCTTGTAGCTCAACTAGATCTCCCTTTATACCTTTTCAGTCCATCTCTAGAAGCTTCTAGAAATAATATTAAAATTATATTATTTCACTTAAGTGACTTTATGATATAATTTTTAATTAAGTCACTTTATTAAATTAATTAAATATAAATTCATCTTTTAATATTTTAATTTATTTGATAACTTTATAAATAATTAACTTAATATTATTAATTAAAATCATAGTTGAAAAACTTGGACTCGACAAGCCCAAAATTTTTAAAAAACTCGAGACTCACAAAAACTCGGGAAAAAAGTTGGCAATAACTCGGTAACTTTATCGAGCAATTGAAAATATAGTCATATAATCATATTACATTTTAACTAGTTATTTAGTCATATAATCATATTACATTTTTATTTGCTTTCAAAAACTAGATGAAAACCTTGGTGCATCCTGTCTCATGGCCAAAAAATAGAAGTTGTGAATCAAATTTGTAATTCCTGACGAGTTTTTCTCGAGAAATAGGGTTTAACCTGCGAGTATTTCCTCAAAAATGCTGCGTGTTTTTATCGAAACTTAACTAATTAAATTAATTAATTATTCTTACTCCAAAAATGGGGACATTACAGAGTGCGCCAGGGGACGTAACCATAGGGTACCCAAACTGATAGGGGTGTACATTGGCTGTCCCATCATTGCTCCCAATGGGATTATAAAATAAATAAAAATGCCAAAACTTTCAATAACAAGCATACTATGGTTTTTCTAGGGTTGTGTCTTTCCTTAACACTGTCATTTGACCTCAACAATGTAAGTTACGACCACAAATGTATCTCAATTATTCAATAATATATGCAAGCATGCAAACTTTGAATTGTGTGTCATTCGTGAAAGATGCCAACTGCTGACTGGCACAACCTGATAGCTTGGTTTCTATAAAATTCTTTGATCAGCGTGTAGATGTTTTGGGTTTTGAAGAGATTTTGAGGATAACTTGCGTGTTATTGACTTTTAGAATGTTGCACAATAGATACAATACCAATAGAAAACTAAACTAATTCTGAAAATTGAAAATCAGAACTCTGATTTTATTACAGCAGTTCAATTTGAGAAGGAAAGGCAATTTATTTTGCTCAAGGTGCAAATTTGCATACCAAGAGTCCTAAGCTTGCCTGGTTGAGCCTCCTTATTTGACTAAACTTCAATACATGTTGATGTGGGAGCTCCAAGAGTGTGGCATTAGCTCCAAAAGACTTTATTGACTTTGAAATGAATTACCAAAAACAATTGGAGAAGAATTATGCAAACCCAAACTAATTTCCAAAACCTGGCCAGGAGAAGACAACAAATTTGACCTCTTTTCCCCAATAAATTGCACATGTAGCTCAAATGAAATATGGATTCTTTGAAATAACCACTAATCTACCTTAATCCTATTGAGACATGGACCAGCTAGGACTTGAACCTAGGACCTTCCATACGTTGTTGGAGTGCTCTACCACTGAGCTACTGGCCCCTCTTGGACCAGTCCATCGTCGGTTCGGGTGTGGCTTATTTCCAACACCAACACCGCCCCTTAAGCCACACCTCTCGTGTGCTTGGGGCTCCTAGCCTGGACCTAGCTCTGATACCATGTTGAGACATGGACAAGCTAGGACTCGAACCTAGGACCTTCCATACGTTGCTGGAGGGCTCTACCACTGAGCTACTGGCCCCTCTTGGACCAGTCCATCGTCGGTCCGGGTGTGGCTTATTTCCAACACCAACAAATCCAATCCCAACAATGAATTCTCTAGCAAAAGTTGATTCCAAAACCCTCCTGTTTATTTATTTGATCGCCCAGGCTAGCTAGAATTGGTATGGCCTAGCTGGGAAAGTACGGCTGGCCCCAAATTTGCACAAATTTCACTGAAAATGATCAAACTTCTGCCCACATCTGAATTTCAGAATGATAACCTGCTGTAGCTGTCATTAAAACTTTGATTTTAGCCCTCCTTGACCAAATATAAGCATTCTAGGCAAATCGGTTTGTTGAAAAGTGAGAGGGATTTTGTCCTATCACCAAGAAATGGAGGTTTTTGTCCCCAATTCCACTCTAGAACTCTGCCAAACTCGTTGCAGACCTGTAGAAGATAATATTCTCTCAAAAGATAAACAACTCAATGCCAAAATGATTGTCAAATTCACTTTTTATTTCAGCTCTAACCCTACTTTCGAATTAGGGTTTCATCTCCCCATTTATGAATAAAATAACTCTATTTTATTTATGCCTCCTTATGAAAATTGAACCACAAGGGACCTCCATCGTTATTTTAATTTGGCCCCTTCATTATTATAGTAATATTTGCTAAAACGCCTAGGTAAGAGGGCCAATGAATTATTATAACTTATTTCCCCATAAAGTGATTATAATATCACTTTATTATTATTTTATTAAGTCCGAACTTAGGAAATATTAAAATAAATATTTCCTTATTTATTAATAAAATGAGATTCGGGACTCAAATTGGAATTCCGTTTGAAGTGCTATGGTCATCGATGCCACCTGAGTCCTGCAGGCTATCTGGTAGTGATCCCCTAAAAAGTAGGAATCCTCCTAGAAAGTAGGAAACTATCTCCAAACCTCTAGAAATGCTCAAAAGCGATCTTGCTATGCTCCGTGGCCCTCCGGGTGGTCAACTAGTCAACTGGCAATCCTCCCTAAAAAATAGGACCCCTCCCTAAAATTTAAGAGATGGTCTCAAATGATCCAAAATGGTTCCTAGACACCTTGGGACCAACTCTTAGTCATTCCCTAAAAAAAAGGGATCCCTCCTAAAATCTAGTAACTGTCGTCTGAATGACCGAATCAGCTCACAAAGCCCCCTGCAAGGCTCCATGATTGCTTAATGGGTTCCCTCTTCACTCCACTGGCCTACGGGAACCAAATGATGGGCCAATCCCTGCTCAACTGCCTGTCACCTAGGAAGGGAACATTACAATTCGGCGCTCTCACATTTTGTGCATCCATTCTTCCAATAGTATTTGACCTTGCAACAAAAGTGCATTTTCATTCTCTTAGTAGTCCAATGGCTAACCTATATCTGAGTGTTATCTGATAATTTTCAGGCCTTGTAGTCTTGGTTGCATATTTATATGCTTATTGTTTTTGCTGTGCTTGTTTTCTTTTCAGAAACACAACAGAGCATTTTTGAATCCAAGTGCTTATATATTATATCTGTATTCGCTATTTTCTTTTTGATTTCCATGGGTCTAGTTTGGTTTTTTGTGGACATTGTATAGAGGTTTGTTTCATTTTCCTTTTTGTATTATTTGGGAATAACAGCATATGATAGTCTTTAATTTAAACAAAATTAAGAGTAAAGTTAGCATATTTTAATTTGGTTATAAATAAGTGGAAATGTGAAATGTATGTGCCAATTAAGTATGTTTAGAATAGGTGTAATCCCTGGTAAAGCGTCCCATTAAGATAATTTTTCATAATTTGATAAAACTGGTTTCCCATGGTTGGTGGAGTTTGAAATATTCCAACAAATCTATCATTCACATTTTCTTTGATATAATCATATATATAATAATCAGTTCTTTCCATAAATGATTAAGCAGTTGAAAACATAACAGTCTCTCTTAGCAATTTTGGCTTTTTCTTGTTTTAAAACTGAAGAATCAAAAGTTTACATATAATACTAGAGGAAGATATCTGTTTGTTAGTTGAAAGGTGTATAGTTCACCCAATTGATTTGGGTGATGAATTAAAAAAACAATACATTTATTGTGCATTCAAGAGTGTATAATGTTGTTTTCAGAAAGCTGCTGTCTGAAAACTACGTGCTTTGACAAGTTGCAGTTACATTGTTGAGAAATTGGGATCAGAAAGAATTTCTAAAACTAGAATAGTGGGTCAAGCAGAGGTTGACAAAAGCTTTTATGGACAATTAATATTGGGAAAAGGAATCTCTGCTGGGACAGATGAACTTTTAGCAAAAGAAGTGGCAAAAGCTGGTATCATCTTTTTTATTCCAATTGATGACGTAAAATGCAAAAATTTAGTCTCAACATGCGCAAATGTTTATTTTCTTGCAACCGATGGACAATGTGATGACACAATAATGAGGCTTAAGATTCTTACAATTGTTATGGGCAGTTGCTGGTGAGAAGCAAAGAGTAGCAGAAGAGGTGGCATCCATGTTGAACCTGAGTGTAGAAATTGATACAACTCCAGATGAAATGTATGTTTTCTACTTCCTTTTCTGTGGCATTTTTTTATAGCTTCTATGTTTTCCTTATCATTTTGTACCCACTGTAATACAGATATTCTTAATTGTAGTCTTGTAGACTATTCAATTACATTAAATAAATAAGGTAATTCATCAAGTTAAACATCCACATAGATCGGTGCATGTTTATTCGAAGATTCGTTTATTATTTTATTGTGTCAAAACAGGGTGTAGGATGTGTTATATGTTGGAGTAAGCCAGGAATCTGAAAGGACAAAAATAACCTTCCACTAGTGAAACGATGAATGCAATAGGATATGTATCGTATGCAAATGAGTGTGTGTAAATACAATGATCAACCTTACATATATAGGAAAGGTAGAGGAAGTGAGAAGGTATGAGTGAAACTTTGACTATCCCTCCAAAGGTGCAACACTTGTGAGCTTACTTGACAAGTGTATGAGCAAGTGGCAAGTATGCATGCAATAGGGGTCTCAAATGATGAGGACACATGTCTCAATCCTATTAGGTGAAACAAAGGTATGAAAAAGCCTAAGTAAACTTAAGCTAAGTGTGAATAGGTCAATCCTAGAAAGTTTAGCTAACTAGTTTGAAATTGACTCTATTTACACTAATATAATATTCAAGCTCAAACTAACCATATTAGACAAAATTCCTACTATATCAAGGCAAAAGAATTTGCATTCTTGTATGCCAATCTTCTTTGGATTTGATAGATTGTATTCTATGCAAAAGAATCATTGGAGGGCAACCCCTGGTGCTATTTTTCAGCAACGAACACAAGGTTTATATGTAACAGTGCAAATAAACAAATTATGTTAATGGACAAATTGCTTTTTTTGTACATGATACTTATGTAAACAGCCTTTGTGTGCCCTAAATTGAGTAGTTTTAAGTGCTGAAATGTGCAAGTAATTCCCAAACATGAACAAGACTGAAAACACCTAAAAAACAGGGAAAGAGGATATTGTTTGGAAAAAGATCATAGTGAAACTTGAGAGTGAGGAGTAAGCATACTCAAGTCATTATCTTCTCCAAATTTTTACAAGTGACTTTCCCAAGGTCTTTAGAGGCACTTTGCAACCACATTAGTATCCAAACACATACATATCAGCTTTACAACTTGCTCAGTAACAAACTCCTAGCAACACTCAACAAAGGGAACCATGATGGGTTCTGCCTCTCGATCCTGCCAGGGGTTGCCACCCCCAAACTACTGATCTAGTTTTAGAAAACAAGGAATAAAAATAATTTTGTGTTGTATTATATGGAAAGCAACTTGTTTTTATCTTGAGTTTTTCCTAATCAATTGAATTCCTTTTATGATTTTGGTTTGTTGACATAATCCCAATTCTGTGTAATGCTACAATGATATTAAGTCATTTAACTTATACTTAATATTTTTTAGTTGACAATTGATGTTGAATTATTAATTATCAGTTTGTGTTCTCAATTGTCTATTTGACAGTCACAATTAGAGGGTTTAATGAAGGGAAAACTAACAATGTAAATTAATGCAAACACACAAATCTTATCGGAACATTATATCTTTCAAACACAATGCACAACATAATTGTAGAAATGAATTATTGACTGAAAAATGAAATTACAATGAAACTTCAATGAGCTTACAACATGCTAGGTCTCAACCATTTGATTTACAAAGTACATTTGTTAAGATCTTTTGAAATTTAGAAATTCAAAGCTATGCTTCATCATCTAGTTTTGTTCTAGCCTTCTCTAGATTTTTCCTCTAATTTTCCTACTGATTCATAACTTCCTTTCTTGCCTTTGAACCTCCCACCTTCAAATCATTCAAAATTTCCTTTATGTATGTGAATGTAAAGTGATATTTGCCATATAAAAATGCATTGCATTGACCTAGGGGAATATAATAAGGAAATATTAAATTATTTAATCATTAGTCGGCCTTGGAAGCGGACACTACTTTTTGTTGATGCATCTCATGCTAGGAGTCTTCAAATGCAATGTTGCTTTGTACATGACTCTTCTAAGTTCTCAAATTCAATTTAGGAATTGTAGGAATTGATGTGAGATGCAAAAGTTTGCACAAGTCCAAAACAAGGTTTTGTCTTTAAATGTGTAGTTTGGTTTAGGTCCTCACAATGATAAACATAGATGTTTTGAGTATATCTTGATAAAATTTGGCAAAAATGTGTAGAATGTGTTATATAGTTTATGTTCTAGATTGCAACTCAAGATACACAGTTGAGAAGGAATGTGTCATGCAATATTTGATTACTTTGGTTGCTGTATTTGATATGAAGCTTGAACAAATAGATTCAAATGTGGTTAGATGAGATGCTACAAACTTGCCTCACGTTATTTCAAAACAAGTAAAAAACGTTGAAAATGCTTGCAAAACAAACAAAAATTTCAAAAAAAAAATGAAAAAGTGAGGCCCTTGCTTTGGGTCAAATGGAGGGAAACAAAAATTTAGTATGCAGCCTTGTTTGTGCTTTGATTTTTTTGTTTTTTAGAATGTGTTTTGATTGATTTTGCAATGTTTTCAAATAAAAAATATAGTGCAGATAAATAGGAAATATTGCAACAACTTTTCAAATCAAAAAGTAGACAATACACCGAATAACACTACTGAAAATTCCAGATTCTATTTCTGATCTGGAAATATTTTTTCCTCAAAAATAGTGGCAACCCAGATCATAAATTTGCATTACATATCTAATTCCAACATACCCTGAAAATGCAGCAATGAGGAAGTTGGATCTGCTATACAAAACCAACAACTGACACTCACAAAATGGGATGCCACACTCGAGAATCCCTCCCAATTGTAATGAAATGGATATCTTCAAGGCTCCTCACCCTAGGCAACCACAATGAGCATCAAAATAACATCAAAACCCTAACCATCAAGCTTCCTAGAATCCCATGTCCTCCATGAACATGTGTGGCCAGCAAGAAAGGATTGAACAGCGGCAAAAGCTCCTCAAAACTCTTCAAATCTCATTCACCAAATCTGATATGCAATGACCCTCTAAATTTTGTTGATACAAACTCTCTAGTTAACCCAATTTATGTTCTTTGCATGAAAACACCAACATATTTTCCAGATTATGTCTTTCAATAATGTGGAGAATGTTGTTTGTAATGGTTTCCCTCCTCACAAACCAAAGAGAAGCAATCTCCTCCAGAAGAAATAGCAATATGAAATATCAAAACTCAACATTCCAAATGAGCTTCACAAAACCCCCTTTATAGCTCTCCCAAGCAAATCAGCCCTTTTAACTTTTGCCTTTTATTTAATAAAAATCACTCTTTTTAATCTCCCAATATAACACTAAATAATAAAGACCCATCCAATTAAAACAAATCACCCTTTAGTTAATAATTGGCCTCTATAGCCCATTAAATAAATTTAAATAACGATAAAGTTAAAGATTTAATTTAACTTTATTAATTAAAACTTATCATTATTTTATTTAAAAGAACTGGACTATATAAAACGTTGAGATAATCATCAAAATTGAATCAACGGAAAATACTAAAAATAGTAGCCCTGCCAACTGGCTCATTCGGTGCTCAAAATTGACTTATTGAAAATAGTGAGTATTGGAAGACTAACCCATATTCACTCCAAAAAGGGTATTGTGCACATAAATGTTCATGAAATGCAATGATATTATTAAAAGAATTCATATGTACATATAGCATTCATGAAGACGATGTTTCTATTAAGAAACAATCGTAAACTAGAGAAAAATAGAAAATAACAAAATGTACAATAATTACATATTTGACCATTAAATAAACATAAAAGATATTATTCTAATACCCTCCCTTAATGGTCAATCTATCAACTACACCAAGTTGCCCCCTACAAACTTGTCCGGGCTCAAAGACTTGGTGAGGATATCTACTGCTTGATCTGCCATCAGAACATACAACAACTGAATTGATCCTTCTTCAACCTGCTTTCGAATGACATGGCAATGAAGTTCAATATGTTTGGTTCTCTCGTGGAAGACTAGATTCTTGGCCAGTTTGAACACCCTTTGATTATCACAATAAAGGGGAGTAGGACCCGCTTGAGACATTTGCATGTTTGACAGCATTTGTCGAAGCCAAATTGCCTCACAAGCTGCCTTAACTGTTCCTTGATACTCAACTTTTGTTGAGGAAAGAGCCACTACCTGCTACTTCTTACTAGTCCATGTGACTGCACCGTATCCCAAACTAAAAACATACCCAAATGTTGATTTTTTGTCATCAACTGATCCTGCCCAATCTGAGTCTGTATAACCAGAGAGTCTAGGATCGTGATTCCTGTTGTACAAAAGTCCAAAATCAAAAGTGTCCTTCACATAACGCAACACACGCTTCGCTACTACCCAATGATCAACCTTTGGAGCTGTCATGAAGCATGAAATGTAGCTCACTGCAAAACTGAGATCAGGCGTAGTAGCAATAAGGTAGATGAGACTGCCCAACAGTTGCTTGAATGCTAATTCATTTACCACAGGTGAATCCGATTTAGCTGTCAACTTCAACCCTTTCTCCATAAATGTAGATGCAGTTTTGTAGTGTTGCATCCTAAACTTGTCCAACAAACTTTGAGCATACTTAGACTGAGAAATGAAGATACTACCTTCAATCTGCCAAACTTCAACACGTAAACAATAGTGGAGAAGTCCCAAGTTTGTCATGTCAAAGGATTGGCACAAACTCTATTTGATTTGATCGATCAAAGTTGTTGAACTACCAGTGATAATTAGGTCATCAACATAGACAACAAGAATAAGAATATCATCACCAATGTGTTTGACATTTAGATTAGAATCAGATGGACTCCTCTAAAAGCCATTATTTGTGAGGTACTTGTCAATCTTGATGTACCAAGCCCGAGGAGCCTATTTAAGCCATAGAGTGCTTTCACCAGTCTGCACACCTGATGTTATTTTCCAGCAACCTTAAACCCTAGAGGCTATGTCGTGTAGACCTCTTCCTACATCTCATAGTTGAGGAATGCACTCTTAACGTCCATCTGATGGACTTTCCAACCAAACTGAGTTGCTAAGGCAAGGACAAGCCGTATGGTACTCATTTTGGTTGTAGGAGTAAAAGCCTCCTCATAGTCAATACCTTCCTTCTGTGAGAAACCCTGAGCAACGAGACGAGCTTTGTACTTGTCAAGAGTTTCATTAGCTTTGTACTTAACCTTATACACCCATTTGCAACTAATGGGCTTCTTCCTTGGAGGAAGATCAGAGAGGACCCAAGTGTTATTCTTCAGAAGACTCTGGTGTTCAGCTTCCATAGCCTTTTCCCACTCAGGAATCCCTTTAGCCTCAAAATATGTTTGAGGCTCAAAAACACTATGAATGTTGGCCATGAGAGCATAGTTAACTGTATTTTGTTGCTTGCCCTTATTTCTGGAAGATCTACCCTCAATGAGCTCATTAGGATGAAGATCACTGATGGTCTTAGCCCACCATTTAGGCCAGAGAGTAGAAGTGCCAACATCAGATGCAGGAGGAATAACCGGAACTGGAGGTGGAACAGGATTTGGAACAAGTGGAAGATTAGCATCATCCGAAGGAAATTCAGGTAGGGCATCATCAAATTCAGAATCTGCATCATCCCTCACATCAGTTGAGCTAAATGGAAGATGGACACCTAAATCAAACAAGGAAAGCTGAAAAGGTCCTCCTTCTTCATCAAAAACAACATCACGACTGAAGATAAGATGATTAGTGTCTACATCAATCAGTCGGTAAGCCTTGTGGTTGTCACTATACCCTGTGAACATAAGCTTCTGACTCTTGGAATCCAACTTGGAGCGCTTGGCATCTGGAATCCATACATATGCTTAAGAGCCAAAAACTTTCAGATGATTGATCCTGGGTTTACGACTAGTCCAAGATTCCTCAGGAGTCTTCCCCTTAACAACATGTGTGGGAGACCGATTAAGGAGATAGATTGTAGTGTATACTGCTTCTGCCCAATATTTCTTAGGAACATTCCTGTGTTCCAACATCGACCTAGCCATTTCTGTAATGGTGCGGTTGCGACGTTCTACATTGTTGTTTTGTTGAGGAGTGTACGGTGTGGTTAATTGACATTTTATGCCATGTGTATCACAAAAAGTGGAGAAAACAATAGAACAAAACTCCCCCCCATTATCAGACCTAAGAGTAATAATAGGAACAACCAAACTCTATTTCTACTAAGGTCTTAAAATTCTGAAATACAGGAAACACATCTAATTTATGTCTAAGAAAGTACACCCACATTTTACGACTGAAATCATCAAAGAAAAGCAAGAAATACCTGCACCCAGTAACAAAAGGTGTATTCATTGGACCACATACGTCAGGGTGAACCAACTATAGTACCTTAGAGGCTCGCCATGAGTCACCATCCTTGAACGGTGTCCTATGCTACTTCCCAGCCTGACAAGCTTAACAAACTCGCCGATTTTGAGTTTGAATTTCAGCTAGGCCATGTACTAAATCTTCTCGAACAAGCTGAGCAAGGTAGTGAATATTCAGGTGACCATATCGCTAGTGCCAAAGACTGCTGATAGAAGATGATTTAGCTGCAAAGGCATGCTCAAGAGAATCACCTGTATCCACAAGTTCGTAAAGACCATGATTCTCAATGCCAACAGCTACAGTAGTGCGTGTCGCACGATCAATAATCGAACACTTGTGTGCACTAAATATCACATCAAGTTGATGAGAGTGCTGCATAATCTGGCTCACGGAGAGAAGGTTCAGTTCCATGCCTGGAACGTAGTATGCATTGAGGAATATATGATTCCTCCCACCAAACTATATCTAAATGTTGCCCTTACTGACAACAGTATACTCTTCACCTCCCAAAAAATGATTAAGTCGGTGTAAGGAGAGAAGTTTGTGAACCAATCATGCCTGTGAGTGAAATGTCGAGAGGAACCAGAGTCTATGTACTAGGCAAAATATTTCACATGATTTGCAAGAAGCTTCGCTATGAAAGCGTAGAATGCAGATTCTTTTTGCCTAGAGTGCTCTGCGACATTGGCCTTAGGTTGAGACCCTTCCTGCTTCAGTTGTTCGGAAGCTATCTGATTGCGACAATCCTTGATCAAGTGGCCATATTTGTGACAATAGTTGCATTGAACCTTCTTGTTCGAACCATCCTGAGACTGATTGGAGCCCTTCTACTGAGATGACTGAGATTTGCCTTTATCCTTGTGAAAGGATTTGGCTGCAAAGGCTTGTTCTGAGGAGGACGAAGTGGCACTGTTACCAAACTGTTGTTTCTAAAGGTCTTGCTGTAGAAGTTTGGTGCATAACTCGGGAAACTTCAAGTCAACATTTGTTGAAGTAATGTTGAGAGTTTCTATGAAGTGTTCATAAGATTTTGGTACACTTTTCAAGGTGATGACTACCATATCCTCTTCCTTCATTTTTCGACCAATAGCTTCGAGCTGATCTCAAATGTCTTTAATCTTCGTGAGATGCTCGTGTAAGGACATATGTTCATCCATCATAATGGAGAACAAGTGGTTCTTCAAGAAGAATGCTCGACTTTTGTCGGATGACTCATGCAATTCCTTTAGGTGCTTCCAAATATCTGATGTTGACTTGCCAAAGGGAATCTGAGGCGATTGATCACCTGTGATGGAGAGCTTGAGGAGCATAATGGCTTCTCGATTCCGCTCATCAAACTTGTCCTGGTCCTGTCTGGTTGTGGTAGGACGAGATTCTTTTCCCAAAATGAGATCATCAAGGCGACAATATTCAAAGATGGTCAACATGCGTTGCTTCCATGTGTTGTAATTTTTGCCGTTGAATCGCTAACTGCCCTCTAAAATGATGTTGGTTAATGACGCCATTGTGCATGCTTCCCAAGGCACAAAAACGATAAATCTGAAAAGACTTAAAACTAAAACATAGGTAGAATCAGGTATTGACTTTGAAGAAGACGAAGTACGGCTGGCAGGAATCCCAAGGTACAGATATCTGCAGACCCAGAAAATTCTAACGACGACCCAAAAAACTTTGCAAAAAACCCCGAAAGAACTTGTGATCAAAAACCGATTCCGGCAAAAATCTAAGGGTTTTCTACAAAACCCTGGCCAACTGAAACCTTGGATCGTCAAAATTTGTGCAGGAGCTGTAAACAATCCATGGGTTTGATGAAGAAAATTTCAGAGTGTTCGGAAACCCTAGCCGTCGCCGAATCAAAAAATCACAGACAAACTGTAGGCCTTCGAGGGACTAAAAGGCACATAAATTTTTCAGAAAAGAAATCACACCGAGCAGAAGAAATTATGCAATTAACAAAGGAGAAATCCGTCGGGTGGGAAGAGCAGAGGCATGCAGAGCAAACAAAGAGTGAAAAATCACGTCGCACATAGAAGAGAGAACAAGTCACACGAAAAAGAAATCGCGGGCAAGAAAAAATGACGAAATGTGCAAGTCATGAGCGAAGAATGCACCAAATTGTGGGTTTTGAAAAACAAAACGTCGTCGGTTTGTAGGAAACAAATCCAACGTAGGCAGAATGAACAGAAAAAATGGTGCCCAAAAATGCAAATCGTAGAAGAAAGCTCTATCAGTCACGAAAAAACACACACCCGAAAATCCAATGATCTAAAAATGCCCGAAGAAATTCGTTTTTCATAAAATTCTAACAAATTTCGTTTGAAATTTTAGAAAAAAACAAATTGTGATCTTTTTAGCTCTGATGCCATGTTCATGAAATGCAATGATATTACTAAAAGAATTCATATGTACATATAGCATTCATGAAGACGATGTTTCTATTAAGAAACAATCGTCAACTAGAGAAAAATAAAAACTAACTAAATGTACAATAAATCACATATTTGACGATTAAATAAACATAAAAGATATTATTCTAATAATAAAAACAGTGGAAGCTCAACTAAAAATCACATCCTGCCAAACTATTGGACAAATTGCCTCCAAAGTTCCCTAACCCCTACACATTAGTCTACTGGAACCCAACTGGATAGGCTAACGGTCCACCAACTCAATTGGTTAGGAAGGCGACATGACACAAATGGTTCACCTTAGCGGAAGATAATTATTTGGAATTTTTTTTAATTTATTTTTGATAAAAGGCGCACACACCTAAAATTATATTAAAATATATAGTAAAAAGGAATAGACTCAAAGAAAATTGCCTAAAGCAAAACCACCCAAAAAATTAACCAGTGTCTATAACAAATTACATAAAAAATTGCCTAGAGCAAAATCACTCAAAAACTTAGAAAGGATTTATAACACATTACATAAACTGATGAACAACTAATAGACATATAGATACCTGGAATAAACATTTAAGTCTACAACAAAATGAATTGGATGGACCTGATTCTCCTTCTCTTCACCAAGTGGGACTTTGGGAGTTGGCTGGTGTGGGTGATCATTAAATTAGGAACAACAAAGCTTGAAATGTGGCTTCAACCTTTTCCACTTTTTGAGACCAATTTCAGATTGATGAGACTGGAGAGAATTGCTGACTATTATTGAGCATGCATTGTGCAGTCCATCTTAATGACATTATAGACATAGTTCATAGTGAGAGATTGTTGAATATCTTTGTGGCTAAGTCCCCTACTAAGAGCTCAACTAGCGAACAAGTTGTAATTCCTTGGAGCATAATTAAACGTGTCCTTCAAAATCAGACAATTTGAGAGAAATAGATGATATGTGGAAATTCATATAGAAACTCATAGACACAGTCTATCTTAAAGACCTTGGCTAACAAGTTTACATCAAAATTGCCTTGGATTGGGTATTCCCATTTGTGCACTAGAAAAAAAATGCTTTTAATCAATTTTACCTACATTCCTTTAGCTTATAAAACATTTAAAATATGCAAATCAATAAGACCTTCAATGCATTATATTATGTTTTTCACAACACCAGAATAATACCTGTGTCCGCTTTGCTACATTTGACATCTATGACATAGGAAAGATAAAATTCGATGTAGGTTTGAATTTATAGTTTTCTATAGAGCATTAAACTTCACACATTTCAACGGTTGTCAAAACTTGCTTTGATGGGATATTGATTATGCTAACCTGCTGAGACAATCAAGAAATGAAGCTAGCGAAAAGACCCCTCATGTGTGAGGAGATTTTAATGATTGTTGGTCATGTTTCACCGTTTCCCAAATCTTTGGAAAACAATGAATTTTTCTTTTCAAACTTTGAAACTTTAACATGCATACTAGGTTGGCAAGAACATCTACCAATTCGATTCCTTCTCTATAGCAATGAGAAAGTTCAAAGTAATCAAACTAAGCAAAGAGATCTTAGACTTCTTGAAGAATACTACTAATTTTCCAATTACAAGATGTTTTTTGCTTAAATGCACTTATAATAAATAGTGAGTTCCCTTAAATCTTTAGACTTCTACAATTCTTCTTTTTGGCCAGATTTAGTTCTATTAGCAAAGCCTGAGCTTTTGCTTCATTGTTTGTCCCAATTGTGGAAGTTTAACTACCATGGTTGCAATTATTTTCCCTACACTATCTCTATTTACACAACCAGCTCCCAACACTCTTGTATTACTTCTCAAGGGACCATCAAAGTTCAACTATACACTTGAGCTATCAAGAAGTGTCCAAGTAATCTTGCTACAACCAACCATAGTTTTAGATGTCTTTATATTATTAGGAGGCTTTAGAGAAGGCCATTCTTTGAGAAGGAGAGAGTCCTAGGAAAGAAAAAATAAGTTTTGAAAAATACTTCTTTAGTACTTGGGACAACACAAACTCATAAATAGACTTTTCAATTTTGAAAGCAACTTCTTCAAGACTCTACATCTTTTGTTTGAATATCCTTCTATTTCTTTCCAACCAAATGTTTCATATTAAAATACGAGATACTTCCCAAATAGATGAAAACATGAAATGCACATATAAATAGGGCCAACTAAGAAAGAGATTGAAGATGTTAATTTGCAGAGGGCATTGCCAATCCAATTTCTTCTATAGCCAATACCAACAACTATAAGCAAATACCAACAGCTACAAGCAAAGGAGTAATTCGAAATGAGATGGTTTACATGACTTAATGTTGGATAGACTCGATGTATTGATGTGATATGCTGGTAACAGAAAGGGACTTACATTTTGCAAAACAGCTGGAACTTGGAAAGTAACTTTACTTCTACCAAACAAAGGTCAAAGGGAGAGGGATAGAGAATCTAATCTAATTTAGACCTACGAACAATGATGATAGTGAATGATGCTTAGATAGACAAACTCCTTCAATCAAGCTTTGCTTTGCCATGATAACAACAACCACACAAAACTGATGCAATCTCCAATGGTAATAAATGATTTTCATATTGAAAACACCCATTCAAATACCCAATGCTCGTGCAATCCCAATGAACATCCACAATCGAACTATTGCAACAATAAGGTTCAAACTAACTATGCACTACAATTTGCAATCAACAAATTACAAATGGTATGAACACCAAGGAATTCATCACATGTCATTGCATTTCTCCATCAAAATCAATGAACTTTAACTAAATTTGAAGAAGTAGAAACCATTCATCATGTAGAAACACACATAAAGATCCACCATATCTTCAATGAAACCATATGTTTATTCCAATATAGTCTTGGCAACAATTCCTGGTCTTCTCCTCTTACTCTACTGCTACTCTATTTTCTAACTCAGTCAAGTGAAGAATTGTTTGTAGCGAATAGTGGGGATGAGGGTTAATTTTGAAGCAAATATAATAATGTTTCTATTTTTGAGACCCTAGCAAGATTTATTCAAATGTGAGGATTTTGGAGGTTTGGTAAGGATTGGGAAATTGCTGATGAGGAATTCGCTAGTATTTATCAAGAAGAAAATGTCATCAACCCATTGTAAGGGATTCAATGTTTGCCCAAAACGCTTATCATCGATAACAAGAAAGGAAAATGGATATGAATGAGAGGCTTACAAAAAGCCCTATGAATTCTATTAATTCAATACATACAATCAAAATAGGAAGAGCAACTAAGAAGTAAATATGCTTTGATTACTTTGTGGGGATGTCATGTCCCCTCCTTGATCGTTATTTATAATCTAAATGAAACAATTATTATTATAAACTAATATAATCAACAAATGATTATTTGAAATTATTAATATTTAATTATTAAATATTATTATTATTATTATTCACAAATTAATATTGAAAATTATTATACACAAATTATTTAGTAATATGTGAATCACATTTTATTATTAATAGAATTATTCAGAATTTATTAATGTGTGCATTACTTATATCAAAATCAGTTCATAATCAGAAATAACTAGAGAGCATACATTAATAGCATTGAATATTGTCTAAGGAATTAAAAGAAAGACAAAATCCTTAACATTCCACTTTCAAACATTAATAGGGATGTCTATTAAATGACAGCGATCAAAAGAATATAAGGGACAGCGACTAGTTAGAAGACATCAGTTATACGGAGGGAAAGTTTGTGATTAATAATAATGATGCCATATGATAATGGGAGGATATAATAAATGGCTTAGAAGTATGTGAGGTTTCTCAGACAGTAATGCTATCAAAGAATAATCATTGAGATGATCGGTTACATAACATGGCAATTCAAACTGAAGATTTACATCTGATCAAAGCGACTTCCGTTAGAATGCATGGTGATTGTGAATCATATTAAGAATATTAATATTGTGCTAAACAATGATTTATTAAGACAGCGATCTATGGAGCAGCGAATCAAAGTATTTTGTGAAGGATATAGTCATACCCAATGACTGTATGAGTTTGTGGATGATCAGTGGCAGTGACAATAATATTACAGGCTGCGATTATTGTGAAGGTAGTGCTTAGACAAAGAAGCAACTTTGTTAAATATCATGATAAAAATAGAAGTAATCCGATGCAGCAGTTAGCAAGTAATTACATTACAAGAGGCAACAATTACACTACAGATAGTGCACATGATCGACTCTCCAGTAATAATGAAAGTCGAAGTGTGTAAGCCATAAGAGTGATGAAGGTCGAGGTATTAGTGACAGCCCCTGTTTGCAGACTTAGTGACAGCGATGTAATTTGGTAGTGTATGTAATGTCCCTACTCTGAAATATAATTATGTTATTAACAATAATAAAATTAAAATACAAAAGAATAAATATAAAAATTAAAATTAAAATATAAAATAATATAATCAAATATAATTAAAATTTGATTAAAGTTAATGAAAGGTCAAAAGGCATGAAATGATAAGTTGTGACTTCCTCTAAATTGAGATATAAAAGGGAGAAAAGAAACTCATTTGAGGGGGGAGAATTTGGAAAGGAGAAGTGTAGATCTGATTTAAATAATAAGTGCAGATCTGATTATGAGAGGTTGTGTCTTTTCAAAGGGCAGAAATAATGAAGAGTTGCACTCTTTCAAAGGGTGCTAATGGTGAAAGGGTGTATCTCTTGCCAAAGGGTATACATGATGAAGAGGTGTGACCTCTCCCTCACATTGAGAGATATAAAGGAAAGGAATCAAAAGCATCTAGTAAGATCACCATTGATCAGATTAGATCAGAATTGTTATCAAGTTACAGGCAGTAACATTTGTGTTCTTGGTGGTATGCATGGGGATGTGCTTAATAGGTATGCTTAATATATGAAGCCCAATATTGTTCTTATGCAGAATTAATAGTAATACTAATATGGACTGCAATATGTACGACAGCCATACTTAATTTCATATATATATTCATAATACATAAGAAATATATATACTTATAGTCTAAATCATGTTATTACTTTCCGTATTTAAGAAGATGGGATTGAGATGTTTCAAAGAGGGGCAGTCTAAATCCAAGCAATATGTCAAGTCCCAAGATAGGGTGGGGATCAGCGACCCATAAGCCTTGAGGGTATAGACCCAAGATAGGTAAGGGCTTGGATCTGTAAACTTTGAGGAAACCTATTGTAGTTGGTCTCTAAGCACTTTGGTAACATATGTAAACCCTTCTCCCCTAAACTGAAGTAGTAGCAGGGTTTGATATCTATATTAAGAACTATGAATAATGAAATTAATCAGCTAATGAGAAAAATAGACGAGCACTATTAATAACTTATTGAAGAAAATCTATCAATTTTAGTATATTTAAATAGATCAGGTAGGGGACATTACAGGGGAGGCCTTTTTTTTGTGTTTATAGCTCTTTGGAGTACTAGGGCTTCACGTTGCCTTGCGTTTGTTGGTCTCATGTTTATATTGGGGGCATGCCTTGTGATGCACGAGCATCCAGGGGTGTAGGGCAATCTTGTATCATCCAAAAATATTGGAAGTTTAATTTTCTGTTAAGGCTAGGTGAACAAATATAAATGGCAAGCATCCATAGGTTTTCATATACATAGGAAAGTGTCATAGCCCCTCTTTGGACATTGGATTATTGTGATTAAATAAATACGATAATTAAAACATTTATTAATTAACATTTAATAATATTGGAAAATCGTCTCATTTATGAGACTTCACGATTTTCCTCTAAAGTGAGAGGGTTGTCATAACCCCACATCCTGGTGATGTAATTAATAATAGATTTTGAGATTCTTCATCATAATAATAAATTATCATTTATTATGTAATTAATTATTGATGTTAATAGTAATATTAATCATTCATTAATATAAAAATAATATTAATCATATCAATATTAAATATTATTTTAACACAATATCATACCCAAGAATGTCCAAGATTATTGAATGAATAACGGATTAGGGTATTAGAAGCAGTGTGATAATACGACAAGGTGGAAGTGGACAATAATCAAGGAATGAATGTGAAGGACACCTAAAAGTGGGTGGAGTATTCATAGGAGTTAATTATGTAGTGCAAAGTTTAGAGGAAATCCGTATTATCGAAGAGACCCAGTTTGATGTTCTATAAGATATCAATATTTAGCAAGTCGATTTGCTATAGAGGAAAGCCATATTTCCGAAGACAAGTGTGTTCCGTTACAGATCCTAGTAAGCCTATAGTATTATTTGATGCCAATATAGCTATTAGGAATAGACATTGAGGAATCAATATTAAGTAATTGAGGAGTCGAACATATTCGGATGATGAGATAAATGTGCCACTTTAGTAAGACCGATCAGCAAAGATTATGACTTGCGATTTACCTACTCTCCTTATCATAGTTTAAAGAGGAACTGATTGAGGATTAATAAATCTGAAGTCCATAATTATTACCGGTTAAACTCTTAACCATTAATCATCGGTTAATGAAGAGCCACGATTAGACAAATAATAAAGAGGCCTGATTAATGAAAGGATATGACTGCTCCAAATTAAGAGATGCACCCCACAAAGGAGAATCAAAATATCTTCCTTTTTCTTATTCATATGGGGGGTAGGGGAAAGAAAAAAAAAAGGATGATCATCGAACAAGAATATGCCTAATACGTCTGCCTCACATATGAAGCTTGATAATAATAAATAGACGAATTTAAATGAAGTCTGATAATGAATTCTGATTATGTCTTTATGCAGAATTTTAATAAAGACCGTAGCATAAACTGAAGTATAAATTAAAATAACACAGGACAGTGGTAGACCAGATCTGACATGCGTCAGATCTGTCTGCCATTACCAGCCACTAAACATATTACTAACTAGTGTTGTTTTAGAATTGGTAGTATTAGTAAATTATATAATAGGATATTGGCAAATACATAATAATTAGCAATCCTATTTAATTCATATATATATATATATATATATACTTAAATTATAATAAGGAATAATATAAGGACTGTAAATATAGATATTGATAATAATAGATATTAATACAATGTAATTATGATTAATATTATACATTTAGAAATTGCTCTGTAGTAATACTTGAAAATTTATATAACTAGTAATTAATAAATATGTAAATGATTTATAAATGAATCAGAACGAGATTAATTATTTAATATGGTAAGTTAGCAAGTACTTGATAGACTAAAGAAAGATAGAAGATCACAGATTTGGTTCATGTAAGATAGACTTGCTGCTTGATCAAGTTAGTTTAAGTCATAAGCACTTGAAAATAGATTAATTATGGTTAAATTAGACCAAATCCTAGTAGGGGACATTACATAAAGTGTCCAAGGGGACATAGGCGTTGCATATATTTAATATTTGTGGTCCATGTCTAAAGGCAAATGAAATATTCATGAGTGGACACATTTTACTATTAATTATAAGACAAAATAACGAAATTTCCTACCTAAGTGTCCACCTAGAGAAGGGGAAAAGTCATGTATTCACATGTATTGGGTGGTTACAAAGAAAATGGAAAAGACACCTCTTTAGGTGCCCACTTTGGAAAATTGAGAAGACATCTCTTTAGACATCCTCCTAGGGAAGTTGAAGAGTCATCTATTGGATGTGTTGCTTTTCTTGATAGCCATGTGTTGTTCATCAAGAGAGGGCGTGGGATTTCCAAGTGGCACCAAAAATGCTATAAATTGAGGCTTCAACTAGGTTGTTTCATCATTCGGAGTTGAGTTATTCTCTTCAGAAATAAAAGAGTATTAGTAGCTAAGGGGTGTAGAAAAAGCTTGTAGCTCCAACTTGCAGACTTGTAAAGCCTAAGCGGCTAATATTTTTGCAATTAATGAATTTCTATTTCATTGAGAAATAGAATGTAATGTCCCCCTTTAGGATTGCCCTAATTCTTGCCCTTGTAAATATCAAGGTCTGCTAATTTTCACCCTTATTAATTCTAGTATTAGATATTGATCCGTTGACTTTCTTGTTTTCTTTGATCTTATGGATGATTCCTCCAATTCCCCCTTATCAATTAAATTAATCTCTTCTTTATATCTTCATTTGTGGGAAGTCACACCTCTTCATAAGAAATGAGTCATCACTCTTCATTGCTGTCCTTTGAGAATTATAAATTATTCTCCAAGTTGAATTCCCTTGAATGTCCTCAAATGAGACTTTCTCCTTTTTATATCCTCCAATCCAATGTGAGGGAGAGGTGAAACCTCTTCATCATGGATGCAATTTGGTAAGGGGCACACCCTTTCACCATTAGCACCCTTTGAAAGAGTACAACCCCTCATTACTTCTGCCCTTTGAAAGGGACACAACCTTTCACAATCAAGTCTACACTTCTTATTGTTGATGTGTTTTTACGCACATACGAACATAGAATAAAATACCCAAAAGTATCTTATCTTCTCTTGAACAAAGCTTCTCAAATGTTGAAGATTAGCTTAAGGATCACTTGAGATAACTCCAAGGTTCTGATAAGTCGGGTCACAATATGTGGATAAGCACAGTTGGTCATTGTGAATACTGTTTCATCAAGGGGCCTTTTACACAAGAAGAGATTTCATTAAGTACTTTGGGGATGGTATGCAGTGAAGCTCCTTCCTAACACTACTAAATGTTTGACAAAAAAAAAAATGGTAAAAGATGAGGGTTTAAAGAGGTTCTAAACTATCCTAGGAATGAATGGATGAAAACGACATTAGTGAAAGTCTACTAGTTTTAGCATTGCCATACAAGAACAACTCCACTAGAACTAGTGCAATCTTCTAAGGATATTTAGGGGTTTTCAAATCATTACTAAGCATAGATACCATTACTTGAATGCGTATCACTGATTGAGCAACAATTAAACTTAAGCACTTTCAATGGTTCCAATCGACCACACAAGGCACACTTACAATCAACAAGAGGCTAGTGGTATGGATTACGAGTTTCACAATACAACAAGTGCAACATTCCATCATTCAATCTAAATACTTAAACTAATATCAAAGACTGACTTGAGAAGATAAATAACCATGCAATAGGCTTCAAAGATTGAATAGAAACACCATAACTTCTATGTCTTATTAATCCAATGGCCAAACAACAACAATTCTTCAAGTCCTTCTATTATCACTCTTGACCTCTATCTCTAATATCTAATCTCTCTTGCTTATTTCTAATCAAAATCCCTATTTTTCTATTAACCCTTACAAATGAAATGAGAGGAGTTTATATAACACTCCCAAATACAATGAAGGGCCGAGATCGAATGAAGATCAAGGGCAAAGATTTTGCCACCTAAACCCTAATTAGGGTTTGATACAAATGAAACCCTATCTAGATAAACATTATCATGGAGACAACCAATGAGAAAATAGCATGTGCGGACACAAAATTTAAGTATCCTCCAATGAGAAAATGAGCTGCCAAGTAGGACCATAACAATCTGTCTTCTAGAATCCTGTTTCCTTTCTCACGTTCCTTTTTGGCATATTCAATGAATCTGGTCATTATACCTTCTATCTCTGTCATCGGGACCTCAGGTAGAGACTTCAGTTGTTCCTCCATGTGCATGACCTCAATGAAAGCTTTGACGATGGCATTCTCCCATTCAGGTTTGTGTTCTTGAGTCTTGCTGGCTAATACCACGAACTCAAGTATATCATCCAGTTGTCCTTTGGCAATCATTCCATCAGTCCCATGGAAGATAACTCTTATTCTTTCCTCCAACTCTCTAGCTTCTATAATCGTCCCAGGATCAATCTTTCTTTTTAAAACAATTTGTGCTACTTCCACTATCTTATCATGAATTTGGTACATATCATCTTGAACTTGACTACATCCTTTTCCAATCTCCTCAAAATTGATCTTCTTTGTGTGAAGTAGGCTGCTCCGTTGTAGAAAGCTAGGTGTAGATCCTTCTCTTCTTATCTTCTCTCTTGATAGGACTTCCCTAAGTGTTTTCCTTATTACTTGAAGTATTGGAATAATGACATCTCTAGCATGAGCAAATGCTTCAAAGGCTTATATGAGGATGTGAGTTCTCCCAAGGGCCTTCATGACTGTATCAAGTGTCTTCATTACGCCCTTCATGAACTTGCTAACTCTAGTATATGAATCCTCTATCCATGTATCCATCAATTGTGTCGAATTCCTCATTTTTTCCATATGATCAATTGATTTTGGAGGAAGCAAATGTGATATTCCCATCGCATCGCATGATGTAAGGTTTCTTTTGAAAAAAAAAAAGACAAAATCAATTATTAAATAAGGTAATAATGTTAACATTGATATTTAATTAATTTAATTTAATTAATAAGTTTAAGGTATATTGATATTTAATAATAATCACCTTGATTATTATATATAGGATTAAGGCATTTAATAAATTAAGTAATTATTAAATATTTTAAATAGGATTAATTCATTTAATATATTTAATGATTATTAAATATTAATAAAGTTAATTCACTTAATAGTTCGAATGATTATTAAAAATATTAAATGTCATGCACTTTAATAAAGTGCTATTTTAGTAAGGCCACACCCCCCCCCCCCTGGCGGGAAGCGGTGGGATGGGAAACGCAGCCCAGGCTGCGTCTACCGCCACACCCCTTCCTTCGGAAGGGAAATGGTGTAATGGTAGCCGCAGCTTAGGCTGTGAACCGTCACCACCGTTCCCACGGGAGGGTGCCCGTGGAGGACACATCTACTCCACGGGTATTTAACCCATTAAATGTAGGCTTTCGGAAAGGAAAAAAAAGGAGGAGAGCGCAGAGGCAGATACGGGTGAAGGAAAGAGGAGATGCTGCGGTTAGACAGGTAAGAGGTCTGCATGTATATGTTAAAATAGGTAATAATAATTAACATGTAAATAAGGAATATAGGAATAGATCAACACATGCATGTTAATGAATACAAAGGTATAAATAGGCAAGGATGGTATAAATATATCCAAGGATATAGAGAAGGTTTAAATGTATAAACATATATATATATATATATGTATTAAAATAGGCAATGACATGTAGTATGTATAGGGATGAATATAGGATTAATTTAGTAGAGTTAAATAGGAACTTATTGTAGGCATATGTAAGGAAGGGTGATTAAATGTTAAGGAATGTTAATATACACAAAATAGCGAATACAAATTAGGATAGTAGAAATGCATGTTAAGGAATACAAATAGGTAAGGGTAATGAACATTTTTATAAGTGTATAATATATGTGAATTCAGGGCTATGTACATAAGGTTATATAGAAATTGTAATAAGGAAGCAAAATGTAATGTAAATGTATTCACATGAGGGAGGCTATAGGGAGGAAACTCCCTTAGTCTAAGGAAGGGTTTTTGATAACCCCTAGGGCAGTATATACTGAAAGTCGATATGCATATATAGGGCTTGGTTGATTAAACTCAACCAAGAAGAGACGGATCTGGCTGGTCCCCTCTGAGGACTTGGATGACGAAGGCATCACCCAAGGCAAGGAATAGACAAGGGTCTTCCTTGAAGGGCTTGGGTGTAAGAGGTTACACCCAAGTCAGGATTCGAACTCAACTTCAATTTCCTGAAGGGCTTGGAACCAAGGGGTTCCAAGAAGGCGAGCTTCACGGCCGCCTAAGGACATACTTTCGTATGGCATTCGTATCCTTTTTATTAGATGAAAATTATGATCATGTTAATTAAGTGTTAAAGATAGATTGTAAATTAAAAATGGTTTATATATATATATATATATATATATATATATATGTTGTATTCTAACAATCTGTTTTGCAGGCCTGAGATCTCTAATTAGCAGGGACATTACAGCAAAGGTGGTGGTGTAGCTGCTGGACTTTGATGTCTCAATGGTTGCTGAAATTGCTGGACATAGTTCCTCCATGCATTTATCTCTTTTTCTAATCTTCTATTATTTTCTATTTCAGCTCTCAACATATCATTAATTGCTTTCAATGAATCAGTTGCATCACCTATAGCTTGCTCAGAGGCGAGTGGACCCAAATCAATTGTCTCCATATCATACTCATATGTTGTGATCTCATCTTCATATTTTTCAACCCTTGGAGTAGCTATTTGCAACTCTCTTGATCCTGAATCATCTCTAATCACCTTTGACATCTTTGTAGCTTTTTTCTTCTCAGTAACTTCTCAAGTTTGTCTTAGAAGGCTTGCTATGTCGTATGTTGGTTCTTCATCAACTACTATTACCTCTTGAGTTAGTCTTTCCCTTAGCCATTCTGGGATAGAGGATCTTCCTTCTTGAATTTGTGTCCCTCCATGCATCTGCTCATCTCTAGGTGGTGAGGTAGTCTCATCGTTGTACTCTTCTTCATTTCCCTCGATTTCTTGGGTGTGATGAGTGATATCTCTCTGTTCCTGTGATAATTTCTCCTTTCCTTTATCATTGTGAATTGTAGATCCTGCTGATTCATTAGCTCCTTGACTCAACTCCTTTTCTATCCTTTGTTCTTCATGCCTTTCTCTCTGATTCAATTCTTCTTCATGTCTGGAGGAAGGATGACTTGAATTTGATTTATGTTTCTTCCTTGAGGGCTCTTTTTCTCCACGATCTTCCTTTCTCTTTGAACCTCTTGAGTGAGATGGTTGAGGTGCACTCCCACTTGTGCTTGCTTCATCTTCATCATCTGCTCTTTCTTCTGAGTGGAATGTTAGTGCTATATTCTGCTCTTTCAACTTCTGGTGCTGTATGTCTACCCATATGCGGGTATATTCCAAAATTGGTTTCATCAACTCCTTCAAATCAATAACCTCCATATCCACCCATTTGATTTTGATCTCTGTCTTCTTTGGCGTAGGCTGCTTGGAGATATTTGACGTTGTCTTGAACTTGGTCGACAACATGAAACAACTTGCATTTCCTGATAAAATCGAGAGATAGCCTAGAATACATCTTCTTCTTCACTTCTACATCATCTTGAACGTTCCTCCAATAGTCCTCAAGCTTCCACCAGTGTCCATATTTCTTTCCCAGAACTTCTTTTACATTATCATATGGATCAAAGCAATCTCTAGGCGTAAATGGCTTGAGTGAATGGAGTGCCAATTCTCTCTCGGCATCTTCTGTTGCATGAATGGAGGGGCATGCTTCAATAGAATCTCCAAGCATGATAGGAAAGAAACACCGACTCCATTCTTATGTCTATATGTCTTGACATATGCTACCAATTGTCTCACCACCTCGAGTAATACCACTCTATTCATTGGGTAGTGCAACATGTAAGGAGGAGAAGGACATCCTTGGACTCTGATATATGTGATTTTCGGGAATTGGATGAACCATGCACCATGTTGTTCTACCAATGCTTGTGCTTCTGGAGAGAGTCTTCACTGCAATCCACCTCGAAACGTCCTCGTGATATGCATAGCGAATGCATCATTCACTCTCCTATAGTGTTGCTTTGGTGGATGATTAAGCTGTGGATAACACTCATGCACCTTTATCTCTCTGCGTCTCCTTCCAACTATGCCTGTATACATAAGTCCTGGATACTCATAATTTCTTGCAATGGATAATATGACATAAGAGCTCATATAAAATGTTCTAGTGCACATCAGTCTCCTTATATGTAGATCAATGCAGTTGCTGATGAGCCTCGCCCAATTGATTGCATTCTTGCCATGAGTAACAGTCTCAATGAAGTAGAACATCCAGTCCTCAAAATATGAAGCCTCAAGTGCGCCAACCAATCGATGGAGTAAGGTGATGAAGTCTCTAAATTCGTCATTGAAGTCCACCCTATGTAGTCTATCGGGCCATCTGCTTCTGCCACCTCTACTCTTTTTCAACCAAAATTTGCCAATGATCTTCGCACAAGCATCTGGATCATCATCATAGGCAGACTTAGCTCCTTCCATGCTTATGTAGACCATGCCCTTAGGTTCGGGTAGATGAAATGTTTCATTGATTACTGTCTCCGAGAGATATGCGAGCACTGTTCCACCCTTTGCCACAATTCTTCTTGAGGTAGAGTCATAATGTTGAGCACATTCCACAATCAGCTCGTAGCATTGCACCGCGGGATGAAAGCCAGCTGCATTTATGATCCCATTTTCAATCATCTTGTGTATGATGGGTGTCAGAACTTCTTGGTGTTGAACTTCCCGAGATTGGTGTCTCCTATTTTGCTCCAATGCAAAGTGATCCTGCTTTCGAATGCACCACTCTTCGAGTCTTCCTTGGTGAGTGCCTAGTGGGAAATGGTTTTGTTTGGTTTAGGAGCCGCCATCTTTCACCTATGAGAGATATATAAGTTAGAGTAGTGGTGAAATATTGATGTAACGAAGCCTATTTACTCAGCTATGAAATGAATCTTGCATCTTAATAAATATGAAATCAATTGCTAAATAAGACTGATTTACTCCTCTAGATGAATTAGGGAGGTCTAATTTGCCAATAACAATATCAATTTCTGACCTTAATCAGACCTGTATCTGATGTTTGAGGGAGTCGCAACTTTTCATTTCATGCCTTTGACCATTCATTAACCTAATTAAAATTTAACTATATTTAATTTTATTCTTATATATTTTAATTTTAATGCTATTATTATCATTTATCATTAAATTGTATTTCAAAGTGGGGACATTACATAAAAGGAAAATTATTTCTTGCAATTTTCTGAGTTATTCTCTTTGTTATGCTATGTGTGAATGTTGGGTCGAGTAACCCTCATCTAGTGTAACAGGGCGTGTTTTTGGGTGTGATAGGGGAGTCACGTACATCACCTTGTAATAGTTGTTCATAGTCCTTGGGAGGTGTTTTTTTGTTGTGATTGTTTGCTATTGGTTTACAACCTTAGTGCTGTTTGTTCCTTATTTTATCTTTGCTATTTGTTGGGTTTCTTTGACATATCTATTTTGATCTTTGTTTAAGGGTTGGGGCCCTTTCAAAATTTCCTTTTTACCCTTTTAAAAAACCAAGAACACAAGAGACTTTATGGTTATTAGGATGTTATATCCTTTTCAGATTCAATTTTTCAATCATTTCACTTGAAAGCTGAAACCAAATTATGGGTACTACTACTATCAATGATCGTCTTGCAAAATTTACCTCTAGACTTGCATATGGTCCTAAACAAGTTTTTCCTTTGCACTGATTCATTTAGATCTCTTGCAAGCTTCTAAATTTTTTTCTATTAGCAATGATTCAACTTTCTCTAGTGCATTTACCTTTTCAAGTGTTGTTCCTTCATCAATATGCACCACTCTTGCAGTTCTCTCAGGTCTTTTATTATATCTTTCTTGTGACTGAGCACATTCAAATGTTTTGCGACCTTCAACTCCACATCTAAAACAAGTTGCACTAAAGGATTTTCCATCGCTTCTTCCATATCTTACTTCATATTTTCTATTATTAGCATAATCAAATCTACTTTTATTACACTAGTAATGATCAGACTTATCTCTGCATTGATCTCCACTATTGTCTTTGGCTTTTGCTTCATCATTGTATGCTTCTCTGTTTTTGCCTTGATATCTTCCTCTTGGGAATCGAACACCTCTTCCTCACGTGTTCTATTTACTTTGGAATTTGCAGTTCGATTTATTTTCAGCCTAGGGCCAATTGGTATGCTTCCTCAATAGATTGCATATTCAACATACTTAGTTCTTTTTTGAATAAATGCTTTCAAAATGTTGATACATCTAGCCACTTCCTCTTGATTTTCTTCATGATGACATGCTTTTATTGTTAGCTTATATATCATGTCCCTGTTATCACAAAAGCTCGCACCCTTGCTAAGCTTTCAACTTAGCAACCTTGTGAAACATGTAAACAACCCCGAAGTGTGGGATCTTGCGCAAGGGGTTGAATCTCCGGAGAAGGTTGGCTTCCTTCTCAATCCAGGTGCAGGTGTTGAACCAACTCAACACATCAAAACTTACTCCTAAGTCTATCCTAACAACTTACAGAGGTAAAGGGAAGAGAGAATGCTTGAAATAAGAGGTGATGCTCCAGGAAGAGATTGTTTCTCTCCCCACCCGAAATGGCACAAAGAATCAACTAAAAAACCCAAGAGATGCACAAACTTCAGTTGTATGAGTGACCCCAATGCATGTATAGAGGTTAGAATTCCTTGAATGCCAAGAGGGGAGAAGTATTCCCACAAGTCACACTCAGAAAACCAGTTAACACAGTATATATGGAGAGAAGAGCCACAAAACATACACCTATGATGAAGGTAAGGAAACATACACAACATGCATAAGTTGAAGGAAGGCAAGGATGGTAGTTTCAATTCATTCAAAGGCCAAAAGCCAAACTTACAGTTGCAGAAATGCAAAAATAATTACAAGTCTTCAAGAGAAGAGAAAGAGCATAGGAAAGCTCACAACCAGTAAGGAGAGAATCCTTTACAATGAGGCTTAACAACCTTTATATACTTTTTCCAAATAGTTGCATCCAAGTGGGAAATTCCAACCATCCTGGTCGAATTTCCCCCCAAAACCCTAATTTTAGGGGTCAAATCATGTCTAGAAGGGGATGGGCTTGAGCCAAAAGTCAAGCCAGCCCATACCTTGACATAAAAAGCTCTCATATCCGCATTTATGACCCCTAGAATATTCCCAGATGACCCGACAAACCTCAATAAATGCGCCCCTGTAGCTCATGAAAAGAAGGTAAACAGGTCGTAATAGTTGGTAGAGCATTTAGGGCCTTGAGTGTTGATCACGCCGTCTGAAATGTCGCAAGATGGAAGTTCGGGGAATAGAAAGCCTACTAAGGAAAGGAACTTCGAAACCTCGGGGTTCCAGAGTTCTAGGGAAAGGAAGGAAAACAAGGGAAAGAACTTCGGAACCTCGGGGTTCTGGAGTTCCGGGAAAAGAAAGGGAAAGGGCTAAAGAGAGAAGGGGAACTTCGGAACCTCGAGGTTCCGGGGTTTCGAGCAAGGATAGAAGAAAGGCTACAGAGAGGAAAGGAACTTCGGAACCTTGGGGTTCCAGAGTTCCGGGGAAAGGAGAAGCTTAAGAGAAGAGGTGAAGGAAAGGAAGGCTAGGAACTTCAGAACCTCGGGGTTCTGGAGTTCTAAAGAGGGAAAGAGAAAAAAAAGGACAAGGAACTCCGGAACCTCGAGGTTCCGGAGGAGGGAGAAAGGCTAAGGAGAGGAGGGGCTAAGCTAGGGAAGAAACTTCGGAACCTTGGGGTTCCGGAGTTCCGAAGAAGGGAAGGGGAAGAGAGAAGAACTTCGGAACCTCAGGGTTCCGGAATTCCAGAGAAACTGGAGAAAAGCTAAAGGAAGGAAGGGAACTTTGGAACCTCGGGGTTCCGGAGTTTCGGAGCAAGAAAGAAAGCGGCTAAGGAAAAGAACTTCGGAACCTCGAGGTTCCGGAATAGGAAGAAGGAAGGAGACAAGGGCAAAGAACTTCGGAACCTTGGGGTTCCGAAGTTCCAGGGGAAGAGAAAAAGAGGGCCTAGGAACTTCTGACAAGGCAACACTTCAAACCTCATGATTCCATCGTTTTCTCTTGATCAATTTTGGAGCAACGTTGGTCCATAGAACATATCTTTGATTGGTTCTTGCCGATGGACCAAGGTGTCATAAAATGACAACATTTTTGGCGAATTCTGCGGGATGCTTGCCTGCTAAGCATGAAGTCTAGAAGCCTTGAGCATCCATTGGGCACTGAGTCATTGAAAAGACCCAAAACATGTGTGTGCCAACACTTGGAGGAAAACTGGAAACTAGAGCACACACCCTCTTAAGGAGAATGTGGCAGGTGCACAAGCACTTATGAAAGCAAACAACTTCTAGTCTAATATTTACAAGGTCATCAACAACCTCTTTAGAAGCAAGGCTTGAGATGAATCCCATTCATTGAGATTGGAAGAATTTCGTCATCAAGTTTGGAGAGATGAAATGCATTGGCCTCCTTGCAACTCGTGATGACATATGGACCATTCGAGATAGCATCAAATTTGGAGTGTCGCCCAGCTTTGGCTTTGTCTGCATCCCACTTGAGAACTAGATCTCCCTCTTTGAAGACCCTCTTAGTAGCCTTTTTGTCAAAAAATCTCGACTTGTTTTTGATGAGTCTCAAGCGTATGCATAGCCTGACTTTTAACCTCTTCCGGCTCCATCAGCTCAGCTAGCCTTACTGTCATGGCATCATTCTCTATTAATTCCAGCTGATGTGCTAGTTCAAGAGAGGGTAATTCTAGGGAAGTTGGGAGTCTTGCTTCCTTCCCATTACCAATTGCCCTCTTGGGTGTGATTCTGTCATCCCATAAGGCTGTCCTCAACTTAGTATGCCATGCCCTCTGATTGTTTTCAATCGTCCTTTTAATTATCCTAATGAGGTTCTTGTTGGAAGATTCAGTTAAGCCATTACCCTGAGGTTGATAATTGGATGACGTCTTCAAGTATACACCATGCTTAACTGCCCAAGAACTGATTTGGGTTCCAATGAATGCTCTAGCATTATCTGATATGATGGTGGAGGGGACACCGAATCTCTTCACAATTCCATCAAGGAATTCCAATACTGAGGCCTCAGTGACATCCCTCAATGCGACTGCCTCTGTCCACCTAGTGAAGTAGTCTGTTGCGGCCAAGATCTACTTGTGGCTAGCACTGGAAGGTGGATTGATCACGCCAATGAAGTCTAAGCCCCATTGGAGGAACGGTTGATTTGCTTGAATGGGGTGAAGAGGTAAGGCAGCTAGTCTTCGCTTTCCAGAGAAGAAAGAAGAAAGCACATTTCTTGCAATTCTTCACCCATCTATGTGAGTCACTGAATAAGGATGGCCAATAATAACCAACCCTCATTATTTTGATAGCCGTAGTCCTTGCAGAGAAGTGGCCCCCTGAAGAGCCATCATGAAATTCTTCTAACAATCCACTGACTTGATTTTGCTCGATACATCATAACAAGACTCCATTAGAGTCTCTTCGAAAAAGAATGCCATTCACTAAGACATAGGGAATGGACTGCAACCTAAAATGCCTTCTTTTGGTCCTATCTAGACCTTGGGGGTATCTACCTTCTGTTGTCCTCATTTTTGTTTCCAAAAATGGACCACTACATGAAATTTTTTGTGAAAAAATGAAAACTTTTACTCTATGGCATGCTTCCCTAGGCAGAATTTTGACTAATCCTTGGACTGGCTTAATCCTCTGTCTATCCTCGAACTACGTTTCGAATTTCATCAAATTTTGCGTTCATTTGCTATGTCTTTCCTTCAATTTCGGGTTTTAAAATCCCGACTGCAGGTGGAGAATTTTCTTCACAATGCAAGTTTTAATGATGTCCATTGTTTTGGTCTTTGTAGGGGAAATTTTAGCTTATTACATGTGCATTTTTATTAAAAGATGTTACTTGTAATTTATTTTAAGTTTCCCTTTTATTGTTTTTATTATTTTTATTGTTTTTTGGTCTTTTTAGTTAAAATAAGGATTTTTTGGTTAAGTTACAAGTAAACTTGTAGTTCTCTCCAAAAACCCCTACTTTAATGGTTTTTACATGTAATAGGGATTTTCAATCCCATCACATATGTGCATGCAAGTATAACTTGTTGTAGGGATTTTATTTCCCTTTTACAAGTAATTAAAACTTGCATTTCTCTCCAAAAAACCCGATTTTGCCTTGCAAGTGCATTTTTGACAATTTTAAACTTGTAGTATGTTCCAAAAAACCCGATTTTGGCCAAGTAAGTGAAAAAGTGAAAAATAAAACTTGCTATTTGTCTAAAAAAAACCCGAATTTGGCTTTGTAAGTGAAAAAGTGAAAATTAGAACTTGTCATATCTTCTAAAAAACCCGATTTTCATTACCTTATGCATTTCGAACTTGTCTTTTTCTCCCAAAAACCCGATTTGCAAGAAAATCGTTTTTGTTGAACTTTTCAAAGAAAATTTTGTGGAAGATTTGTTGGAGGAGGAAGGCGTTATGGTTTCTACCCTATTTTCATGCATTCTTGGACACTTTTCACGCCACATGGAGGTTGTTTTTGCTGGTTTTTAGCTTCATAACAGCACCGCGTTTTTCCAAAAGACCACGTTTTTAACCCTTTGGGATGCCACAAATCTTCAAGGAAATGAATCATTTTTGCCTTTCATGCCAAGGCGTTGAGGGTTAAGGAGGTTTCAAGCATTTTCCAAGCCATTCTACATTCATTTGCTGCCACGTTTTTGCATATAAGGCGTTTTTTGCAAAACGTGGCTAGGCTTTGGCATCTCGGTTTGCCTCTATTTATTGGTGTGTCTTCTCCATTCTAAAGTTTGTTGCATTTTTGGAGAAGCATTTTCAGTTTGAAGAAAGGTATGTTCTCTTTCTTTTCTTTCCTTCATTTTATTATTTTCTTGTTTTCTTAGTTTTCTTTCTTAGTTGCATTTTTGTAAATATGTTGTTCTTCCCCCAAAAATCGGTTTTTGTGAGAGAAATCTTCCCCTTGGTATGCAATTTTTGAATTGCATTGTTCTTCCCTAAATTCCATCTTTACTTGCATTCGAGATTTTTAATCCCGATTACAAGTTCGCTGGAAATTCTTGGTCTTCCCCTACGGTTAAGGAATTTAACCATTTTTGGTTAAAATTCCAAGTTGAAAAGTGTGAAATACCCCTCCCTTGCAAATTCGGGTTTAAAAACCGTATTACATGTTGAAGAGTTCTTCCCATTTTCATGAAAATGACATTCCTGGATTTTCCCATTTCTATCCATTCATTTTCCCCATATCCGTACTTTCCATTTTTGTCATTTTCTACAAGTCAAAATATCATTTTCCGTCCATTTCTCCATTTGCAAATTTACAAGTGTACTTGCATTCAGGTTTTAAAACCCCGATTACATGTATGTTCTTTCCAACTTGTATACTTGCGAAAATTCCCCCAAGATCCGAAATTGGTCAAAGTCGAGATTTTCCCATATATTTCCCCTCTTCCTCTCACAAAATCGTAAAGTTCAAGAAACAAAGTTTTTCCCATTTGGAGAAGGAAGAATGATATTTGCAGTTGACTATGATGTTGCCTTAACTCTTTTAAGTCTTCATCACAGAATTCCAGGTTCACAATCAATGTCAGATTTGTCGGCATCTCCAACTCCAAAGAAGATGAAATACAAATATGACAAATATCAGAACGAGGTTGCACCTTCCCAGGTTTCTTCTCCTTTGGATCGCATCAGAGACACGGAGATAGGGCATGTTGATATGTCAAAATTCGTAAAGAGGGTAGAAGATCCACAGGATAATAACTTGCAGCGGCTATTGGACAGCCATATCCATCATGCATCTTCCTTCCCGGTGGCTGCCCTAGAACCTGAGTTTGTTATTGCCCGCGCCCATCATTTTGACAAAGAGTCAAGAGTAATAAAAAATGATGATGGCGAAGCTATAATTCGTCTCGATGCAGATACAATCGAGAAGGTCTTCAGAATACCTCCTGCATTTGTTTATATGGAAATCTCCAAAGAAAGTGCAGCAGAGTATTACGTGAAGAGGGAAAAAGATTGCAAACGACACATCAATAGGTGGATCCAACAGCCACGAGCCTCCTTCTCAAGGTGGGCAAAGTTGTACCGCTGCGATTTCAAATGGGAGATTGGAGACACCATAACCCTTCTTGGCAGGATGATGGGCCTTGAGCATTCCAATGTCTTTGAGCCATGGATGTACTAGTTCATCATGTTCATACGGCAATCTCATCACATTTCATGGGGAGAAGTCATCAGCGATGCCTTGTGCGAACAACTTGCAGCAGTTCCTACCACCATGACCTTTTTCATGAATTCTTATTTGGTATATTTGGCAGCATCACTTAGACACTTTTCAGGTCTTTCTACCAAGGGTGATCGCTCACTTATACCAGTTTGGGAGTATTATGACCAGTTGCCATTGAGACCCAATAGACTGCATTTCAGAAGAGTCCAAGATGCATTCTTCGGATATTTCATGTGTCAGTTTGACAAAAATCTCAGGAACAAGAGAGTATCAGATGAGGCATGGGCAAGGGTGTGCGGGTATGGATGTTTGTTTCTGCAGTTTCCCACCTTCACCTATATGAGGATCGGATGCTATGGTAGTCAACCATACATGCTTCCCAGATACCCAACTGATAAGATCATTCTTATGGAGTTGGGAAGACAGATCATGGCTGTCCACACTTTTTAGTCTGCTAGGCACAAGGTTGGAATGGGTATCTCTACCACAAATCCATTGAAAATTGGCCGGTATTCCCTTGACACATTTGTGAAAGTTAAGGCCATGGAGATTGAACTGCAGGAAATCAAGCTCAAAAGGTTTAAACCTAGAGCTGATTTTGATTATAGGGGTATGAACGAGAAGATCAAGAAATCCTTTGTGCATGTGCATCGCAATGAGGACATCTGGGTAGATCTCTGCACAGAAGCCTAAGTTTTGAAGATGGATTACTGCAAGCTCACTGTTGAGCAAATTGTTGATTTGAACTTGGTGAATATCCCACAAGGAATGATTGATGACGGGCATATACTTGATCCTGAATACATTTCACGGAGGGTTGAGGAAGCTCCACTTCCTTTGATCCAATGGTCGCACAAAGAGTGCATATCCATCCTTGAGAGATTTCAGCCTATCTTGGCCAACACCAACGCATGGCTGAAAAGTAATGCTGTTAGACTTATAAAAATCAAAGGTTGGTAAAGAAGATGATTCTACGGGGCCTCTTGGACAGAAGTCTGAGATTCAGGTTGACAACAAGGAGGGTGCATCATCTTCGGGCACAAGGATCAAGTTGCGAGTTAGTCGTGCAGTAGTGCTTCCTCCTGAGGAGACGACAGTTCGTGGGAAGGAAAAATCACGATTCCATGTTCAGGTGATCGATCTGGATAATCCAGAAGAGGGGCAGCAATCTGATGATGCTCCCGAGTCTCCAGTTTCAGACTCACCTCATGAGATCATTCCTCCAATTCCCATTGAGATGCCGTTTTCTCCTCCTGATTTGCTTTTGGATGAGTCTCCTCAGAATGCTATTCCCATTTCAGCATACGAGCCATCTCCTGATCCTCAACAAGAGAGTGTGTTGGAAGTTCCTGAGGATATTCCTACTTTCATCCAGTTATTAGAAATTGATACTTCCACTTCTGGTTTTGAAGAATTCATGAGGCAATCTTCATGCCTATTGGTAATTGAGCAAACCGTGGTCGCCGTCCAAACAGATATTCCTCCCAGGATGACCACGGTGATTCAAACAGAAACTGCTTCTCCTTCGCCTACAGCTGCTACTGGAGGGGAGTTGATGACTTTGCCTCCATGGCCTAGTTCTTTTACTCCAAAAAGGAAGAAGCAAGAAATCTCACTTGATGCTTTCGACTATCAGCAACTGAAACAGTCCATATCCAAAGTTGCTAAGAAGGCCAAGACTATCTCTAGGGTAACTGTTGATAGCAACAAGATGAAGGTAGTTGAAATTGTGGAACCTATTGTAGATAAGCCACTTGAAGAAATGTCAGCTGCTGATTATAAAGTTACAAGAATAGAGTTGGGCAAACAAACGCATGAGGTCATTAAACATGATGCTCAGTTTTCTTTTGCTTCATTGGTGCAAAGGTGTGGTGAGCTTCTAGCAAAGAAAGACAAGCTAGAAGAGGAAAATCGACAACTTGTGGCAGCCGTTCATAAAATCACAAAACCTGCTGCTGAAGGGAGTAACTCCATAGGTTCTTCTGGTTCCCAAGAATCAATTCGTGGAGTGGAAAGGGCTGCTCAAAAGGTATAAGCATTGGATTTCTGGGTTGATCAGCTTCATGATCTATGTGCACATGTAATGAAAGACATTTTTCAGATAATGTCTAAGTTGGAGACCATTGAGGAGAAACTGGATAAGACTTCTAATACTTTCAAAAAGAATCTGGAAAGTGTTGAAGAAAGTTTGACAATTTGGCGTACCATGCCCCAACAACAACTGAGTATTTTGCAGGAGCATACAATCATCTCTTCTAGGATCATGTACATGGAATTTGAAGAACTCTTGGAAAACAAGACCCTTGTTCTTAAATCCCTCATTGAAGAGATCGGTGATGCAAAGAGTCGGGGGGAAGTTTTCCGAGATATAGTCTCACATTGTGAAAGGGCCTCTTGCAACATAGTAAGTCAGGGTGGAGAGCTGATTCCAAAAGAAGAGGTTCTTGTTGATTTACAAATGAGGATTCATAATGAATGGAAGAGCGAACAATTCTCGGCCACTTCAATTCAGACATTGATGAAACACCAAGCCTTTCTGCATGAAATCTAGTCTATCCTGGATAAAAACAATTCTGCGCTCCTCCGGTGTCATGACACTATTGTGAAGACCATGGTTGTTGCCAAGAACACCCATGAACCGAATCCCGAGGAACTACAAAAGAGCATCCAGAAATTTCAAGGATTTGTGTCTTCACAAAATTCAACTTAAGTGTTTTTCAACACTTAGTTGAATTTTCCCTCTTTTGTAATCTTTAGTTTTAATTTTGTTTTGACATGTTACATGTAAAAATATTTTTTGTAAAAAGCAAGTTACAGATTACTTGCACTTTTGTAATTACATGTAAGGCAACTACAAGTTGTGTCCAATTAGGGTTGTAGTTGGAATAAGTCTTAGTTAGTTATTGAAGTGTCAGTTAGTTATTGAATGAGTCTTGGTGGTTGAGAGAATCTGTTTAGTTAGGATCCTCCCACCTTTTTCTCAAGGCTCCTCTTCTATATATACTTAAAGGGTCTATTGTAATCATCATCTTTTGGGAAAGCAAGCAAAAACTCTACCAAATTTACAGCAAGAAGTCTTTGAGCTTATGTATGTGAATTGAAAGTTTTTTTTGAAGAATAATAAAGAAGGATCACTCAAATTTTGAGTCTTTGAGCTACATGTTTGAGTTTGAATCTTTTTATTTCTTCCATGCAAAGTGTTTCTAAAGGAGCTTAGTCTAATCTGATTTGAAGTCTTTGAGCTGCAAGTAGAAAAGATTTATTAAAATAGGAAAATCTCTAGAAGGAGCAGCAAGTCTTTGAGCTTGCATCTATTCTTGAGGAAAAATCATTGTTTGATAAGAAATAGCAGCAAGTCTTTGAACTTGCATTAGTTCTTGTCTTTGTGTTGAAAGAATAGGTTATTCCAGTCTTTGAGTTGTTGTCTTTTATTCGTTGTAAAATTTAGTATAGCAAAGGGTAGATAGGACTTCACATAATCAATTCTTTAAGCTTGATATTGTTGTCCCGTCCCGAAGGAAGTGACGAAAGTCTTTGCGCTTTCAGGAAACTTCATTTCCTTTCTGTCATTTCACTTGAAAGTGGTTACTGTTGTTCATATTCAATCGCTATTCTTTTCTGTGAAGAGAAAAGGATATTGTCTTTCTTGAAAAAAGAAGAAAGATTGCTGTCCCATCCTATTTTATTTTCAAAGTTGTAGTTAGATAGGGGGAGCCTTCCCTTAATTAAAAGAGTTTTTACTCGTGTTCTGTGGTTGAAACCACAATTTTGTATATTTCCCCAAGTGTACAAAATTTTCAACCAACAGTTTCCATTAAGAAGGTGGTCATGTCACCTACCCAACTGAATTGAGTGTCTCTACTAGTTGATTGATCCTCTTGTAACACAAGGGCGACCTCCGAAGTAGTCGCAGAAGATAAGACAAGATGTTCACATAGGCCCCTGCATCTTACAAGCTTGGTGGTCCTGATGTTGATGTCATACTCCACAACCTTGGTTATCCACCCAACCCTCTTCTCACTGATGTCCTTGCTTAGAAGGAAATCTTTGACACTTGCATGCGGAACTAAAAGTTGGATCCTGTTGTTGGACAACATGTGTCTAAACTTTTTTAATGCCTTTACAACAGTGAGGACTTGCTTTTCTACACAACTATACTTAAGTTCATAGTCCTTTAACCCCTCACTAAAAAAAGCAATAGGTTGCTCCAAATTATCATTGTTCAGTTGTGTTAGGACAGCTGATATGTTGGATTCTCCTCCGAAGGTATAGAGGATAAAATCCCTTTCATAATTAGGATTGACAAGGGTAGGGGCCTGAGCAATTGCTTGTTTGATCTCTTCAAAACTGGCCCTCCCCTCCTTGGTCCAACTGAAAGCCAAGTTTTTCTTCAACATGGAAGTGAGGGGTTTTACCTAAGTTACCGGTTCCGGTTCTGATTCAGGTTCGGATTCAGGTTCGGATTCGCGGATTCGGCCAAAAAAAATAAATTTGGGTACAGGTACGGGTTCGTCCGTACATATATATATTTTTTTAATTTTTTTTTAATATATATATATATATATGTTCAAACTTCAAACATCAAAATTATATATGTTCACAGTTCAAACATACAAATATGAAACATACAATGTAACTTTCCCATACAATGATACATAAATGATAACAGATAAATGCAAGTAGAATAGGTTGAATGCATGTTTTGATGCATGAAATGCATCATAGAGGGGCGGATTAGGGTTTAGATGTAAAAATAAGATTAAAAAAATTGTTTTTTAATTGTTTTTAATTGCTTTCTAACCCGTGGGCCCCATTTTTGGGAAGCCACGGGCTTGGGTTCACCCGGGTCCTGCCTAGGCGGTTGGGTTCCCTATGGGTCCTGCGTGACAGGACCCATAGGGAACCCAGCCGCCTGGGCAGGACCCGGGTGGGACCTAGGGCGAACCAGGCTGGGACCAGGACCGGGCAGGGACCAGGACTAGGACCCAACCAGTTTAGGCAAGAACCGGTAACTGAGGGTTTTACCATGGCAAGGTTGGGAATGAACCTCCTCACAAAGTTGATCCTATCAAGGAAACTTTGCAATCCTTTCTTGTGACTGGGGAGTGGAAGAGAAAGAATAGCCTCCACTCGCACTAGATCAATGGTCAAACCCTTCTTGGATACGATGTGTCCTAGCAATCTTCCTTGATCAGAAGCAAATACGCACTTGCTAGGGTTCAAGGACACACCATACTCTCTGCATTTTATGAACACTTGCTCAAGATGACCAAGATGGTCGGCTGCATGTTTCGAATAAACAATTATGTCATCAAGGTCTACAAGCACAAACTTTGCTAATACACCCTTGAAAGCCATGTCCATTGCTCTTTGGAACGTGGCACCTACATTGGTTAGCCCAAAGGGCATTTTACAATAAGCATAGGTACCCCACTAAGTAGTAAATGCAGTCTTGTATTGGTTTGATTCTTGGACCAAGATTTGGTTTTAGCCTGAATATCCATCCAAGAATGAAAATCTTTCCGAGCCACTGACCTTTTGGAGAATCTGCTCCATAGAGGGAAGGGGATAATGATCCTTGAGGGAGGCTCTATTGAGATCCCTAAAGTCAACACAGTCTAATTCCCCCATTTTTCTTTCTTACAAGGACAAGGTTGGCCACCAAGGAGGAGTACTTGATAGGGAAGATGATATTGGGTTCTATGAGCTTGGTCAATTCCTTTCTAATTAGTGGCTCAATTTTGGGGTTTATCGGCCTTTGCTTTTGTCTAACTGGCTTTGCATCCGGGTTTAACTCTATAGTATGCTATGCAAAGCTAGGGTCAAAACCCTTCAAATCTTCATAGGTCCAAGCAACTATGTCATCATATTTTTGACAAAGCTCAACAAAGGCGTCTTGTTCGGTTGAAGAACACACCTTGCCCAAGTTCAAGGACCTACCCTCAGCAACAACAACTGGGTTGTAATCACCCCTCTTTGTAACCAAGTTCATCTTCTTCTTCAACTGATCATCTGAGTTGAAAATGCCTTCCAAGGTAACTAGACCTTTGGGCAGCTTGTTGGAGTTGAGCTGCATGATTTGATCTCCATACTGGTCTTGCAGCTTAGATTGATTTTTAGCAAAAAAATTTGCTTCATTTTGCAAGAAGTTGACGATCTGTTGATCGCTTTCAAACACTTGCCAATTTACTTGATTGTCTAGGACAGCAGGTCTCACAACAAGCTTGATGTGTTTCTCCTTCTCACTTGCAACATGTGTTGGTATGTCGAATTGGGCACCAACCGCTGCAAGCCTATCAGCATGCTTGTTCTGACCTCTAGGAATGCTTTGGATATTGAAGGCCTCGAAATCTATAATCAAATCTCAAACCCTGTGTTTGTATTATTTGAGTAGGTTGTTCTTTGCTACACTTTGGGCTCGGATGTGGTTAACAAATAACTCACTATCTCCAAATACTTGCAAAGATCTGATCTTTCTACTTTGTGCAAGCTGGAGACCTTGGATCAAGGCTTCATACTCAGCGACATTGTTGGTGCAACCAAATTGAAACCTAAAAGAGAAGAAATATTTTTCCTGCTTAGGAGAAACAAGCATCACACTAGCACCTGCACCATTCTTGTTTCTTGAACCATCAAAAAACATTTTCCATAACCCCTTTGAGTCTCCTTGTGCCTTGATGAGGTTAGGGATAGAAGTATCCTCTTCATGGATACAATAGGTGCCAAGCCCAGTCTCTTCTATCTCAGCCAATGGATCAAACTGAAAAGCATTGGCCCATTCGTCCAGCAAGCAATCAGGAACCTCTTGCAAAAGAGTGGCAAGCTCACGGACAGTATACTCCTCCCCATCTTCAAGCAAAGTGCAATTCATGTTTATAGGGCTGGGGGTGTAGGGCTCAATGTGGTTTTGGGCAATGGGCTCTGCCCTTATGGTGACCTTGGTACCATACCTTGTTCGAAATAGCACGTGGGACCAATCAGAAGATAGGTACCCACCTATCTTGGCGGTGAAGTCTCTAGACAAGCAGATGGCAAAGAAGGTAGGGAGGTCGATAATTGATACGTCTTGCAAGACAGTGCAACCTAGGCATGCATGCAAGGTTAACTTCAAATTTTTTACCACCCCTATTGTCTTAATAGAAGTGCCATCTAATTGGACCACCCCTTTGGTCACAGGTTCGTATTCTATGCCAAGAAGATCAGCTACCTTCTTAGGCATGACTGAGCTACTAGCTCTTGAATCTATCATGCAATTGTGAACCAAATTATCTCCTATGATTAAAGAGAGATAGAAAGGGAGAGGGTTGTTGATCTTGCTTGAATCTTCCTCCTCCTTTGGCTGCACCAAACTGGTGGAGACTGCCTTTCTGCTAACTGTTGCCTCACCACCTGACTGATCGACGTCCTTCAATGCCTCCTTAAGAAAATCCCTTTGAGATGGGATTGAAAGGGCCTCCCACATAGTGATGTTGAGGTTGGCCTTCTTCATCTGATCAACTATGTTGAAAGGGACACTAGATGATTTTAGAGGCCCCTTTGAGGCTATAAGGTTTGCCTTTACTCTTTGGACAACTTGGGCCTCCTCCTACCTCTTTCTCCCTTACATGGTACTCTGGCTTGTATCATGGGCGACTACATTGGGTGTTGGAGCTTGGGCTGATGTTGAAGGTGAGGCAGTCTCCATGGCTCTATTCTTTGACCTTGTATATTGCAGCATAGACTCACCATTTGTTTGCCTCAAACCACAAAACTTTGCCTCTTGCCAATTGACAAAGGTAGAATCCCCTTGTAAGTAAGCCTAAGTGTCAACACTAGGCTGATTTGGGTCATATTGCTCACCAGAAGTGGTCGGCTCATCCTCCATCACTAAGGTTTGGACAAACCCTCTATTTTGACATGCACCTTGGTTGTGTGCCTGATTGCATGGTTGACACCAATCTTACTATCGGGCGAGGTTATTTTGCATTGGAACTATCGCCTTTGAGTTGCTTGCAGCTATGGGGTTCACACTATTCAAAGGCCTGACGTCGCTCCATTGGTTTTGCCCTTGAAAGGGTGGCCTATTCTACTGATAGTTCTAATTTTGTGCCTGATAAGGTCTGCTATGTTGGGCTTGCTGCCTCTTTAGTGTCACCAACTCATTGCTAAAGTTTTGCAATAGAGCCTTGACCTCATGGAGCTCATTGGAGGATGTAGATGGTGTGGATGGTTGACCTGCGGCCGCCATGGGGATAGGAGTCAAGGTGGGTTGTTGAGTAGGGGCCTCTGGGAAGAGAGACATCAGAGGCCTTGGAGCTATCTTCCCAGCCTGTATCAAACAATTTTCTGCCCTTATGGCTATGTCATATGCATTCGGTAGAGAGGCTCCACCCATTGATTGTATCATGACAGCTATATGGCTGTTGAGAGCTCTAAGATAATATAAGAAGGCATGATTTGGAGATGGCTTCACTAGAGTAGGAATTCTATTCCATGTCTTATGGAATCTAAAATTGAAATCTCCCATGAACTCGTGGGGTGCCCTCTTGATCGTAGTCAATTGCTCCACAAGTGATAGGTGGTCACTTTTGTCTTTGAAATGATTGCACAACTTCTCTCCTAATTCATCCCAATTGTGAATGGAGCTAGACGACAACCCTCTATACCACTGGAAAGCTTTGCCTTTCAAAGATGTGGCTAAGAGTTTGACAGCAACATCATCCTGAGTGATATTATGGACGGAGCAGATGTTTGCAATGTCTTGAATGTGCTCAATGGGGGTAGTAGTTGTTTCACCAGTGAAGTATGGTATACTCTTTAATGCAGCCACTGGTATGTCATTCCATTGAGTCAAAATAAGGGGACTCCCTCATTGAAAGTAACAAAAATTTGATTTCTAGCCATGTGGAACAATGGCCAATTGATATGAGTGGTGGGAGCCCTAAACCGTAATGGTCTTGCAAATGGAGTAGAATGAGACCTAGGAGATGGAGTGTTTACAACCTTGACACCCTTGACTGGTGACAATGAAGGTCTACCTGTCCGCCTTCTAGAACCTGCAGATGGGAGCTCTACGAATTGGAAACTGCGTCTAGAAGATGCCCTTGTATGAATTCTGAGCATGAAATCCGCAACCAACCTCGGAAGTTCGTAGGTCCGGAGTTGCGGAGTATGACCACTTCGGCACCTCGGAAGCTCGAGGTTCCGGAGTGAGGAAGTTCGGGAGTTCGAAACCTGGGGTTCCGTAGTTGCAAGGTTGAGAGAACTCGGGAACTCGGGGCTATGGAATTCAGCGACTAGTTACGGGAAGCTCGGCTAAGATACTAAGAATAGCACTGAATCCTTAGTATGTAAATTGTAAAACTAGTTCCATCGGGCATGCCAAAAACTGTTATCACAAAAGCTCGCACCCTTGCTGAGCTATCAACTCAACAACCTTGTGAAACATGGAAACAACCCCGAAGTGTGAGACCTTGCGCAAGGGGTTGAATCTCTGGAGAAGGCCAGCTTCCTTCTCAATCCAGGTGCAGGTGTTGAACCAACTCAACACTTCAAAACTTACTCCTAAGTCTATCCTAACAACTTGCAAAGGTAAAGGGAAGAGAGAATGCTTGAAATAAAAGGAGGTGATGCACCAAGAAGAGATTGTTTCTCTCCCCACCCGAAATGGCACAAGGAATCAACCAAAGTTCCCAGACTCGGACTCGGCTCGGACTCGGCAAGGCCGACTCGACTCGTGACTCGGCTATGACTCGGCAAAATAAAAAACCCTTGAAATTTAGAGATTTTTAACGATTTAAAACTTGTTTCATGCACCCATTATTGAATAAAGCTTAAAGACACTATAACATCATCAAATAGAAGCTGATTTGATCACATACATAAACATACATCCATCACATGCGTAGAAATGTAAATTGTAGCTGAAGGAAATAGAAAACATAGATATATAGAGTTATAAATGTTGTCAAATGTACATAAAATCCATGACATCAAATGTTCCCAAACATATATATAACTGTAAACAAAAACAAGTCTATGGCTCAGGCTCTAACTCATCCTGAGCCTCAGAGTAGTCTGTCTGCCTCCTACAAATGCATCTAAGGTAGGTCCTGGATGACTGAGAAGCCATAGTCTCCGCCTGTGAGCTGCCTGTGTCGGATCGTGCTCTATCGTCCTCCTCTGCCATAGCCACAGCCTCAGCCTCTCTGTCTGCCTGGTCAACCCACTCATGGTCCTCCTCAGTGAAGACGGGATCGGTAGACTTAGTGATCCACTCAGACTCTGGATCGATCTCCGCTAAAGTGATCGGAGAGGAGTCAGTGTCCAAAATCTGTCTGGTCCTAAGACGGAGGTTGTAATGAACAAAAACAAGATCATTCAACCTCTCCACAGACAATTTATTACGCCTCTTCAAATGGATGTGCTCGAACATGGACCAATTGCGCTCACATCCAGAAGCGCTGCATGGCTGGCTCAAAATACGGATGGCAATTTTTTGAAGGTTTGGGGTTGAGGGCCCAAACATTTGCCACCATCTATCTGAAATAACGAAAAAGAAAAAAAAATCAAACTCATTTCCAACTTTAAGGCTAGATTATAAAATCAAAAATTAAAATGCATAAGCCATAAACTTAAGAATCTTAAGTTTACATATATTTCTACCTGGCTGCAATTGTGTTCGAGCCTCTATGCACATGCTGCTTGAGAAGATTGCCCCTTCTCGATTATTATATTTATCCAGCTGGAGCGTTGTTCTTGAGGCTATGCCATCAGTGCACAACTTTTGAACCACCGTATACAGGCCACTAAGAACCTCCTCATCTGCCTTGAAGTCATCACGGAATCGAAATGCCGGATTGAGGTAATAGGCTGCTGCATGGATGGGCCTGTGAAGTTGGTTCTGCCATCTCCTATCAATAATCTCCCAAATGGGGCCATACTTATCCTCATCTCCTGCATATATGGACCTAATGGCCTCCTTGGCCCTATCCATACCCTCATATATATAGCCCATAGAGGGCTTCTCCCCATCAACAACTCGTAGGAGAACTACGAGGGGCTCAGTGACCTACACATAATGTTAAACAAAAACAATTAAGTCACAAATTAAATAAAAAAAAAAGAAAAATTGCAAAGTTAAATTGTTAATAAATTAAAATTAAATTACTAAATAGTAGATACTAGATAGTAGATACTAAATGTTAAATTGTAATAAATTTACCTGCACGGTTTCTCCACAGGGGGTCCAAAAACCTGACTCATCAAAAATGCAATTTACCACATCTATCCTTGCAGTGGTCGTAGCATAGGATGAGGAAGTCCACTCCTCACCAACAAACATACGCCTCAAAGCCGCCTTTGATTTTATCAAGGATTTAAGTGTGAGGAAGTTTGAGGCAAACCTCGTGATGCCTGGACGAGCCAACTCCTTTTGCCCCGTGTATTGCCTCATAATGCTAAGGACCAATGCATGATTGTAGATAAACTTGCTGATATTTTTGGCCCTTTCAACTATTGATTTCACCCATTCAAGCTTACCAATATCCTCCAACATGAGGTCAAGGCAATGGGCCGCACAAGGAGACCAAAAAATTTTCGGGTGCCTCTCCATCAAAAGTTTACTTGCAGCAATTTTAAGTTAATTTGAAATTTTGATGTGTTAAGAAAATTTTAAATAATCATAGATGCCTCTCCATCAAGACTTGAAAAGTTCAAAATTTACCTGCAGCAACATAACTCGCTGTATTATCTGTTAGCACCTGCACCACATTTTCTTCCCCCACCTCTTGTATGACTTCCTCAATAGCCTCACATAAGTATGTGGCATTTTTCACATGTGAGGAAGCATCAATAGATTTCAAGAACATGGTAGATCCTGAAAATAGAGTTTCAAACTTTCAACAAATCAAAATTTAATTTATTCAATGCATTTAGGGAAGTACAAATTAGAATGAATCATAATCAATCACCTCCGCAGGAAACAAGAAAATTTAGGAGTGTTCTATTCCTCCTATCCGTCCAACCATCTGTCATGATGGTGCAACCCTTTTGGCTCCAAGACTGTCGGTGGTCCTCTAGCTCAACTTTCATATCCTCAACCATTTGTAACAAGAGGGGGCCACTTAACTCAGCATCGGTAGGGGCTTTAAACCTCGCACCACAAATGGTTATGGAATCTACCATGCCTTGCCAATAAGGAGACCTGTCACAAATAGATTATGATTAGACAAAGTAGAGTTCAACTTCAAACTATAAATTTACTTTTAAACTTAAAGCAATCAAATCAAAAAGAATTACCTGGCTGCAATAAATGGAATGTTGCAAAAGTACCAAAACTTGCAAATTTGTTTTCTTGCAGCATCATGAACCTCCTTGTTCCAACCCATACCCTCAAGCGAGGGTTGTGCCCCAGGAGTACTACGCGGCACAAAATAACTATCCAACCTGGATTTCCGAACTCTAGGGCCAAAGGTAATAGTGCCACCAGGAGGAGTAGAAGTAGAAGCACTAGGGTGAAAGGGAGGCATGGAAGAACCCTCTCCAACACAGCCTACGGATGTGGATGCAGATGCGGATGTGGATGTAGATGCGGATGTGGGTGCATGGGAGCCAATAGCACTGAACTCTTCCAATTGCCTCTTCTTAGTTAACTTTTCTTGTTCATGTGTTTCTAATTGGACATAACAGAAATGTTTTGCCTCAGGAGTTTGTAATTTGCATACCTCAATATCATGGCCAGGTATGCCGGCAATATGGTATTTAAATCTATTGATGCCACCAAAATTAATTTCTTTACAAAAAAAACATTTTGTTTGGTTTTTTTGTCTGCCAATAAAGTCTTAAGTATATTTCCAAGCCTCATCCTTTTTAGGCATTGTGAAAAATGAATGTTTTTTGAATGTTTTTTAAACATGAAGGCTGCTGCAATAAGAAAATTTAATAAAGTTATAAACTAATAGAAAAAATCAGCAAACCCTACTTTAAAAAAAAATAAAATTGTAAATACATGTTTACAATTTTTTTCTAAAAAAATGTAGGGTTTGCACTTTGCCATTATTCTACTTCTCTCATTGTAATTAAGCTAAAAAAATAAAAACATTCAAGATTTGGAAAGTTAACTGTTAAACTAAAAAAAAATTAACAAACAAATGAAAAAAATCCATTAACATACTTAAAAAAACAAGCAAAATCTACCTTACCTCTTTCAAATGAGTTGAGAAGTCTTGCTTTGGACTCCTTGATGCTCTCAATGCAAGCCTATGGCCTCCCCAATGTGATTTGTGGTCTCCTTGATGCTCTTCTTCCTTGCTGATTGCAAACCTATGGCCTCTTGTTTTCCTTCCTCTCTCTCACTTTTCCTCTCTTCTTCTCACAACTAACAATTAGAAGACCTTTTAGGGTTATACCAAAGAGAAAGGGAAAAAAAAACAAATGAAAAAGCTCTTTTTTTTTTTTTTTTTTTAAATCCGAATTGTGCCTATCGCGCGGCCGAGTCCTGGACCTCGGACTCGGCGAGTTTTGGGCAAAACTCGCCTGACTCGGCCGAGTCCTGGACCTCGGACTCGGCGAGTTTTGGCAAAACTCGCCGAGTCCGAGCGGCAAGTCAGCAAAACTCGCCGAGGTTGGCTCGACTCGCCAACTCGGTGAACTCGCCTGACTTGCGGCGAGTCTGGGGACTCTGGAATCAACTAAAAAACCCAGGAGATGCACAAACTTTAGTTGTATGAGTGACCCCAATGCATGTATAGAGGTTAGAATTCGCTGAATGCCAAGAGGGGAGAAGGATTCTCACAAGCCACATACACAACATGCATAAGTTGAAGGAAGGCAAGGATGGTAGTTTCAATTCATTCGAAGGCCTAAAGCCAAACTTACAGTTGCAGAAACGCAAAAATAATTACAAGTCTTCAAGAGAAGAGAAAGAGCATAGGAAAGCTCATAGCCAGCAGGGAGAGAACCCTTTACAATGAGGCTTAACAACCTTTATATACTTTTTCCAAATAGGTGCATCCAAGTGGGAAACTCCAACCATCCTGGTCGAATTTCCCCAAAAAACCCTACTTTTAGGGGTCAAATCGTGTCTAGAAGGGGATGGGCTTGAGCCAAAAGTCAAGCCAGCCCATACCTTGTCGTAAAAAGCTCTCAAATCCGCATTTATGACCCCTAGAATATTACCAGACGAGCCTACAAACCTCAATAAATGTGCCCCTGTAGCTCATGAAAAGAAGGTAAACAGGTCGTAATTGTTGGTAGAGCATTTAGGGCCTTGAGTGTTGATCACGTCGTCTAAAATGTCGCAAGCCGGAAGTTCGGGGAATAGAAAGCCTACTAAGGAAAGGAACTTCGGAACCTCGGGGTTCTAGAGTTCCGGGGAAAGGAAGGAAAACAAGGGAAAGAACTTCAGAACCTTGGGGTTCTGGAGTTTCAGGAAAAGAAAGGGAAAGGGCTAAAGAGAGAAAGGGGACTTCAGAACCTCGAGGTTTCTGGGGAAAGGAGAAGCTTAAGAGAAGAGGTGAAGGAAAGGAAGGCTAGGAACTTCGAAACCTTGGGGTTCCGGAGTTCCAAAGAGGGAAGGAGAAAAAAAAGGACAAGGAACTCCGGAACCTCGAGGTTCCGGAGTTCCGGAGGAGGAGGGAGAAAGGCTAAGGAGAGGAGGGGCTAAGCTAGGGAAGGAACTTCGAAACCTCGAGGTTCCGAAGTTTTGAAGAAGGGAAGGGGAAGGGAGAAGAACTTCGGAACCTCGGGGTTCCGGAGAAACTGGAGAAAAGCTAAGGAAGGGAACTTCGGAATCTTGGGGTTCTGGAGTTCCAGAGCAGGAAAGAAAGTGGCTAAGGCAAAGAACTTTGGAACCTCGGGGTTTCAGAGTTCCGGAAAAGGAAGAAGGAAGGAGACAAAGCCAAAGAATTTCGGAACCTCGGGGTTCCAAAGTTCTGGGGGAAGAGAAAAAGAGGGCTAGGAATTTCCTACAAGGCAACACTTCAAACCTCATGATTCCATCGTTTTCTCTTGATCAATTTTGGAGCAACGCTGATCCATAGAACGTATCTTTGATCGATAAAATGACAACAATCCCCTTTTCAGAACTATTTAGTTGGGAGAACTTGTAGCCTATTCCTCCATTGTCCATAGACTAAGAGGGATAGAATGTGGGAAATCATTGATAATAATATTTTAAGTTGCATCCAATCACTTTAATAAGGCCAACTTAAAGATTATTATTGTTATGTTATTTTAAAAAAAATTTGTGTTTTAAATCTTTGGAGGGCCGAAAGTAAAAATATAAAAGGACGATGAATTGGTCATCAGGATCATATGTTGTCACCAATTTTCCTTTGCAGATTTTGGAGCACGTGACAACAAAAGCCTTGTGTAGAATCAGAGGAGGAAACCCCTTTCCATATTTGGATTCAACAATGACAACCCTCTTGTTCATGAGAGGTGATTCCATTATCACATTTGTTCCGATTTGTGAAGAATTCCTTGAAGATTTGATCATCAAGGATTGGAGTGCTTGTGTGTTTGCAAGCCAACCTATCCAAAATCATCATAATATTCATATTTGAGCAGGATGCTTTAGGACTGCCGTTATCATCATTTCCAGCTACTACATTTCACTATTTGTAGCTGTACAAGTGATTTCAGTCATATGGTTGCTGATTCTGAAGGCGGTTTAGACATATTGCTACTGGTGTAAGGTTCTTAGATATTGTTGGAGATCGCATCATCATTCCAAGGTTGTCATACCATCTAGGGTGACTGTTCTAACCCTGACCTGCCACTTCAGATGCATTTCTGCTGATTACTAGTGGTTTTTCAAGCATTAACTACTATTTTCAAGGTCACCATACAACCTAGATCCTAATTATCACCATCCTACAATAGTGCCATGCCACTCTAGATAACTTGTGGTTGTTTCAACAACATTTCCAGCATGTTTTGGCATCCCTTTTATTGCAGATCCATATGCCTTTTTTGCAGCAAGTTGTGAGTGTTCATTTTATGATTTTTGGCAGATAGAAATAAATAACTGTGGTGCCAGGTTGCAGATCTGTTTGTGAGGGTTTAATGTTGCAATATATTGATATTTTTACTCATTATCTTGGCTATAATTATTAGTTACTAGCAATATTTGCCTTATCTGCTATCTATAGATAAGTATGATGCACATTTGAAGATATCATATTTATATCAACAATAAATAACTCAGATCTGCAGTCATAAGCATCATATTTCCATCTTGTAAGGGTTTTCAAATTCGTACCAACCATAAATAGTTCAGATCTGATGGAATACTTGATTATTTTGCATTTGAGGGTTTCCAAAAAATCTCAGCATTGTGGAATGGTGGATCTGCTTTTAATGGTTGAATATTTTGTTCAATAAGGGTTTCTTAAATATAGTTTTGCTAATCGTATTGCTGATAGCATTTATTTCATTGGAATTTGGCATCTACCTTGGTATTTTTCATTATTCCATCTTGCACACATTAGAAATATTGTATATTTCCTAAGGTTGTCTGATTGGGGACATTGCATTATAATATTTTTTAGTATAAGCTTTCACAGTCATATCTTTTTGCCTCAAATTTGGCAAGTAATTTAGATTTCAATTCGTACACAATTTGATTCCATTTCTCAATTTTAGGTTTTCATTGTCTATTTCTCTGTAATTGAATTTATTTCCACTAAATAGTAGTATGACCTTTAAACTATCTCAACACACTTTATGGGTATCAACAATTTCATGCTCAAAATGTTCTTCTAAATCAATAAACATTTAGGATTCAAACTACTAGCTAGTTATCCAGTCAATAAGCATTTAGGATTCAAACTACTAACATACCTAGAACGTCTACTCTAGTTTTCTTACCAATGCTAGTGATTGCTTTCAATATTTTTTCTTTTGTATCATCTTTGTTCAATATGTTCAACTAGATTTGGTTTGCACGCTTTTTGTTTATTGTTTCTTTAATCAGCTGTAGGGTTAGGATCCTTGGGGCTGTCTTATTCAACAACGTCCAGTTCTATCTGCACATTCCTTATCATATCAAACATTTCCTCAATACGCTTTGCATTGTGGAGCATGTTGCTGGGAATAATCATTATGTTATGTTGTCATATTATTTTTATGTTGCTGTCGGTAATAATGAGTTACGGCAGTTGGTTAGTTAGTCATCCCGAAGGGCAGTTGGATGCGATGGTCGGTCGCACTCCTTCGGGTATTATATATTGCGTACCCTTCCTTCGAAGTAGCGGTATGATAGTCGTATCTGGGTGCACTTGATGTACATGGACTATTGAATTAATACATAGACTGGTTCTTAAATATATTCTCATTATGTTCTGTGCATTTACTTTCTGCATTTAATCGTTTACCCGTAGGTGGCAAACATTTGGCGCCGTTGCCGGGGACATACTCGGGAAAAGGAGGAGCGGATGGCATACGGACACGATTGGCCTACCCGTCGGTGAGATTAACCCAGAGGCCGACGACTCACAAATGGAACTCTACGACGGAGAGGACATTGCAACGAGGGAATTCTCAATCCTGCTTCAAGCGGCCATCGAGACCTACGTCCGAAGAGAGGCCATGGAGGCTGATGTCCCAACAAGTACAGTGTGGACCGCATTGGAGGTTAGCCCCGCAGCGAATCGGTTGATGAACCACCTCCCCCAATTGCTTGCACAGGCATCACTGGCACAACGAACTCGCCTAGAGGAGATTGCCCGTGAGGAGCGACGCCAACAAGTCCTCCAACAGTACAAAGAAAACAGTCATCGCTGGGAAGTGAAGAGTGATGGCACGAGGCCAAGGGGAAATTGAACACTGAAACTCCAGGAGGAATAAAGAACATTCTATACTATAATAATGGTGTCGTACTATTGACACAAATTGCATCCGATGAGATGAATTAATAAAGAAGTGTTCTATTTTCATGTGTTGTTGCTATTTATGGGGATGTATGGGAATTAATGCCCAACCTATTAAACAAAGATAGAAATAAGAAAGCACAAACTGAGGAGTGGGAGGCCGCACAGAGGTCCTTGATTTTGGAACAACAAGTAGAACGTAGATGGAGGCTGAAGCAACTTGCCGAAGGACGACCTGCCGAAGGGTTGCCCAAAGGGAACCAAGGAGTTGTCACAGAGGGTGCAGAAGCCAAGGAAAATTTCTACGCGTCACCAGAACACCGTAGGGTGAGAAGCCACGAAGAGTTTTTGGAGGAAACAAGGTTACGAAGGAATCTGGTCAAAGAAACCCGGGATCAGTTCAAGAACTTATCCCTTACGCCGCGCAGTGAGGACCATCGAAGGGAGCCAGCAGTCGACGCAGGTGAGAACAGAGGGAAGGGCAACCGTACGACCGTAAGTGCGGAGGAGACGCATACACACGGCAAACAAAACACCATACCCCCAGTCACTCAAGCAGGAAACACCATCGGTGCGGGAGGGAGTGGCGCGCGTGCATGACAGACACAACCACCTCCGAGGACACGACCCCCATCAATGGCCAATAGGCAGAAGTTGCCGAAATTCACCGGTGACGGGAAGGAAGATCCCGTCCGCCATTGCCGCACTTGCGAAACCATATGGTTAGCGAACGGTGTTACTGACCAAGACGAATGGGTAACACAATTTCTAGCAACCTTAAGGGGAGTGGCCATCGACTGGTACTCCGATACGGATAAGGCCAAAGTCGGCACATGGCCCAACCTGAAGAAGGAGTTCGAGATAGAGTTCCGTCTCCTTAGAGACGACAATGAAATAGTAGCCGAAATCTATGGCACAAAGCAGAACAAGAACGAGACGGTCTGAGCCTATAGTCGGCGGCTCAAAGAATTGTTGGGGAAAATGGAGAGTCAACCAACAGATGGTTTGAAAAAAAGATGGTTCGTGGAGGGACTGAAATGCTCCCTCTGAAAGAAGATGAAAATTGTTCCACCAACCTCATACGAAGATGCATATAATAGAGCGATGGATCTCGAGAGCGAGACCAAGACATCCAAGAAGAAAAAGAAGAAGGATAGCTCGTCTGAGGATGATGACTTCCGAGGGAAGCAGCAGCGATGGTGAGTCCGACAAAAAGGTGCAAGCCTTGCAAAAGGACATGCTGAGGATGATGAAAGAGCTAAAGTGTAATAACCCCTACGTCATCACCTGATGTAAGTATTATAAAATATCCCCATAAGGGTAATAGTATATATAAAATGAAGAAATTTAAGAGATATAAAATCAATTATTAAAAATGTATTAAGAAAGGAAATATTAATGTTAATGTTTATTTAATATTAAAATATTAGTGTTAATGAATTGAAGCCTTGATCGGATTATTCCTATCAATGAAATCAAATGCATAAGTGGCCTATCGGCCTTGAGCATTTGATTACTATCCTTCTTCGGTATACTGCTAACGATTATGTTTATCACAACACATGACTGAGGTTGATATAACAATCATTAACCATGCTGTTCATACTGTTGGTATTAATAATATTGTTAACATTAATCTTAATGTGATACTAATTATACCATGCATCGATATTGGATATCGACAGTCACATGGGTAAGCATCGATAATAAATATCGATATCATACTATGCGTCTATAATAAGTATCAATAATAATACGGTAGTGATATTTAATATCAATTTTTGCATTGACTATTATATGAATTGATTAAGTGTATCGACTTGGGTTTTAATTATAACATGAACCGATAATGAGTATCGATTAAACAACATACATAGAGACTAATATATAGATTAGTTAATGATCGGTCAAGAGACATGTCTCACGCAGAAACATGTTCTCTACGTAGAGACATGTCCCTATGGGAGACATGTTCTCTACGTAGAGACATTTTCCTAAGGGAGACATGTCTCCACACTAAAGCGGTGGAGATTTTCAAAGAACGAGACTTCTGCTGCGGGCAAACATGTAAGGGGTATAATATTACCAAATACTAAGGAACGTAATTAAGTTAATACATATATATAGTTGAATATAGGCAAGGTACATGTTAATGTTAATTATTGTATATTTTAATGGATGCAAATAATTAATATTATAATATAGATAATTAATGGATGTAAATAATTAATATTATAATAAATGCATTAATGTATGATTATTCTAATAGATAGGTAATGAAGGGGGATAATAAATGTAGTTAATGTATATATAATATTTATGATAATAAATGCTTTAATGAATACATCCATGAATGGATTTCAGGTATTAAGGAATAAGTATAAAGTGTAGGTCAATGAACTTGTACTAACATACGCTAACGAATATATGTCAAAGCTTAGTAAGAATATATGTGAATGTGGGTTAATGAACGTTTTTAAGGAATATATGTAGTAAATACATGTTAAATCAGGAATATGTACATATGGAATATGGAATAGGAAAATAGTAATGAAAGGCAAAAATATATTATAAATGTTATCACATGGAGGCTATAGGGAGGAAACTCCCTTAGTCTAAGGGAGGGATTATGATAATCCCTAGGGCAGTATATACTGAACACTGATATGCATATGTATGGCTTGGTTGATTAAACTCAACCAAGAAGAGACGGATCTGGCCGGTCCCCTCTGAGGACTTGGATGATGGAGGCATCACCCAAGGCAAGGAATAGACAAGAGTCTTCCTTGGATGGCTTGGGTGTAAGAGGTTACACCCAAGACAAGATTCGAACGCATCTTCGATTTCCTGGAGGGCTTGGGACCAAGGGGTTCCAAGAAGGCGAGCTTCACGGCTGCCTAAGGACATACTTTCGTATGGTATTCGTATTCTTTTTTATTAGATTAAAATTATGATTATGTTAATTAAGTATTTTAAAGTTAGATTGCAATTTAGATTAGATATATATTTATATGTCTGTTGTATTCTAACAATCTGTTTTGCAGGATAGTGATCTCTAACTAGTAGGGACATTACATGAAGGTTATGAAGGGAGGTCCAAGCAAGAGCGATGAAGGGGAGCTTTGGTGCACGGAATGTAAGATGGACAGCCACACGAAAGGCTCCTACCCAAAGAAGGCCTATTGTGATATATGCCAGTTGATGGGGCATCCCACCAGGGAATGCCTCTACAACATGAAACACGAAGCCAACAAGTATTGCTTACGTAGGAACAACCAACTACATCGGGCGGTACTGACAGCTCCTAGGCGAACAACAATGCAACACCGGGAGGCTATCGAGATAACCGTTGGGGAGGACAAAACAACAATAATAACAATAACAATACAAGGAACCGGATCCAATACGACTCCAAAGGCCGACCGATGATACAATGCAGAGTGTGCAGCCAGTGGGGGTAGTTCGCCCAATACTGCCTGAAGGGAGAGGCCACACAATATTTGTGCAAATGGTGTGGATTGGGAGACCACGAAGACGCCACCTGCCCGAAGTTCGGCGTCAACTTGCTCAATATCGAGGAAACCAAAGAAGAGGAAGTGTTGGCTTTAACCCGCGCCCAAGCCAAACAAGCAACGTGCCCAGACCCGGAGATAGAGAAGCGAAGGGTATAGGAAGCATGGGAAGAAATTGAGAAAGAGATACGAGAGAGGGTGAAGGCGAAGGATACGACGAGTACTTCCAGCCGACTGGAGGCGGAGGAGGCTATACTAAGTCAAATTTTAAAATTGGAGGTGTCTGTGAAGGTACATGACCTCCTCCAGACGATGCCTCAATTACGAACGGCGCTGCTGAATAATCTCTCCAAACCACGCACCAATACCAACCACCGCACGAATGTTCCTGGGAGGTCTGCAATAGACCCCATGCTGCTGGCAGTTAACACTGGAAGGAACCCGACCATTGTGGAGATGGGTATCCTTGGCACCATTCTAATTGATACCATCATCGATGGTGGATCGGGAGTGAATGTTCTTCCAAAAGAAACCTGGCGGAAGCTGGTGAAGCCGACGCTGTGGCCATCTACATTCAATCTACTGGGAGTAGATCAACATGGAATCAAACCCATCGGGACACTGATGGGCCAACAAGTTACCATTGAGACGCAACCCTTCATACTAGATTTCGTGGTAATCCCACTAAAGAAAAAAGGGTATGATGCGATCTTAGGGATAGGGTAGCTGGTGGCAGCCAAGGCCACCCACAACTGGAAGAAGAACACTCTGTCTATGGAGAATGGAGGAAGGAAGTTTATCATAGACCTTGGGACGCAGTTGGCTAGTAAGGAACTGGCATCATCTTCGGAATTAGAGGATGAAGGAGAAGGCGACCTGAGGGACGAAGGACGGGGCTGCAGGGAGCCCAACGACGAAGGGATTCTTAAACTAGGAGAGTGCTCTGAGGATGAGACGGGGTCATTGAACAGGCTCTTCCATTGGCAGATGGAGGATTACGAAATGTTCCAGAGCTACAGGCTCGAAGTAAAGGTACCGGAGCAAGTAACAAAGGAAGTGTACCTGCCGAAATACAGAGAATATTGGAAGGGAGACGCCCCAAACCTCGGTGACGTAGATAATCCCAAGATCATTCGTGTCGGCAATGATTGGAACCCTGTGTGGAAGGCCGCAACCTTCAAAATCTTTATTCTTCTTCTTCTTCTTATGTACGGGAAGGAGACCGTGGTTCCTGTAAAATTTATGGTTCCAGGTCTTCAGATGGCCATTGAAAATAGACTTGCCATCAATGGGTCCAAATTGAAACCGTACCACGAGAAAGCGCACAGGGGACTCGAGAGGTCGGAAAGACACCCGAGAGTCCGGAGGGGGGGCTCGAGAGGATGGAAGGGGACTCGAGAGGCACGGGACCAAAGCAGGAGACTCTCGAGCGAGGCAAATCGAGAAGGATGAAGGGCGATCCCAGACACATGGGACTCTTTGGACAATTAGATTAGGAAATTCAAAAAAAAAAAAAATACAAAAAAAAAGAAAAAATCGGTGGCCATGGTGGAACCACCATTGGGGGCCACTGTACGATGGAACCACCACGAGGGGCCATCGTGCGGTGGGACACCGTACGGTGCACCACCGTGCGGTGGGCCTCGTGCAGTGCACCACCGTACACCACCGTCGACGGAGGTCATTGGCCTAGGGCGAAACTCGGCGGGTCCCAACCACCATACGAGAGACCAATCATCGTACGACACCAAGCCTTCGGGTGACCCCAGTCGCCGTATGGCTCAGCCACCGTACGACAGATAATCTCTATACGGGCTCAGGACATTACAGATCGCAGGCCTGAAGGAGCATGGCAACGGCGGCGGCGGTTTAAAAAAAAGGGTGAAAGGAAAAATACCACAGCACAGCAGGGATAAACGGTGGTGATGGCACGTGAAAAAAAAAAAGACGACTACCAGATTGAAAAATCGTTCGATGGAGTCTAGAGCCAGGACGCTGAAAAATTAGAGTGGAGAAGATCTTTGGCATCTTAAAATATCACAAAAATGACGTGCGCCATGGACTTCCGTGTGGTTCTTAAAGTGGTAAATTGGTGTTGGCGGCGGGGGTGCACCTGGGGTGCTGCCCCCGGACCTCGCGAGGGGCGCTACCCCTCGACCCCGCTGGGGGCACTGGCCCCAGACCCCAGTTTATTTTTGAGCTACAATACACTTTTTGGAGTTGGGCAAAGGGCATCCGAGAAGTCACGGTAAGTGTTGGGTTGTTCTGTATTGTGGGAAAGAAGCCTGCAGCTAAGCATTGGTGGGGAAGCCATAAGCCGTAGAGGGAGACGGATTTGGAGGTTGCGAACAAACAGAGTTGCGGGAAGGCATTGCAGGTCCACGCAGTCGTATGACACCAGGGAGTTATTCAGTTCAGTTATCAGCCTTTGGGGAGTGTGATGGAGGATTTGAGGTGTCTCCTAGCCTTTGTGCCAAAAGGTTGTGGCCACTTCCAGGCATGAATGGTACGCTTTGAGGAACTCGGAGTATGTCTCCGCTGGACGTGAGGTTGCCTTGGCAGATGCATAGAGGGCTTAGGAGTTGACCACCAAGTTGGAGGTAGTAGTAGCGTGAGACTTAGTTCAGCATACCCAAGAGTTGGATGTCGAGAGGGCAGCGCGGGTGGCGATCGAGGACAAATTGGCTAGGGAAACAGTATCATTTGAGTAGCAGTTGGTGGAGGCTGAAAAACGTGTTTTGCAGACAAGTTTGGTTTAGGCACAGGAGGACTGTGATGTCAAAGGAAGCAATAATGGTGAAATCTGCACTTGAGCATTGGATGGTAGCAACAAAGGGTTTTCAGGCGAGGACGCAGCAGGTGTATGAGTTTCGGGCTCGATTGGCATCACCAGTTCCTGCAGTTCTATACCTTGAATGAACATCATCTCTATTTTGCATTAAGTCATTCGGAGACGACTTCTTTTCTTGGGGGGGATGATGTTGTTGGGAATAATCATTATGTTATGTTGTCATATTATGTTTATGTTGTTGTCGGTAATAATGAGTTACAACAGTCGGTTATTTAGTCATCCCGAAGGGTAGTTGGACGCGACAGTTGGTTGCACCCCTTCGGGTATTATATATTGCGTACCTTTCCTTCGAAGTAGCGGCATGATAGTCGTATCTGGGTGCACTTGATGTACATGGACTGTTGAATTAATACATAGACTGGTTCTTAAATATATTCTCATTATGTTCTGTGCATTTACTTTCTGCGTTTAATCGTTTACCCGTAGGTGGCAAACAGAGCACACCTTGACTTCTTCTATCCTTCTAGGAAGCATTTTAAGATTTGGATTCAAGATGATTTGGTTTCAAGATGATTTGACGTTTGTTTACAATCAACTCATAATTTGCTAAGGAATCTTCTACCCAACAATGCAGTGTTGGAAGACTTACAACAAAGAATCTTCTACCCAATAACTCAGTGTCGGAAAATCCTCTTACAATCCTCTACCTCTCAAGCAAGCATTGCGACAAGTATGTAAATTTTATAGAATGTCAAGTATAAGTACACTTTAGATATTGGGAAATGCAAGTAACATCTAATTTGATGCTCTCTTCAAGATTCACAAACTATACTTTGATAGAATTTGATGTAGTTGGAGGTTGCGGGTCCAACAAAGCACAAGCTAATCACGTAGCTTAATGCAAACACAAACAATTGTTAGCACACCAATATAGCTTTCAAACACATTGCATAGTGGAATAATAGATATTAACACAAAATACTGATTTATTGATTCATAAACTACAATTTCAAGGAAGCTTCATTGAGCTTATGACATGCTAGGCCTCAATCATTTGATTACAAGGCAGATCAATGAAGAGATTTCAAAATGCAGAAACTTAAAGTGATGCTTATTCTTCTATTCTTGTGTTGGCCTTCTCTAGACTTCTCCTCTAATTTTCTTACTGACTCATAACTTTATTCTTGCCTTTGAATCGTTGGTCTCAAATGATATCAAACTCTCCTTTATATAGGTGGATGTAAAATGATGTGCCATTTGAAAATATATTACACCAACATAGGGGAATGTGATAAGGGTCATGTGTCTCAATATTAATTTTTTTAAGTTGGCCTTGGAATTGGATGCATCACCTTCTATAGTGTGTGCTCAATGGTAACAATGTAACATGCAAATTCATCTTCAACTGTTCACCTTGAGCTAAGAACCTTCTAATGTAATGTGGTTTTGTACATGACCCATGTTAGGAACCATAGGAATTGGTGTGAGATTCAAGAGTTTGCCACTAGTCCAAAACAAGGTTTGCCATTCAATGCATAGTCCAGTATAGGTCTTCGCGATGATAGCATAGATGTGGTGACCATATCTTCATGAATTTTGGAAGGAACGTATAGAATGTGTTGTGGAGCTCATCTTGAGTTGTGTTCTAGATCACAACTCAAGATATGCAATTGAGAGGCAATGCATCATGAGGGATTGTGCTTGTTGTGACAGATATGAAGCTTTAAAAAATAAATGCAAATGTGGTAAGATGTGCTGCAAACTTGCTGCACTCTATTGCAAAACAATTAGAAAACATTCAAAATACTTACAAAACAAACAAACAATAAAATAAAATTATTTTGATAAATACAGGATTGCTTAAGACCAGGGATGCTCTTGCATCACTATTTGATTTTGTGCAATTCTGGGTAATTGTACTATGATATAAGTTATTTTGATTTATCTTTTTAATATATACATGTAAACTTGGAGAAATGCTAGATTAAATTTAAGACTGTCTAGGACAATAAAATTTTAACTGCAACCTATATTCCTGTAAATTTTCAAGTGTCTGTTGTAGTCTAATCCAGTAAATCAATCCAAAGCTTCTTGACAAGCCTTCAAAGATGAATGCCCCTCTATAAAAATTAGATCTAGAAGCTCTTTGAAAATTTAACATTTTGCCACTCTCAGATATAGTAATATTGCTGACATTGAAGATGAAAACATGAGATTTCTCTATTTTAATTCTCTGCTCTCAAGACCACTCACAAATGGAAATAATCTATTTAGAGTTAGAATCTCTTTTGACTATTGCAGTGTTTGTTCTTTTTGTATCATCAAGTTAAAGCATGTTACCTACGTTATACATGATACCTGAGAAAGAATATAAAAACTGTTATTGAGCATTTGCTTCTTTAATTGATCATTTCAAACTCTCATCTAAGAGGATATAGAGGACAAGGAATCTCTCCAAGTATGATTGAAAATATTGTTAGTTATTGATTGGCCATCCATTCCTACATCTATTAGACTGTTTGAGTATCCGTGTTTCCTTAGCACATGCCCCTAGAAGAGTCAATTAACTTTGCAATAGGCCTTTTCCATACAAAGCTTAGCTATGATTCATTTGCCTTTGGTTTGATCAAAGGAATGCCTTAATTTGTAGTTCATTATGATTCTGTTCAAAAGTTTGTTTTCTTGAACAAGTGCTCACCCTTCATTGGTTGAGAACAGGATGTGATATTTACTATACTAGGTAAGAAAACTGTATAATTACATTGCTGAAATTAGAATCAGAAACATGATGAACTGTCAATAAAGCTGTTCCCCTAAACTAGGAATTTATTTTAGATCTATTCTGACAATCAATGATACTCTTAAATGAGCCAGTTAATATGTTATGAGTTGCCAATGACTTACAAAAGGCATGTTCTTCTTATACCTATTGAAAAACATATTCACAACCAATATTTCATGTTACAACCAGGATTCAACCTTCTCTTTCCACTTAGGCCACACCAGGATGTGCATTTGTCATCATTTTAGTTACTATGCACAAGACAGGAATCAGATGCACCTTTCTTCTTCCAGATTACCATGAGCATTTCCATGTCGGTAATTTGTGGAAATTAGTAGGATTTCATTCGGTATAAGCTGCTTCTGTGGGATGCTTTTTGCCTCATAACGAGACTCTCGGCTAATAATCATATGCACATTCTGTATTGGAGGTTTGAAATGTAATTTTTTTTTTGTTTCTTTCCTAGAGGTTTGTGAAGATCAGCCATTTAGCACACTGTTTGTCACATTCTTATCTTGAATACTGCTGCCAGGTTGAAAAAGATAATTGCATCCTTGCGTGCAGGAGCAGAATATACTGATATACCACTTCAAAATTGCATCCTTCTGTCAGGATGCCAAGCAGGAGTATGTGCAGCTCAGCGCATAGGAATGCCTTGCATTGTCATTCGGAGCAGGTAATAACTGTTTCTGTGTAGTAAATAGATACATTGATGTATGATGAAGTGTAGTAAATGTATGAACTATGATATAGGTCTTTACATATACAATAGTTTGCATTTAATTGTACCTTAAGTTTCTATAGAACTTTAAATGTGTATATTCTTGAATAAGCATCATATCTCATAGGCAGAACAATGAATGTAAATGCACAAAAGAGAATACAGCTCTCTACACATGTGATGCTAGTTGGCTTTCACTTGCATGCCTCTTTAAGTTGTTGTGACTTTATAGTCTTGCGTGTTTCTATCTTGATCTATCACCAGCAATATTAGGTTTGGGGGTGCTTGGTGCAATCTCTCTGATTTACTTATTTATAAACTAAAAAGTCTGATTTACAAACATTTGGTCATCTTCATTTTTGTAGAATAGAAACTGGTGGTATCCCTGATGAGTTAGATGCTTGTGGAAGAATTGTGCGAGTTTTGTCTGCATCAATGTTTTGGATCACACTCAATGACCCATCATTAGGATAAAGAAAAAAGATAGGTGAGTTTCTGACTAAGTTCGGTAAGAACCTTGTGATGCTAATGGGGAGAGTCTAGAAAGCATGCAAAGTGAGAAAGGAAAACCATTTCACAAAAATAGAAAATCAGAATAAAGTGAAGAGGTGGTGGCATCCCTTGCAAAAGGTTAGACTTCAATTTTTAGAACCTACTAGAGACTGAATGAAAAGTTTGTACTCTAAGTTACACCATTTGGATGAATCTTGCTTTTCTGAAAGTGTGAAATATCAGTGTATTAATATGCTGTTCACTTATTACGATTCATTATTCTCTTTGAAAAAAATTGAAAATACAAAAAGCGTGCAAAAGAAAATGTCATTTCAATGTTTAAACATTATTTTAAATTTAGACATTACCGGAAGCATAGATCTGTCCTCATATTTTAGTTTTTTGTTAAAAAAGGACCTCGTCATACTAGATAGAAATCAAAGTGTACATATTCGACTATGCTAGACCCGAAAACTATTAGTCCAAGCATGGGCAAAATAGAGAGAAGTATACATATTAGAATTCATTGGGACAAATCAAAATCTTTAATCTTTCTCAGATCATTTTGAAGCTTGGTTGGTCACCAGTGAGGGGGAGAACTGTAACAAATGAGGTTGTGGTTGTCAAGAGTCCAATTAGCTAGATCATCCGCTACTTTATTGCATTCTTTAGGAACATGGCTGAAACGAACCTCCTAGAACTTACCTTGCAATCTTTGAATCTTCTCTAACTGTCTTGCTATTTGCGAATTTTTGTAGATCTATGCTGAATTTAAATGTAAAATATGTTTGACTATATTATACATTCCAGATGCCTTGGAAAATGTAACAAAGAACATACAAGTAGCCAGATTTGTACAACTTTGCTCCGTTGTATCATTACATTAAGATTGTTGGAATGTATTTGTTAGCCATTGCAAACCAAGCATGTTCAATGCTTTGGGAAACAATAATATGACAAGATCCATTGGCTGACCCATTAAGACTTTCAAAGGGTGATTGATCCATAATTGACTACAAAACTATGCATTTGTAAATTAGTGGTCAAACAATTGTTTTTTTCTTTTGGATAATATTATGGGGATATATAATGGGTCTTCAACTCAAAACACAAGAAAAATATAACTATAAAAGGAAGACTAACAAAGGCTTGCATGAACAGTCCTTGTGGGGGTGTAGCAAGCAAAAGCAGCATTAAAAACCCAAGGGAAAAACCAGCAACCAAAACACAAAATAAAACTGTTGGAATCCAAGAACACTGAGAGGGGGGGGTGAATCAGTGTTCTCCCGGAATGATTAATTTTAACCTTATTAGCACAACTTAAAAACCGGTATGCATAAAAGCAATAACAAGAAGTAATAATGCAACCACAAAGATGAACACCATAACACCATAGATTTATACGTGGAAAACCTCAATGAGGAAAAATGACGGCTGGATTGGAGACCCACAATATCTATCCACTGATTAGATAAATAAATATTACATATAAGGGGTCTGCACATGCAGGAAGGCCAACAGCCTAGAGCGCACTTCTCATCACAAAAGGAGCCTCATGGACTACAAGAAATCTTCGGACTACAATCCAGAAAGAAGAGTGAACTGCAAGAATATCATCTCCTATGCTTGAGTACAGTTCCGATTAAGCTCAATGCCGGAGATCTTAAACCTCTTACACAAACCCAATTCGATCACCTATGATCAACCAAATCCTCTGCATATGCTTACAACTTTATTCGCACACAGATAATCCCATAACCTATGACTGATGATCTACAAAGAGATCTTACATCATAGTTATACAAACCCAGGACCTAAACAATTAGGTCGGCCACCTAAAAGATAATATAATAAATCCATTACATAAACCCGCAAACCAATGATAACCCAAGTCGGCCTAAGACCGAAAAAACATTAACCAACCAATAAAACCAACCAGTAACACATCGGGAGCATCCACCAACACATTACATAAACCAGTCCATAACCTAACAGAATAGCACCGGACCTAAAATAGGTCGCCATAAGCCAAATGCAACACCACCAATCAACTAGAATACGAACATGATAACCATCAGCATCTCGAGAACCTTCTAGAAGCCACACAAACACCACTTATCGAATCCATCAAAAGATGTTCAACAAAGCTCTGCCGATAAAACCCTTACTTGTAACCAAAAGGCTTACCAAAACATATGATAGCTTCTAGATCACCAAATCCCGAACCAACTGAATGTGACATGCACATGAATTACCGAACCAAACCAATTCCACCAAACTGAATGTATCGGAGAATACCAGAGATGATCTGCAGATCAACATCACAATCCAACCACACTACCGGAACCCAGTAGACAACCAAACAAGCTAGTGTTGACATCAATGCAACACATAATCAATTCCTCCAAATTGCCAACAAAAACAACATTGAAACCTCAAAATCCAAAGGGTAAAACCCCCAATCTACCAACCCAAATAACTTCATTCCCCTTATTCACTTGATCGAAATCTCAACTCTTCCAATCATCTACAACAATTTGGACATGGTAGGTTGTTCCCAATCATCCAGTTGATGTTGCGCCTACTGTGAAATGTAATAACCACCCCTTTTTCTGACAATTTTCAACTAAATCAAAGCTACAATGCATCGCCCTTATCACTTCTTGATCATTAAGTTCCCAAGATGGGCAAGGTGAGAGCATATGGTGTATAGGACCACAACCAATTATCGGAAATCAGTAGTATTGAAAGAAACACACTAGGTGGCAAAGATGGCCAAATCTTCACTTTTTCAATGGAGTGTGCTATGCAAGATCTTAAAGGAAACACTTCTACACTTATTCAATGGAGTGTGCAATTTCAATGAGCACCAGTAACTTCTCACTTATTTAGTAGAGTGCAGTTACACAAGCACAATCACTTCTCTCTTATTCAACAGAGTGCAATAACATAAGTATGGTCACTTCTCGCTTATTAAATAAGTGTAGTTAGACAAGCATAGTCACTTCTTGCTTATTCAGTAGAGTGTGCAATTATAAGAAGATGTAATGATGAAACCATTGGCAGTACTACCATCAAGGGCATTACAAAATATCAATTTGCTACTAATTGAAGATTGAACGATGAGTAATGGCTGCAAATAAGATCTTGTAATAATCTGATCCAAGCTAAACAATATTGCTGCAATAAATAATTAAAATAATGGAGCACTGACATCACTTAGTCCATACTAAATATTGTACTTGTTGAAGCTCTAGCCTTGCAGGTGATGGAGGATGCATCACAGTGTAAGCATACTGAATACTTTGAATTTACTGAGCTCACGGTTTTGATATAAAATGTAGTACTGTCAAAACCCTAGACCAGCATATAAAATCATCAAGAATCCTTCAAACATGACAATGTACACCTCCAGTTTACTAAATCCATCAACATTAACCCCAAGGTGCCTCACAAAGAAAGAGGGTTTCTTTCATGCCCAACTCACATGCCCTAATCAAGAATGGTACGCCTTGTACCTGGGCTGTACAATATCCATCGAGAGGCAATGATACTCTTTGAAACTCCTGCAAACCAGCAGTTAACCAATACAAATAGGAGTGGCCTAGTCGTAGAATCAACTTCAATGTGTTTTTGTGGGCATTTGTACTAAAAAACTCTAACCACAAGTTGCAAATGATCAGTAGACCTGCTAAAGAAAAGGTATGACCCAACAAGGAAATAACAATCTTCACAACACTAAAATATTTTTTAAATAATCTTTGGTTTCGTTAGTCCAAAAGAAACTTCCATAACCCAATTCAAAACACATTGAAATTTTTGTTACAAACAATCAACATAAAGAAAAGTTCCTTTGTCAAACTAAATAATAAAGCTTTTATGAGAGCAAAGTCCACCATGTTCCTAGGTGTTCCCTTGAAGGCACAACTTAACACACTTTTTAATAAGTAATTATACTTTAGTTGCCTTTTTAAAATTTCCTCCTTAGGACAACTTAATTTAATAAATTTAATTATTCACCCAAGTTGCGAAAAATACCAAAATGAGATAGATATGAAATTCTAACCATATCATATAACCTTTGAGGATTTAAGATGATGAATGGAAACAACTTGGCATTTGTTTAAAACTAGCATGCTTCTCCAAAAAGTTTGAAGAGCTCCCAAAAGGATGGGATTGCATTATAAAAGCACCATGAGGCTCACGAAGATTATTTGACTCATTGCCATGAACAAGACCATTGTTTGATCAATCTTGCGCTCTCCAATAAATTTGTGTGAGATTTGCCAAGATCAAGTGGCAATGGAAAGCACAAATAAGAGAGACAAAATATATGATAGAAATAAACTGTATTCTATCAAGATGAAAATACTGATCAACTGGATCATCAATTGTTACATACAATGGATATGAGCTTGCTTATATAGGCAAGGCTATATGGATATGTGAGCACACAACCATGACATGTGGCTCAATAAGAAACAAGGGTAGGTAGGAAATAGGTGTGGGTAGGTAGGAGAAACAATATAATAGTCCACATGAGGTGGATCACCCACTGAATGTGGAGTGTAACAACAAGATCAACACCATAAAAGGTGGAAATTCTCCTACACACACTATCCCAATGTGGCACAAACACCCAAGTGTCTCATACCCAAACTACTATGAAATGCATTTCCTAAGTAAACTTAAGTAAGGTGTAATAATATCCAAGATGAATAATTATTTACACCAACACCCCCCCTTAAGTGCAACTAAGCAATGCAAGATGGGTCCCGGCTACGAGGCCATGTTAGGTACCCATGTACAAATGCAAATGCATGAAAACCAATGCAAGGAAATCTCTCACAAAATGAGGAAAGAGAGAAAAACCCAATGGGAAAAAACCCTCCCCCAAAAAAGAGATAAAAACTAGATACAAAGAACTCTCATAGAAGTATGTGAAGGACAAAACCCCATGTGAGGAAAAAGTCCCCCCCATATGAGAGAAGAAGAAGAGAGACTAGGAAGCCGCCCCTCAATCTGGAATCTGCACCAATGATAGAAGCTCGAAGATGAATGAAGAAACTGCTCCATGAATGTTGAACAACATTCCTCCCCTTAGGAAGAAACAAAACCAAACGTGTATCCATGAAGTCTCCCCAACCATGAAAGGAAGATGGAGAAAAAATATTCATGATGAAAGGAATCTCTGAAAACTGCTCAAGTGTGTCCCCATGTCGATGCTGAAAGGTACCCCCTCCAAAGGTGGTAAACTATGCCACACTGCTGAAAAGGGCACTCCAAGATCTAGTGGAGATGAATGTAGAACAATATCCAAAGACTCATATGTCTCCTCAAAAGATAAAGAGACCTCCTCCAAGTGTTGTACAAAAGTATCCACAATCATGTCAACCTCTAAATATTGATCATGTAGAGAATGCACAAGAGAGTCAGAGTTATCCCTCGCAACAATCAAAGAAGGATCATCTTCATCAAAGAGAAGATGAATGTCATGAATGGTGTCTCCCAAATCCGCAATGTAGGAGTCCACAAACAAACCTGCAATGTCTGTCAAGTAGGCATCCCAATCAACTAAAGCTGGAAGACATGAAATATCCTGCTGCACTGAATCATAAGAAGGCAAAACTGTCGCACTAGTTGCATCATCAGGTGCAATAGGTGGTGTGATATCAATAGAAGGAGATGAAATGCAAGGCTCAAGAATGGGGTCACATGTGAGAATCCCCAAGTTCAAATGCCCAAAGTTCTCCTCAAAATCTGAATTATCAACATAGGAAGAATCAACCTCATCAATAGGACCAAAATCTGAAAAAGAGTACAACCGAGATGAATGATCAACCACCCCAGTCGCAATGATAGCTCCACTCTCCAAGTCTCTAATGATAACTGAATCAAGTGTGAACTCCACAGTTTTCCTAGTTGCCCCACGTGTGATTTGATAGATGGAAAGAAAATTATTTGTCAAGTGGGGTACACACAACACGTCATTGAAGGAGTTATCCCCAATGGCAATAGATCCTTTCCCAATCACATCCATGTATGTATGATTGCCCATCAAAATATGCGGCATGTGGCAAGGCTCAAATGTAGAAAACATAGACTGCGAAGATGCCATATGATGAGAAGCCCCTGAATCTAGAAGCCATCTCCCTGAATCATGACTTGTAGTAGCACAAAGAGCTTGTCCCTTTCCTTTATCTGTCCCAAAAGAGTGATCCTTTCCTTTATCGTTGGAAGAAGAAGCCGATGTAGACATTCTAGAAGGTAGGTTGATTCTATTCTTCTCAAGAAGATTCTTCAACTCATCAATATCCTTCTTATAACAATGATGTTCATCGTGTTCTGACTTCTTGCAATATCCAAAAAAGATTGTCCTTATGTGATTTCCTCTTAGGTGAGAATGGTGAATCACCTTGTTGTGGAGAGGAAGATTGTGCTCCATCTTGTTGTGGTTTAGACTTAGGTTGCTTTTGATTCTCTTTGTTAGCCACCAAAACTTGTGACTTTGAAGATTTGAGAATCCCTATCGTGGTCAACTTAGATTGCTCAAGTATCAACATCTCCGTGAATGAATCAAATGAGGGAGAAGTGTATGAGGAACCTTGAGCTAACCTATGGGTGTGAAAGCTAGATACAAAGGTTGCATACTCTGAAGGAAGCTTGTCCAACAAGTTATAAACCAAATGAGCATCCTTTTTGTCAATTCCGGAATCCTTTAGCTTTGCTCTTAACTCAGTAGCTTTTGTGACATAATCTTGGATTGTATCAAAATCTTTGGGATCCAAAGTTGTGAGTTCACTATCAAGCTTGTAGCCCTTAATCTCATCAACTTGACCATACAATTTCTTAAAAATATCCCAAGCCTCTTTAATTGTTGTACACTTATCAATGTGAAAAATGAGGTCATCTGATACATACTTTCTAAGAGTTCCAAGTGCCATAGCATTCTTAGTAAGCCATTCAATTTGAGCATTAGGATCAGCCTTAGGATCAGGTGGTGCTGTAATAGTTTCATTTACATAATGAATGAGTCCTTTTTCCATTAGTTTACTCCGTGCCTTAATTTTCCATGATGCATAATTATGAGGAGTTAAAAGTGGAAATTTAGGAGAACCCATAGCACCAAAATGAAAAAACACAAGATAGAGAGAGGCACAATCACATAAGACACCTCCAAAAAATACTCAATCAAAAAATCCCCCCAAAATGGTGATTTTGACACTTTATACTTAGTGCGTATACAATGAGCCACTTGCAAAACAAGGCAAAGTGGACTTCTGATTTCAATTTACAACTTCTCAAAATGAGATCTAAGAGACTTCAACAAATACTGCTAGTGATCTAAACTGAGATCCAAGCAAAATGCAAGTACCAAATATGCCAAAAATGGCCAAATACTGAAAGTACAGTTTCTACTTAAAATCACTGCAAACAGATGGCAGATTATGAAAGAAGATGAAAAAATATGCACTTAAAAAAAAACGGCACCTGAAAAGAAGTCCATATGAACCCAAATGAAGCCTTCAAAGTTGTAAAAACCGGGATTTCACTATTTTTGAAAAATCTGTACCCAAAAATCAGAAAACTTTTGCACCATTGTACAGATCACGAAATTCTACCCCAAAACAAAAAAAATTGCTCGAAAAAATGATTCCGGATGAGTGAGATATCGCTATTTGAAAAATGCCTGCAAAATTATAATTTCTGGAAAATTTCTGCCGCAGCATCAAACTTCAAATGCCTCTAGATTTAGCCTCCGAAGTCCGATTTGGATGAAACAAAAGGCAAAACTGACTTTCTTGGATCTTCTCAATCCAATGGTGACCTCAAATTTGACCCATCAAGTTTCAATAAAAACTTGCAATAGAAAGATCCAAAATACACAACCCCAAATAGCATCAAATTTCTCTCAATTAGCAAACCAATGACACTCTAATGGCTCTGATACCATGTGAGATTTGCCAAGATCAAGAGGCAATGGAAAGCACAAATAAGAGAGACAAAATATATGAGAGAAATAAATTGCATTCTATCAAGATGAAAATATTGATCAACTGGATCATCAATTGTTACATACAATGAATATGAGCTTGCTTATATAGGCAAGGCTATATGGATATGTGAGCACACAAACATGACATGTGGCTCAATAAGAAACAAGGGTAGGTAGGAAATAGGTGTGGGTAGGTAGAAGAAATAATATAATAGTCCACATGAGGTGGATCACCCACTGAATGTGGAGTGTAACAACAAGATCAACACCATAAAAGGTGGAAATTCTCCTACACACACTATCCCAATGTGGCACAAACACCGAAGTGTCTCATACTCAAACTACTATGAAATGCATTTCCTAAGTAAACTCAAGTAAGGTGTAATAATATCCAAGATGAATAATTATTTACACCAACAATTTGGTGTTCTCCTTTGTGCACCAATTAGCATACAAAAAACTCGGAAAATAGGTTAATTGTTCACAAATTGATTATGCTTGAGAAGGGGACATTACAGTCCTCCTTTACAATTGCTTGTCCTCAAGTAATTGCAAGTTTGCATCTTTCAAAATCTGCTCATTCTTCCAAATACCATCCTCAACAGGAAAGATAATTTTTGATGCTCCTCTTTCTCAACATGTGCTCCCAAAAAATCAATCACTGCTTTAGGAATTAGGATGAGTTTCCTTTCTTCATCCAAATTAAGTAACTTTGAAGAGGCAACCACATTGTGTCCAAGTGCCTTCTTGAGGCAACACACATGGAAGATATTATGTACTTTGCTATCTTCAGGTAATTCCAGCTCATATGCCATTTCTCCAATATGTTTTGTGATCCTGAATGAGCAATAAAATCATTGCTTGAGAATTTTTGATCCACTCCTTATAGAGTAGATTGTCTCTAGGGTCCTACCTTAGATACACCATATCTCCTAACTCAAGTGTGGGCACTATATGGTGCTGATATGTATACAACTTTTACTGCTTTTGTGCATGTTGAAGGTTGTCTTTCAAGGATTTCATGATATCTTGACTCTGCTGCAATGAATCCTTAGCTTGGGCAACTCTGCTATCACCAAATAGGAGATTAGTGAAGCTAGGAACTTCATATCTATAAAGTGCCATAAGTGGAGACATTTTTATTGACATGTGATAGGTTGAGTTCTAACAACATTCTCTTAAATGCAGCCATCTTACCCAAGCCTTTTGCTGTCTTGAAACATAGTTTAAAAATAGTTTTTCCCCCACTTGTTTACAATCTCTATTTGCCCATTGATTTGTGAGTGGTAATTGGTACAAGGAATGAGTTCAGCTCCTCCCAAGTTGAAGAGTTCTTGTCAAAATAGACTTAGGAACCCACTGTGCCTATCACTAACAATGTTTTTTGGCATGCCATGTAGTCAAAACACTTCTATAAAGAATAAATCAGCCAACTGAGTTGCTCTAAAGTTTACAAAAATAGCAAAGAAGTGTGTGAATTTGGTCAATCAATTAACAACAACATAGATATAATCTTTTGTAAATGTTGTTCAATTTACAATTCAATATGCAAGATGTATTCTAATTTTATTCTTTATATCTATGTATTATCTATCTCTGTTATAATTTTGACTATCTTCTTTGTTTGACAGGTAAGAGGAGTATTTATCGATTTCAATATCCTCTTCACAAATACCAAATGATATATATATATATATATGAGAGGGGAGGATCAAGCAGTGCCTTGACCGGTCATGTCTTATGGACATGACCGATCAAGACACTACTTGATCGCACCCCTTTGCATATGTTAACAACCGGTGTTTTAATTATTTACCAGCCCGATATTAATCGGGGTTCACGTAACATAATATATATGCCAATCGGTATTAACGGTGTTGTTTGGTGTGGCATATTAACCGATAGTAATCGGTGTCTCTGTTAACCAACACCGATCACTAACTAAAGGTTGTATATATTAAACGGTGCATACTATGCCACCCGATAGCAACTCGATAATCTTATTTCATTTGCTGGGAACACATCCGATATAGATCGAGATAGATGGTTAACTTAATAACTATCGTTTATCACCAATGTGCCATGCCATAACATGATTATCGATATTGATATAAATGAGGAATGATTATCAAATAAAATAGCTTGAAGTTTTCTTAATAGTATAATCGATAGGATAAATGATTGAATGAGAGACTTCATTTATCTCTCATTCAATCATTTATCTTACCGTAGCTACCATGCATTAACACTCCCTCTTAGCTAGGTAAGATAAATGAGAGCAGTGTATCAAGCATCACAATTTAAATGATGGTTAGCATTCTTTACACAATCTAACTTTCTAGGAAATCATATCACCTAATCACATGATATGAAGTATCACCTAAACACCTGATGCAAAAGTCCATCACATCGATCTTGTGATGACAGGATATCACCTTAGCACGTGATATCAGTATTGTCTAAGCACGCAATACTTAAGGATAATTATATGAGAAAATATTCAATTCTCATCTTTATCCAAGTTGTGGTAGGTGCACTAACATTTCATATAAATGTTTTACCACAACACAATCATGGCTCATCCATGATACACTAGAGATCCAACATGATAACTGGTTTGGACATTATAAGATTGTCACCTTATAATGTCTTCATACAAGTGTTCGTTATCTTGAGAGATCGTCACCTCTTAGATATGAACTCAGGGGATAAAAATCCAAAATGTCCTATCATGACAAAGAAGTTTACACATTAAACATCTTATTGATATGTAAATATAGATTACAAAGCAAATTACCTTTCTATCATACCTAAACCTTTTCTGAAGTGATCAACCTTCACCCTGGAAAGAAGTTTGGTCAGAATATCTGCTGTTTGATCTCTTGTACAAACATATTCTAATTGAATTACATTTTTGTCTACCATATCTCGCACATAGTGGTATGGGATCTCAATATGCTTGGATCTGTCATGGAACACTAAGTTAACTGAAAGTTTTATGCAACTCTGATTGTCACAGTGTATAATAGTGGGTTTCATAGGTTCTCCAAACAACCCCACAAGCAACTTTCTAAGCCATACTACCTCTCGAGCAGCCATAGAAGCTACAATGTGTTCTGCTTCGGTGGAGCTTTGTGCTACAAAGGACTGCTTCCTGCTGATCCAAGATATCATGGTTGAACCCAGATTGAAGCAACACCCTGAGGTGCTTTTTCTGTTAGTTACACTTTCAGCCCAATCTGAATCTGTAAATCCATGTAGGTTTATGTCAACTTTCTCAGATTTGAGACTAAGGTTTAGAGTACCTTGTAGGTATCTCATGATGTGCTTTACTGCAACCAGGTGTATCTCCTTAGGTTCACACATGAATTGACTTAAGACATTAACTGCATAACAGATATCTGGCCTTGTATTCACCAGGTACATCAGGGACCCAATCATCTGTCTGTATTGAGTAGAGTCAGTGGGTTGTGACTCTGCTGCTGCTTCTTTAAGTTTATGTAAATTGGTTTCCATAGGAGAGGTCATGGGCCTACAGTTTAGCATTCTGAATCTCTTCAATATATCCAAGGTATACTTTCCTTACTTTAGTATAATATTGTCAGAATTCTGCCATACTTCCAATCCTAGGAAGTAATGAAGGAGTCCTAAGTCCTTCATATCAAATTCTTTGGATAGATCTTTTTTGCATTGATCTATAAGACGATCATTTCCTGTGATTAATAAGTCATCAACATTAGCATATCACCTTTATTTCTTTTGTAGTAGAGATTAGGATCTGCATCATTTTTAGAAAAGCCTAGTCCTGAGAGATAGGTGTCAATTCTTTCATACCAGGCCTTGGGAGCTTGTTTAAGCCCATAGAGAGCTTTCTTGAGTCTGCACACATGAGACTTTGCATCATAAATTTCAAACCCTTCAGGTTGCTCTAAATAGACTTCTTCTGAGATCTCACCATTTAGAAATGTTGTCTTAACATCCATCTGGTGTACCTTCCACCCCTTAGCTGCTGCAATGGCTAATACAGCTCTTAATGATGTATATCTGGCAACAGGTGCAAAAGTTTCTTCATAATCTATTCCTTCTCTTTGAGAGAACCCTCTAGCTACAAATCTAGCCTTGTGTTTTTCAATACTACCATCTGCAGCATGTTTGATCTTAAAAAGCCATTTAGATGAAACAACAGATTTCTTAGTTGGCCTAGGAACAATCTCCCAAACATCATTTTTCATAATGGACTGATACTCTTTAGACATGGCATCCTTCCATACTTGATGTTCAAGAGCCTCTGATACATTGTTTGGTTCGACTTTAGAGAGATCATTCATAAGGGCAACATAGCTAGTGAATTTGTTAGGCGTTTTGCTTTCCCTGAAGGTTCCTGGAGGAGCAACAAACTTCTGGGCTTCTGCTACAGTTTTGGTGGCCCATAGTGGTCTTTTCTTGAGGTTTTCTCTAGGTGGACTTTGAGTTTCATTTATAGTTTCCTCATGATTCTCCCTCTGAAGCTCAAGCGTAGGATCTCTATCTATGCTAGGGGTGGGGATATAGACTTCAGGGTCTAGAGAGCTTTGGGCTCTTTTGAAGGCTAAGTCTTCTTCAAAGATCACATCCCTGCTTAATTCAATATTCTTTTGACTAGGTATATAGATCCTGTAAGCCTTGGAGGTTTCACTATATCTTACAAAGATTCCCCTTTTCCTAGAAGGCTCTAGTTTTAATCTTTTCTCCTTAGGTACATGAATATAGACAGGGCATCCAAATATCCTAAGGTCGCTAATATCAGGTTTTGATTTAGTAAAGACTTCCTCAGGGGTCTTATCTTCAAGATGAGAGTGGGGACATCTGTTTTGAATATATACAACAGTGCTAGTTGCTTCTGCCCAAAGATTGATATTTAGATTCTGATCAAGAATCATAGCTTTGGCAGCTTCAACTATTGTTTTGTTTTTCCTTTCAGCTATCCCATTTTGTTGGGGGTTATAAGGTATTGTTAACTCCCTCTTAATCCTTGAATTTTTACAAAGCTCTTTAAATATTTCTGATGTGTATTCCCCCCCATTGTCAGTTCTTAGGGTTTTAATTTTATTTCCTGAGTAGTTCTCTGTTAGTGATTTGAATTCTTTAAACCTATTAAGGATCTCTTCTGATTCTTTACATTTCATAAAGTAGATCCAAGTTTTCCTAGATTAGTCATCAACAAATATTACATAATACAAAAATCCCCCCAATGAAAGCATGGACATAGGTCCACATACATCAGAATGAATTAACTCTAAAATTTTACTTGTTTTCCTAATACTATTCTGAAAAGCACCCTTAGTACTTTTACATAGGGCACATCCTGTGCATGCCCCTGAATGATATTGCTTTAACTTAGGTAGACTTGTGACAAGGTCTCCCATTAATGATAAAGCTCTAAAATTTAGGTGGCCTAGTCTTTTATGCCAGATTTCATTGGCATCTGTGGTCTCATGAATTAGGGCTAAGTTGGGCTTTGTACATAGCTCATACAAATAGCCTTGTCTTTAACCAATTGTTTTAGCTTTCTTGATGGATGAGTTCTTTGGCCAAGCCAATACTTTGTTGTCCATGAAGGTTACTCTGTATCCATTGTCCTCCAGTGCTGATATTGAGACTAGATTTCTCTTGATGCCTGGAACATATAGCACTCCTCTAAGTTGTAATGATACACCCGACTTTAGTTTGATGGTGCAGGTTCCAACTCCTTTGACAGGGTGTGTAGAGTCATCTCCGATAGTTACTTCCTCATCATTTTTCTCTTTCATTGAGTCTAATACTTCTCTGAAACCTGTGATGTGTCTGAATGAGCCACTGTCGATCACCCAGGAGTTCACTTTATTTGATGCTTGTTTTGTGAGTGCTGAATAGAGTACATACTTCTTGGAGTCCTCTTCTCTTTTGGATTTTCGTGTTTTGGCAAATGTGGCCTGTTTAGCTCTTTCTGGACATTTGGCAACATAGTGCCCAAATTTGTCACATCTGTAACATTGAATCTAGGAGAGGTCCTTTTTGAAGGAGTTCTTGCCGTGACGACCTTTTCTCTTCCTGAATTGCTTTTGCAAGCCTTTCTTATTTGAGTTCGTATTAAGAACTTGAAGATCTTCATCTATATTCTTCTGTTTGATCCCTTTCTTATTTTGCCTTGATTCCTCTTGGAGACAACCAGCCTTTAGCCTATCGAATTTTGGGAAGTTATCCCTTGCATTGATGCCTTGGACGAATGTTTCCCATATGCTAGGCAACCCATCAAGAGCAATGAGGGTTAATTCTTTGCTTTGGATCTCATATCCAAGGGTTGTCATCTCATCCCTTGGGGCAGATATTCGCATGAAGTAGGCATTGACTGATTCTCCTTTTATCATGGCTATGTGATTTATATCTCTTTTTAGAGCCAAGGTTCTACTGGCATTAGATATCTCAAAAGCGTCTTCAAGTGCTTTGAACATGTTGAAGGCTGTTTCATGTTTCCTTATAATGGGAATAATGTTGTTCCTTACCCCATCAACTATGATTTTGATAGCCTTATCATTTCCTTCTCTCCAAACTGCTTTGTCAGGTTCAGTCTCAGGTTCTTCAGTTTCAGTCTTTACAAATGATTCGACTTTATTTTCTTTTAGAATCATTTGAATTCTGAATTTCCATGCGGAGAAGTCATCACCTCCTCCGATTCTGTCTTCAAATCTGATAGTGCTAGCCATTGATAGGATTGAGATGTTGAATATATGCTTGATTTGAATTTTACGTAAAATTGAACAGCCTCAGGTTCGATTTAACTATAGCTCTAATACTATGTAAATGTTGTTCAATTTACAATTCAATATGCAAGATGTATTCTAATTTTATTCTTTATATCTATGTATTATCTATCTCTATTATAATTCTGACTATCTTCTTTGTTTGGCAGGTAAGAGGAGTATTTATCGATTTCAATATCCTCTTCACAAATACCAAATGATATATATATATGAGAGGGGAGAATCAAGCAGTACCTTGACCAATCATGTCTTATGGACATGACCGATCAAGACACTACTTGATCGCACCCCTTTGCATATGTTAACAACCGGTGTTTTAATTATTTACCAACCTGATTTTAATCGGGGTTCATGTAACATAATATATATGCCAATCGGTATTAACAGTGTTGTTTAACATGGCATATTAACCGATAGTAATCGGTGTCTATGTTAACCAACACCGATCACTAACTAAAGGTTGTATATATTAAACGGTGCATGCTATGCCAGCAACTCGATAATCTTATTTCATTTGCTGGGAACACATCCGATATAGATCGGGATAGATGGTTAACCTGATAACTATCGTTTATCACCAATGTGCCATGCCATAATATGATTATCGATATTGATATAAATGAGGAATGATTATCAAATAAAATAGCTGGAAGTTTTCTTAATAGTATAATCGATAGGATAAATGATTGAATGAGAGACTTAATTTATCTCTCATTCAATCATTTATCTTACCGTAGCTACCATGCATTAACATCTTTCCCTTGCACCTTTGGTAACCTTGTGATGAATTCCATTGAAATATTTTCCCACTTTTGATTGGTAATAGATAAGGACTGCAACAAACCAATAGAGAAAACATGCTTATTTTTTGTTTTGTTGACACACCTTTGCATTCTTTCATATACTTAAGAACATCATCGTTAGGCCCTTTCCATGAAAATGTTTCACAAATCTGCTTGTGAGTCTTGGAAAATCCTTGGTGACTAGCCAAGGGAGCACCATCGAAAGCTCAAAATCTGTTTTTTTTTAATTTTGATTCAGGTGCTAGAAGGATCCTTTCTTTGTAGAGAATCAGCTCATTCACCATTTTTACTTCTCATCCTACAATGAACCCTTCAAGATACTAGTGGTAAATGGATTCTTTGCATGCTCAACAAGAATTTGCTCCTTCCAACGAGCAGTTATCTCTATCATGGAATTCAATTGTGGCCTTCTTGACAATGCATTGGCCACAACATTGTTCTTCCTCTTAACATACTATGTCAAATCATAAGCTTGCAACTTACATTTTTTTTTGTCTTTCATCAAAATCTTTTTTATTGAGGAAGTACTTGACAGTCTTATGACTGTTTTGACAATGAACTTCCTTCCAACCAAATATTGCCTAAACTTTGCCAAGATGTGCATAATAGCAAGCATCTTTTTGTCATAGATAGAATAACTCTTTGCTCCTCCAAATTTCTTGCTTTCAAATGCAATGGGATGCTTGTTCTACATTAGGACAATTGTAATTTCTTTCTCAAATGCATCACACTCAAGATAGAAGGGCCTGGAAAATTTGGGAATGGCCAAAATAGAACAAGTTCTCATGATTTGCTTGAACCAATCAAATGATTTTTGCATTGTTGTAGACCATACAAATGCCCCCATTTTTTGTGAGATCAATAAGTGAGGTAGCCAACTTTGAAAATTATTTCACAATTTTTTTATAAAAGCAGCAAAGCCTGAAAAAAACCCTCAATTGAGTGAGAGCTTTTGGTGGGGTTCAATCCAAAATACCCTTAATCTTCTCTTGGTCAACTTTAACCCCTTCCAGAGTTGATCACATGACCAAGATATGGGAGTTCTGTCATAGAAAAATCACTCTTGGATTCCTTTGCAAACAATGATTTAGCTTCAAGAATTCTGAAAACTTTGTTCGAGTGTCGCATATATTCCTCCCAAGTCTTATTGTATATCAGGATATCATCAAAACTCACCAAAACAAACTTTCCAAGTTGCTTGTTAAAAACTTGGGTCATAGAGGATTGGAAAATTGCTAGAGAATTTTTTAAGTTGAAAGGCATAACTAGAAACTCATAATGCCCAAAATGGCATATAAATGCAGTCTTTTCTATTTTTTCTTGAACTCTTATCTAATGATATCTAGCGCTTGAGTTTATTTTTGAAAAATATAAATCTCCATGCAACTCATCAATCCTCAGTATAGCATATTGTTTTTTGACGGTTTTCTTGTTAAGAGCTCTGTAATCAATGCACATGCTCATAGTCCCATCGTTATTTTTGATTGACACCACAAAAGATGCAAATCAACTTTTGCTTGGATGAATATGACCCATCTCTAGAAGCTATTTGATAACTTTTTCAAATTCATCTTTGTGTCTCTTGTGGTGCCTATAGGGAGTGGTGATATTAGGCTTGGCTCCCTATTCTAACTCTATCACATGTTCAATCCCTCTTTCAAGGGGCCTTCCAGGTGGTATGCCACTAAAAATTTTGCGATGCTTGGTCAACAATGCTTCTAGATATGGATGCTATTCTCTTTCTTCTTGAAAAACAGTAGGCATGATGAAACATTGAGCTACCCAGTCAAATTGCCTATGGCAAAGCATTCTCTCCATCCATGTGACAACATGAGGTCCTCCATTAGATGTTCCTCTTAATACACAACATTCTTTCCATCAACTTGGAATTTCAACTCCATTGTTTGCAAATTCAAAGGGATCTCTTCTAAAGAACAGAGCCATTGGATGCCAAGAACAACATCATTGTCACCAATGCTTACCACATAAAAATCATCTTTGACTTTATAGTTGCCCAATTGTAGACTCGATTGCAGAATTTTTCTTTAGCATAAAAGAGTGAATCCATCATCAACTATGACTTTGAAACCTTCAAATTCTTCTGCCTTGAGGCTTGTTCGTGCTACAACTCCTTTGTCAATTAAGTTGTGTAACATCCATATCAATGAGAGCAACAATTCACTTCCCATACAGCACGCCATGAACTTTCATTCTTTTGATAAATTGAGAACTGGTAAAAAATGCTTTCGTTTTCCCTTTCTTCTTCAGGTTCTAGTGCTTCTTCCTCCTCATTTTGCTCCATATGAGCTTGCTGTTCTGAATTTTCTAATTCAGATTCATTAGCTGAATACATTTCCAAATGATGAACTGCACTTTTCTCAAAGCACTTATGGCATAGGGTCTATAGCTCCTTGCATGTAAAGCACATTCTTTTCCTCCTCAACTCATTTTGAAGGTCATCGTCCTTTCTTAAATGAAAACTTTTGGCCTGATTTGACTCCTTGTGAAAATACTTCTTATCTCTTTTGTGCTGAAAGGTCCTAGGTTGAAATTTACTCCTTGGAATAGCAATCTCCATGTTCCTTGTTTTCTTGATTTCTTCTTGAAGTATTTGTAAAAGTTATTGCAATTTCCAATTTAATGAACGAGTTATATACTAGATGGTATGTTTAATATTTTGGTATTATTATTATGACAATAATATTATCGTCTTTCTTTTCTGCAGGTATGAAGAATGAACATGTATCGATTTCAATGTCATTCCTTTTCTTTTGAATGATGTATATATAGTAAAGCAATCACGATCAAGTGGCACCTTGATCGGACATGTCTTTTAGACATGTCCGACCAAGATGTCACTTGGTCGTATCTGTCTACTAATTCATTCGGTGTTTATGATAACTTAATCGGTGCCATTACTAAATGATAACAGATCGATAAACACACCCGATAATGAATCGGTGTCAAGGCAAATGTTAACCGATCGATATAACCACACCCGAATGAATTGGTGTCAAAGCAAATGTTAACAGATTGATAACTAATAGCATTATATATGTGCTACTGGGTTAATACCCCGATAGCATATTAATGCCGATCCATTTATGGATTGACATTAATGTGCTATCGGGTTACTAGCCCGATAGCATTAGATCGACGCTTAACTTTGTTAAGCAAGTCGTCGATCTAACCCATCTTTATCAATGTCAATATTATAATCAAATAAACATATTCAGTTCGGAAAGCATAATCAAAATAGAACAAGAGAAATTGATAGGTTAGGAGAGACGTATCTTGCATAAGCTACTAATGCATTAACACTCCCTCTTAGCTTTGGAAGATAGATAAAGTAACCTGCATCACATTTCTTTTTCATAATGTCAGTCTCCAAAATATATATCATCAATACGTCTAATATGAAGTACCATCAGGATACAAGATACAAATATAAAACATCACTCTAATAATGTGATATAAAAGTTTCATCATTTCATTATGACAAGATATCACCTGAACACGTGATATCAGTATTGCCTAAACACGCAATACTAAGGATAAACATATGAGGATGGTTAAATCCTCATCTTATCCAGGTTGTGATATGTGCACAAACATTTTATACAAATGTTTTATCACAACACCATCATGGCACATCCATGACATACCAGAGATCCTAACATGATAACTGGTTAGAGAATCATAAGATCGTCACCTTATGATGTCTGCATACAAGTGTTCATAATCTGAGAGATCGTCACCTCTTAGATATGAACACAGGGGGTGAAACCCAGAATGTCCCAACATGACAAAAGAAGTTTACACATTAAACGTCTTATTTACAAAGCAGATTACCTTTCTATCATACCTAAACCTTTTCTAAAGTGATCAACCTTCACTCTGAAAAGTGGTTTGGTCAGAATATCTGCAGTCTGATCTCCTGTGCTAACATATTCCAATTTGATCACATTTTTGTCTACCATGTCTCACACATAATGGTATGGAATCTCAATATGCTTGGATCTGTCATGAAATACTGGATTTATAGAAATCTTTATACAGCTCTGATTGTCACAATGGATGACAGTGAGTTTCATAGGTTCATCAAATAGTCCCACAAGCAACTTCCTAAGCCATACTGCCTCTTGAGCAGCCATGGAAGCTGCAATGTACTCGACTTTGGTGGAACTCTGAGCTACAGAAGACTGTTTTCTGCTGATCCAAGATATCATGGCTGATCCTAAACTGAAGCAACACCCTGAGGTGCTTTTCCTGTCAGTCACACTCCCAGCCCAATCTGAGTCTGTAAATCCGTGTAGATCTAGATTGACTTTCTCATATTTGAGACCAAGGTTTAGAGTACCTTGTAAGTATCTCATAATGTGTTTCACTACAATCAAGTGGATTTCCTTAGGTTCACACATAAATTGACTTAAGACATTGACAGCATAACAGATATCTGGCCTTGTATTCACCAGATACATCAGGGACCCAATCATCTGTCTGTAGAGTGTAGGATCAGTGGAATGTGACTCTACTGCTGCTTCCCTAAGTTTGTGTAAATTTGTTTCCATGGGAGAAGTCATGGGTCTGCAGTTATGCATTCCGAATCTCTTCAAAATGTCCAAGGTATATTTTCCTTGGTGTAGTATAATATTGTCAGAATTCTGCCATACTTCCAATCCTAGGAAGTAATGAAGGAGTCATAAGTCTTTCATATCAAATTCTTTGGATAGATCATTCTTGCATTGATCTATAAGATAATCATTTCCTGTGATTAATAAGTCATCAACATATAAAATCAACATTAGCATATCACCTTTATTTCTTTTGTAGTAGAGATTACGATTTGCATCATTTTTATAGAAGCCTAGTCCTAAGAGATAGGTGTCAATTCTTTCATACCAGGCCCTGGGGGCCTGTTTAAGCCCATAGAGAGCTTTCTTGAGTCTGCACACATGAGACTCTGCATCATAATTTTCAAATCCTTTAGGTTGCTCTAGGTAGACTTCTTCTGAGATCTCACCATTTAAAAATGTTGTCTTAACATCCATTTGGTGTACCTTCCATCCTTTTGTTGCTGCAATGGCTAATGCAGCTCTCACTGATGTATACCTGGCAACAGGTGTAAAGGTTTCTTCATAGTCTATTCCCTCCCTTTGTGAGAAGCCTCTGGCTACAAATCTGGCCTTGTGTTTCTCAATACTGCCATCTGCAGCATTTTTGATTTTGAATAACCATTTAGATGAAACCACAGATTTCTTGGTTGGCTTAGGAACAATCTCCCAAACATCATTTTTCATAATGGATTGATACTCTTCAGACATGGCATCCTTCCATACTTGATGTTTAAGTGCATCTGATACATTGTTTGGTTTAGTTTTAGAGAGATCATTCATAAGAGCAACATAGCTAGTGAATTTATTAGGTCTTTTGCTTTCCCTGAAGGTTCCTGAAGGAGCAGCAAACTTCTAAGCTTCTGCTACAGTCTTGGTGGCCCATAGAGGTCTTTTCTTGAGGTTTTCTCTAGGTGGGATTGGAGTTTCACCTATAGTTTCTTCAAGATTCTCCCTCTGAAGTTCAGAAGTAGGGTCTTCTTCTATGTTAGGAGTGGGGATATAGATTTCAGGCTCTATTGTACTTAGGGCTCTTTTGAAGGCTAAGTCTTCTACAAATATTACATCCCTACTAAGTTCAATATTTTTCTGACCATGTATATATATTCTATAGGCCTTGGATGTTTCACTATATCCTACAAGTATTCCCCTTTTTCTAGAGGGTTCTAGTTTTAGTCTTTTCTCTTTAGGTATATGTATATAGACAGGACACCCAAATATCCTAAGGTGGCTAATATCTAGTTTTAGTTTGGTAAATACTTCCTCAGGAGTTTTATCTTCAAGATGAGAGTGAGGACATCTGTTTTGTATATACACAGCAGTTTTAGTTGCTTCTGCCCAAAGATTTATATTTAGATTCTAATCAAGAATCATGGCTTTGGCAGCTTCTATAATTGTCCTATTTTTCCTCTCAGCTACCCCATTTTGTTGAGGATTATAAGGTATTGTTAACTCCCTCTTAATCCTCGAGTTTTTACAAAAATCTCTAAATAATTCTGATGTGTATTCCCCCCCATTATCAGTCCTTAAGGTTTTGATTTTGTTACCTGTGTAGTTCTCTGTCAATGATTTAAACTCTTTAAACCTACTAAGGATTTCTTTTGATTCTTTACACTTCAGAAAGTAGATCCAAGTTTTCCTAGAGTAGTCATCAACAAAAATTACATAATACAAACATCCTCCTAGAGAGGGAGCGGACATGGGTCCACATACATCAGAATGAACTAACTCTAATACTTTGCTTGTTTTCCTAGTACTATTATGGAAGGTACCCTTGATATTTTTACCTAGGGCACATCCCTTGCATGCCTCTTAATGATATTGCTGCAACTTAGGTAAACCTGTGACAAGGTTTCCCATAGATGACAAAGCTCTATAATTCAGGTGGCCTAGTCTTCTATGCCAAACCTCATTTGCATTTGTTGCTTCATGAATTAGGGCTAGGTTGGGCTCTGTGCACAGCTCATACAAATAGCCTCGTCTTTGACCAATGACTTTAGCTTTCTTGATGGAAGAGTTTCTCGGCCAAGCCAACACCTTGTTCTCCATGAAGGTTACTCTGTATCTGTTATCTTCTAGGGCTGATATGGAGACTAGATTTCTCTTGATGCCAGGGACATACAGTACTCCTTCGAGTTGCAATGATGTGCCTGTCTTCAATTTGATGGTGCAGGAACCAATTCCTCTAACTGGATGTGAGGAATCATCTCCGATGGTTACTTCCTCTTCATTATCCTCTGTCATTGAGTCTAGTACTTCTCTAAACCCTGTAATGTGTCTGGATGAACCACTGTCGATCACCCAAGAGTTAGATTTATTTGATGCATGGCTTGTAAGTGCTGAGTAGAGGACATAGTTCTGGGAGTCATCTTCTCTTTTAGATTTTCCTGCTCTGGCAAATGTGGCTTGTTTGGCTCTCTCTGGACATTTTGCAACAAAGTGTCCGAACTTATCGCACCTATAGCATTGAATATGTGATAGGTCTTTTTTTTAAGTGTTCTTGCCTTGATGACCCTTCCTTTTCCTAAATTGCTTCTTTTTTATTGTCTTATTTGTGTTAGTATTTAGAACTTGAAGGTCTTCATCTATGTTCTTTTGTTTGATTCCCATCTTGTTCAATCTTGATTCTTCTTGAAGACAATCGTCCCTTAATCTTTTAAACTTAGGATACTTGGACCTCGCACTGATGCCTTGGACAAATGTACTCCATCCACTAGGCAACCCATCTAGAGCAATGAGTGTTAACTCTTTGCTTTGGATCTCGTAATCCAGAGTTGCTAGTTCATCTCTTAGAATTGATATCCGCATAAAGTAGGCGTTGATTGTCTCCCCCTTGTTCATGGTGATATGATTTATTTTTCGTTTTAATGCCAGAGTTAGACTTGCATTTGATATCTCAAATGTGCTTTCAAGTGCTTTGAACATTTTATAGGTTGTCTGATGTTTTCTTATGATGGGCATTATGTTGTTTCTCACCCCATCAACTATTATTTTGACTGCTTTTTCATTTCCTTCAATCCATGCAGTTTTGTCAGGTTCATTTTCAGGTTGATCATTTTTAGTTTGAACAAATGAATCCACTTTGTTCTCCTTTAAGATCATCTGGATTCTGAACTTCCAGGTTGAAAAATCATCGCCACCTCCGAGTCTATCTTCGAATCTGATTGCGCTGGCCATTGGAGAAATGTGATGTAGTATATAACCTTTGTTCTTAAATTATTCACAAAATTGAATAGCCTCAATTTCGATGAACGTGGCTCTGATACCATGTAAAAGTTATTGCAATTTCCAATTTAATGAACAAGTTATATACTAGATGGTATGTTTAATATTTTGGTATTATTATTATGACAATAATATTATCGTCTTTCTTTTCTGCAGGTATGAAGAATGAACATGTATCGATTTCAATGTCATTCCTTTTCTTTTGAATGATGTATATATAGTAAAGCAATCACGATCAAGTGGCACCTTGATTGGACATGTCTTTTAAACATGTCCGACCAAGATGTCACTTGGTCGTGTCTGTCTACTAATTCATTCGGTGTTTATGATAACTTAATCGGTGCCATTACTAAATGATAACAGATCGATAAACACACCCGATAATGAATCAGTGTCAAGGCAAATGTTAACCGATCGATATAACCACACCCGAATGAATTGGTGTCAAAGCAAATGTTAACAGATCGATAACTAATAGCATTATATATGTGCTACTAGGTTAATACCCCGATAGCATATTAATGCCGATCCATTTATGGATCAACATTAATGTGCTATCGGGTTACTAGCCCGATAGCATTAGATCGACGCTTAACTTTCTTAAGCAAGTTGTCAATCTAACCCATCTTTATCAATGTCAATATTATAATTAGATAAACATATTCAGTTCGGAAAGCATAATCAAAATAGAACAAGAGAGATTGATAGGTTAGGAGAGACATATCTTGCATAAGCTACTAATGCATTAACAGTATTGATGGGTCAAAAGCTTTCACCCAACACTTGAGAGTTTCAATTAGCCCTACAATGAACAACTCAACAAGTCTTCTTACAAAAAGCCTTTGTTAATCAACAATGTAGGCATCAATTGCTCCATGGTGCCTCAACTATTTCAACTCACTAGATTGCAATTTTGGGTCCTTGTCAAATCTTTCAATGAGTTTATTGGTGAACTCATCATAGGTGGTTATGAAATAGTGGCCTTGGATCATCAACCAGTGGTACAACCATTTGTGAGTTACTCCTTCGAGGTGCAAGGTGGCAAATTTAGTTGTCTCTTCTTTTGTCATTGACCCACGACAAATAGTTGTCCAATTTTGGGACCCATGCACGTGCAGTACTCTTGTCACTTCCATCAAAATGAGAAAGTGTTACTTTTCCCAAAGCTTGTTGATAATCCCTCTAAACAACTAGGCCTCTATTCTCTTGTCGTCTCCCACTTGTCTTCTTTTTTTGGTTCATAAATTGGTCAAGAGAATATGTCTTGAATCTCCACCAGAAGAGTTACATATTCTCCATAGCTTGCTCAAACTTCATTTTTCATAGGAATTGGTACTTCTTGTTGGGTTGCGCCCTGTGTCACAAGGTTCGCCGAATTTCATGAAATTCAGCAAATTCCAATAAAATTTATAAAATTCGTTCAAATTCACCCTAAATTCGCATGAAAAAAAGGCGAGGGTTTTTTCCGACAGTCTGTTACACGTTCTGGAGGAAGAAGCAGAGTCTTAGGCAGAAATGAAGAAACCTAGCGATGATGTTCTTGACCTCTGTCTTCCTCTCACGCCATGCTAGAACATGGGCTTTTTCCCCTCAAATCTAATGAAAACAGTCACGAACAACACCATGATTGCAAAGTATGCCCAAAGCATTAGGAGCTACCATCGACTAGATGAAAACATCACAAATAATGCATTCTTAAGCCCAGTCCGCAGAGTTTTACGAACCCCACCGCTGTGTATATATGTTAAATAAAAAATATATTATAAGGTCGCAATGGTGTTTCCGAGATTATAATATATTTCTTATTAATGTATAATATATAACATTTTTATTATTTACATATTAATAAATTAAAATTTTAAACACAATTATATTATAATGGTTATTAATTTTATTATAATGTATTTAAAATTTAATAAAACACTGCTTTATTTTTAATTATTTTAATTTAATTAATATAAAATATTTATACTAATTTTTAATTTAATATAATAGTATTTTATTTAATAAATAATAAATTTGATCATTTTATTTCAAATCTATTATATTTTATAATATTATTTCAATGCTATTTAACAATGTTAAATTATTTTGATAATTTAATAAATTTATTATTTATATATTAAAAAAAAATTCAAATTTATATAAAGCGAATTTGATTTCGAATTTTTCCCGGATTTTTATTGTTGCCGAATTTCATCCAAATTTTATTGTTGCTGAATTCGAATTCGAATTCGAACCTTGTGACTTAGGTTACTCCCTACAAGTGAATGTAGATTGGAGAGGTCCAATAATACACCCAACAACAATTCCAATAGATTGGCCATTATTACCTTGTTGATTATTGACATTTGATGTGCTAACTTCTCCATTATGATTTTGGGGAATATTCTAAGTCTGATTCATTTTTTGGAGAAGTTGGGCCATCGTGTCAAGCATGACATCAAACCTCCTCTTTGTTCTAGCATTCAAACTTTTTGGAGTGTTAATGCTCTTATCTTTTTCTGCCATGTTCTTTGATGTGACATCAGTATCAAATACATGAATTTGATGTGCATCTAAGTCTTGTGAAACCAAAGGGTTTCTATCCTTTGGTTCCCTACAAACCTGAGGGGTTTTGTCCTCATATCTAACAACTTGAACACACATGCTTAGAGCAGTATTTGGTTAGGATTTTTGTTGTAAAATGCAATGGTTTCTTTCACTAAATGTGTCCATGTTTTGACAATATTGAAACCAATGGCCAATATGAATTCTCACCCAAAATGACTTTGACATATACAAGGATCAAGGGTTGTTGAGGATGCAACCACAACAATTAATGAATCATCATTGTCTTCCTATTCTTATGTTGCACATATAGTGAATCCATGCCAAAAGTATAACAATGGTTCCTTGGGTGAGAAAATCTCTTTTTGAGTGTTTGTAGTTTCAAAAATGGCCATTAACGGCACTTTGTGATGTGTGAGGTGGTAGGTGGGATGAAATAGCAAAAAGTTAGTAATGTTTGAGTTTGAGCATCAAGGATACACCATAATAGATACTTGGGGATGGGGAAAGCCAAAACTTTGACTCTAACTAGATAGTGCAAAGGTTTGAGGTGTCAAGGTATGAGCAATAGGCATGACGAGATGGAAAAGCTCAAAACTTTGACAAGGGTAAGGGAAAAAGTAGGAGATGGGTTTTCAGAGCTCATGGATGATAGTGGGAACGGTTGTTAGTTTTAGTGATCAGATTTAAGTAAACACAGAAATTAACTTAAATATAGACCAAAGAAGCGGGACTCGGACTCGGCTCGGACTCGGCAAGGCCGACTCGGACTCGGACTCGAGACTCGGCATCAGACTCGGCTGGACTCGGGAAAGTGAAAAACTCAAGAAATTTAGAGATTTTTAAAGATTTAAAACTTGTTTCAGACACCCTTTATTGAATACACCTTAAAGACACAAAAACATCATTAAAAACTCGGCTCATTTGATTACATACACAAGTATACATCAATCACATAAGCATAAACACAAATTGTAGCTGAAGAAAATAAGAAACATAGATATATAAATATTGTCAAATGTATACAATATTACAAAACTCATGGAATAAAAAATCCATGTCATCATATGATCATCATCAAATGTTTCATACAAATACCAAAGGTAAATAGTAAATACTAAATACAACTACAAGTGTACAAGCCTATGGCTGAGAGGGCCGTGCACCCTCTCGCCCTGGTCCCCTGCGAAGGCATTTAAAGTAGGTCCTGGATGATTCAACAGCCATAGTTGCTCCCCGTGACACCATGCCATGCTCACCAACATCAGGAACGGCTGTGTCATGCTCACCAACATCAAGAATAGCTGTGTCACTCTGAGTCCTTGTATTTCCTGTCTCTGCTCGTGCTCTCTACTCCTCCTCTGCCATGGCTACAGCCTCAGCCTCTATATCTACCTGGTTGATCCAATCAATGTCATCATCACTAAATACAGCTGTAGGAGTCCCAGGAGCTGTCTGATTCTCATTGGCCCACTCTGCTTCAAGATCAACCTCATCTAGAATGATAGGAGACATGTCAACTGTTGCATTCTTTCTCATTCTCAGGCGGAGGTTGTAGTGAACAAAGACGAGATCATTCATCTTCTCCACAGATAATCTATTGCGCCTCTTAGAGTTTATGTGCTCAAACATATTCCAATTGTGCTCACAACCTGATGCGCTGCATGGTTGGCTCAAGATACGAATGGTCAACTTCTGAACATTTGGTGTCTCTGGGCCAAAAAAGTTCCACCAATGATCTGAGTTTGAAATGAGAAAAATAAATAAAATTAGTCTCACTCATGAACTCATTTAACAAGTTACAATATAGTATTGAATAAAACTAAAATTAAGCCTAACAATTTATTTTTACCTAGCATCATAGTTGTCCTATCGTCTTTGGCGACAGGACGAGAGAAGGTCTCCCCTTGTGCATCTGAGAACATCTGTAGCTCTCGAAAAAGGTCTATCTGAGAAGTACCAGCAGGTCCCATCTTCTCCATGATTGCATATAGCCCATTAAGGACCTCCGCATCAGCCTTGAAAGAAGGGATAAAACGGAATGCCGGATTCAGATAATAGGCTGCCGCATGGATGGGCCTATGTAGCTAATGATGCCATCTCCTATCAATGATCTCCCAAATGGGACCATACTTGCTCTCATCTACTCCATAGACGAATCTGATGGCCTCCTTCGCCCTATCCATGGCCTCATATATATAGCCCATTGCGGGCTTATCTCCATCCGCAACTCGCAACAAAACCACCAAGGGCTTAACAAACTGCAAAATTGAAAATATTGTGTAATTTAGAAAAATGAGCAAATAAGAGAATACATATAATAAGTTATAAAACATGAAGCTAAATTGTAGAATTTATAAAAAAATTACCTTCACTATCTCATCACAAGGGACCCAAAAGCCTTGCTCATAAAAAATGCAGTCTGCCATCTCTATCCCTGCAGGGGTGGTAGCATAGGATGAGGAAGACCACTCCTCACCAACAATCATGCGTCTCAAGGCAGGCTTAGACCTAAGCATGGACTGCAATGTGAGGAAGTTTGTGGCAAATCTTGTGATTCCTGGACGATGCAACTCCTTCTACTCTGTGTATTGTCTCATAAGAGCCAACACCCATGAATGATTATATACAAATTTGCAGACATTTCTTGCCCTTTCTACACATCTCTTGACCCATGGGATTTTTCCAATATCCTCCAACATGAGGTCAATGCAATGAGCAGCACATGGAGTCCAAACTATAGATGGGTGCCTCTCCATCAATAGTCTACCTGCAGCAACATAATTTGTTGCATTGTAAATTGTAATTAATGGAGGTACAAACTACAAGATAGTAATTAATTTGCAAACAAAATTAGTTTGTAATCAAAAGTTTACCCGCAGCAACATAATTTGCTGCATTGTCGGTCACCACCTGTACCACGTTCTCCTCACCCACATCTTCAATCACCTCCTCTATTTGCTCACATAGGTAGGTGGCATTCTTGCAATGGGCGTTTTCATCAATGGACTTGATGAAAACGGTGCCCCCTGAAATAAAAAAATAAAGCTAGGTCAATGATCATTCAATAAACCATTAGATAAAAAATAAAAAATTAAAGACTATATGAAACTAAAATTAATCAATCACCTGCGGAAGAAACAAGAAAATTAAGGAGAGTTCTATTTCTCCTATCCGTCCAACCATCAGTCATGATGGTGCAACCTTTAGTGCTCCATATGTGGCGTTGTTCATCTAAATCCTTTTTCACATCATCCACCATTTGAGACAAAATGGGTCCCCTCAAATCACCCTCACTAGGGGCTTTGAACCCCGCCCGCATATGGTAATGGCATCAACCATTTGTTGCCAATAAGGAGACCTGTCACAAAGAAACTCAATGAGATAAGTTAAGTATAAAAATTAAAACAATCAAAGTTATCAAACATAAAAGTTAGTAAAACATTCACCTGGCTACAAAGAATGGAATACAGCTGTAGCTCCAAAACCTGCCAATTGCCATTTTAGCAGCATCATGGACCTCCTTGTTCCAACCCATGCCCTCAAGCGACAGTTGGGACCCAGGAATAGTGCGAGGCACAAAGAAGGAATCCAACCTAGATTTACAAATCCCAGGTCCAATGGTAACATTTCCACTACAACTACTAGTGGTAGGAGCATGAGAAGTGGTGGTGGCATTGCCACTTATAGAAGCAGAAGTAGAAACGGAAGCACCAACAGTAGCAAATTGAGTGGGACGATATGGAGGTAAGGAAGAAGGGCCTCCAACACAACCTAACTATGTCCCTCTTCCTAAAACTGTCTCTCTCCAAATGGCCGCTCGATCCTCCTTTTGTTTTTTTTTTCTTTCAATCTCCTCAACCATTACATAACAATCACGTATGGCCTCAAAGACTGCTTTTAGGCATGGTTCGGCATCATGTCCACGCACACCAGCAATATGGTATTTCAGCCTATATATACCTCCATGGAATATTGTTTTGCAAAACATACATTTTGTTTGCCCCTTTCCTTGCCCTGGAAAATCCTCATGATATTTCCAAGCAGGGTCCTTTCTCATGGGGGGTCTAGAAGCTGAAGTAGACATTTTAGGATAGTTTTGTGAAAGTTGAAGTTGAGGCAAATAATAAAGTGAAGTTTGCTGCAATAAAACATTACAAATACAAAATAAAATTAATACATACATTCAAAAAAACTAAAGTAGGGTTTGTAAATTTTTTTTTAAAAAAATTGTAGGGTTTGTCAAACCCTACAATTTAAAAAAAAAAAAAAGTTACAAACCCTACATACAACCCTACATAGTACAACTACATACTACATGCTACATACAAATTACAAACATACAAAAGATCTTGCATACAAGAAAATGTAAAACTTTCAAAATAAATTAATAGAAAATGGAATTTTTGCATATAAGAAACAAAATAATGTTAAAAAAAACATCTTACCTCTTACAACAAGCTTGAAATGAGCTGCAAACTCTTCCTATCCAACTCTTGATGCACCAAATCGAAACACAATGCAGCTCCAATGTGACAAATTGAAGAAAACTTGAGCTTCCTCCTTGCTGGTTTTTCTTCTATGCACCCTTGTTTTTCTTCCCAACTGACTTTACTCTTCCTTTTTTTGCAAGTGAATGAAATGAAAGTCACTTTTAGGGCTAGATGACAATTAACATTAAAAAACGGATTTAAAAAAACTTTCCAAACTATTTTTTTTTGACTTTTTAGTTGTGCCAACGCCAGCCGAGTCTAGGGCTCGGGACTCGCCGAGTTTGGCGATTTTGGGCCAAAATCGCCAACTCGGCGAGTCTGGCGAGTTTACTCTCCAGACTCGGCCAAGTCCGAGTCCGAGCCCCTGGGACTTGTTTGGCCTGCCTCGGACTCGGACTCGTCGAGTTTGGGCAATTTCGGGCGAGTCTCGTTTCTCTGATATAGACACACAAGAGACACAAAACACAATATACCCTGGGAAAACCTCCCTCTTGGAGGAAAAACCCAGCATCAAAGATCCAGATCAAAACCCTTTAGTATGAGAAAATTACATTTACAATAAGGATCAGATCACTTATCTGATAAGACTCCCAATCTAGGGCAGTGCTTTGTCAATATGAATTCCTTTATGTGCAGACCCTAATCTGAAGATGCACAGGCAGGGTTTCGACTGTAAGGTAGATGATTGTCACAACTTGATATCACCCAACAAATCTGCCAATCCAATAAGTCTGCTACTTGAAGATCCACAGATCCGAACTGGAATGGAGCTTGACATGCACAATATTTAGCACATATGTGAAGGAGATCTACAGCCTGGTCTGGCATACAAATTCGCCCAGTTGTTATGAAGCAATTCGTTGACTTTGTGAAGACCAATTTCCTGAAGAAGAGCAGAGAGGATATTCACTAGGGCAGAATATTTGATTGCTAGGAATGATTGATTGAATGTATATGTCTGATTGCCATGATTGAGCACCTTTCTGTACCATATCATGAACATAGTGATAATGAGTTTACACATGTTTTGGCCTGTCATGAAAAACATCTCAATACAATTCTAATTGTTATAATTAATGACTGAGGGTTCCCAAGGTTGCCCAAACAACCTAGCAAGAAGCTTTGTGAAGCCACACTAATTCACAATGTACTCAGCTTCAGCAATGCTCAATGCAACTGATGACTGATTCCTGCTGGCCCAAGAGATTAGAGCAGAACTCATGTTGAAGTAAATTCTTGAAGTGTTCTAACACTTCTTGCCCAATCAGAACCTGAGTAGCCTTCTAGGGTGATGACAGTGTTGATTGGATACTTCAGCGTGTAGCCAACTGTTTTTGGCAAATATCTCAGAATATGCATGGCTGTAGCAAGATGAACATGCTTTGGTTTGTTCATAAATTGACTGATAACAAATGCATCAAGGATCCAATCAACTATCTGTACTTTGATAGATCTGCAAAAATGAAATCAATTTCTTCATATTAGTTTCCATAGGAGTAGACATAGGTTCGCAATCCATCATTCCAAATCTATTCAGTATACTTCCTTGACTTAGAATAATTTCATTAGATCTTTCCATACTTCTAACCTTGGAAGGTAATGCATTAAGCCTAAGTCCTTCATTTCAAACTCTGAAGCTAATTATTTCTTAATGTAGAGATGAAACTGTTTTCACCAGTTAGAAATAAATCATCCAGAATTAGCATTTCACCAAAAATACTTTTAAAGTAAAGGTTAGAATCAGCATCATTCTTGTAAGATCCTAAACTAATCAAATACTTATCAATCTTCTCATACCAAGCTCAAGAAGCTTGCTTGAGGCCGTAAAGAGATTTTCTTTAATCTGCACACATGAGATTCTCTATCTTGAATCTCATAACCTTCTAGTTATTCAATATAGACAACATTAAGAAAACAGTCTTTATATCCAACTTCCAACCTACAGCATGAGCTATAATGGTTCTAATATTAGTATATCTAGCAGCAAGAGCAAATGTTTCCTTATAACTATGAGCTATATATCTAGCTTCATATTTTCTCAAAACTTTCATATGGAACTCCCTCTTGATTCTTAATATAAAATTGTGGTAAGCAAGTCTCATGAAGATTGCATGATATAAGAATCAATCAAGAAAGGCAGCCAACATAAGTTACCATAAATCAAAGATGAGAAATGCCAATTTTTTCCTTACTTCACTTTTACGAAATGGACCCATAGCACAATCATTATGATCATGGCATACCTTCAAGTGAAGAAACCAAGCTCCCTCTTAAGCTTTAAGGCATGGTAATTCAAGAATATCTTGAAGAGAAGCATCAACATGATTAAATATCCCAATAGAATGAATTAACATGTAAAATAACTTATCTCTTTATTGACTAGATTTCCACCATTGACAACATATGCCAAGATTGCTCAAAAGGATATTGTCAGTCTATGATCAACTTCAATCATAGTGTAAAGCTACACAACATTCTTTAAATGTAAAATTGTTTTCCATAGTTGAATAACAGAGAGTTAGCCATGCCTGCTCATATCAAAAAACTAAGGCAAGTGTATGACTTCAGAAAACCTTGACAATCTAACATTTTACAAAATCCATAAGCAAGGTATATAAGCCAAATTGTCTTTCCAGCCAATGCATAAAATCAGATATGAGTATCAACCACTCAAAAGGATACACATTGTAGTTGAGCACAAGCGTATGATCAAAATACAACTTCAATAAGTTAGATACCTCATTCATCTTAGGTTTCATCATCAAGAGAATACTTACTTCAAAAAATGTAATAGGAAGTATGCTCAAATTGAAGAGATAATATCACAATGAATATTATGCGAGGATAGTGAAAGCCATGACAGAAAATGCATTAGACTCCCAATCTAGGGCAGTGCTTTGTCAATATGAATTCCTTTATGTGCAAACCCTAATCTAAAGATGCATAGGCAGGGTTTCGGCTGTAAGGTAGATGATTGTCACAACTTGATATCACCCAACAAATCTGCCAATAAGTTTGCTACATAAAGATGTACAGATCCAAACTGGAATGGAGCTTGACATGCAAAATATTTAGCACATATGTGAAGGAGATCTACAGCCTGGTCTGGCATACAAATTCGCCCAGCTGTTATGAAGCAATTCGTTGACTTTGTGAAGACCAATTTGTTGAAGAAGAGCAAAGAGGATATTCGCTAGGGCAGAATATTTGATTGCTAGGAATGATTGATTGAATGTATATGTCTGATTGCCATGATTACAAGACTCAATCCTCTTACATAGGTCGACCTAGCCTCATTAGGCCGACTTCTTCATATTATTTTCCTTTTGACATGTTTGGCGCCCAAATCAAGTTACATTTTCCAATTGGGCCCAACCCAATAATTTAATTATAAGTTATATAAATAATTGCATATCACATTTTTCATTTGGGACTGGACTCAATTACAAGTTACATTATGAGTCTCCCTTACATTTAACTTAATCACAAGTTACATGGTGTGATTTTGGGCCCAGCCCAATAGTAATTTAATCGCACAAGTTATACACCAAATTTGAAATGCATTTATGCAACATTTAAATTTGAAACATAATCCGAGCTAGCTATAATTTCAACAATGGTACCTAGGAAAGTGAAGGCTTGGAACTCTAGCACACAAAGGAACCTAAGACAGAGGTTGGGGTTTTGGAGAAAAAGGTTCATAGAGAGTGAAAACTCGAAAGTCTGACAACTTGCATACAAAGTGAAAAATTGAAAGTCCGACAACTTGCATACACTAAGAAGTTTGAACACAAAAATCTCCATACTTGGGACATTTTAGGCCTAAGAGGTTGGGTACCATCAAACATAGTGAATAAAATCAAGAGAAATTGGCTTTTGGTTGATATATATGAACTTATTGGAAAGGGGACATTTCACATGAAAGACTTGGAACTCTAGCGTGGAAAGGAGCCTAAGACAAAAACGTTGGGGTTTTGGAGAAAAAGGTTCATAGGGAGTGACAATTCAAATGTCCAACAACTTGCATACACTAAGAAGTTTGAATACAAAACTCTCCATACAGGATATTTGAGGCCTAAGAGGTTGGGTACCATCTAACATAGTGAATAAAATGAAGAGAAATCAGCTTTTGGTTGATATATATGAACTTATTGGAAAGGGGACATTTAACTTGAGGTCTATGGTTTGTGCCTATTGCACTTTACTTGTGCAAGAGAACTGTATAGAGGGATGGAACCTTTACTGCCAAGATCAAACTAAGGCCTTTGAAGCCATAGGGACCTTCATGGTGCATCCGATTTACATAATTTTATCACTTTTAACCAAGATCCAAGAGCTCAAACTCCATTTTTTTTTTAAATGTGAGTGTCAATTCCATAAAGTATTAATTAGGCCCTAGCTTAATGAGATGAGATGTATATTTGCTAAAGAACAAGTGCCCTTGAGTGTGCACTAATTGATCAATATTTGGTTACTTTGGTAAAATTTAAAGTTGCTAAATGAAATCCTTCTTTTCTTTTGCATTTTGAGGGATCTTGGGTGATTGAATTTGGTTGACAAAAGTTATGAGTCCCAATGAGTTTGATAAGCATGAGGCCTCATTTGGCCTGCCTCGCCTCAAGACTTGGTGAGTTTGCTAGGTAGTACTAAATACTCAAGTCTAGCCAAAAGTTTTGAAGATGAAGAAATCAAGTCACTACATGGTGATCTAACAAAACATAACGATCATCATTAAGCTACACGAGTTTCTTTCAAGGCCACTCATATGATGCAACATCCAAGAATTATTGCTCCAAATGCTTCTTTAGTTAACAAAACATTTCGTCGCCATTTGTTGTAATTTGCAAAGTTTTATTGTGCAATTCTTTGCTAAGCATATTGACTTGCAAAATCCAGCATCTTTTGATCATGAAAAATATTCCGGTTTGATGATTTAGTGCCCTACGATTTCCTCAAGGATGGAATGTTAGTCCTTTTATACCCAAACCAATTAGGATTTGGAAGATATAAAGGACTCTTCTCTATGCCTACCCCTCTCATGATTTTTTTCCCCAAATTGATAAAGACAACGTGTCCATCGTATCATATTAGACTCGCCAAGGTCAATGACAACATGTAGATCCACATTGGATTAGCCAACATCATTGATAATATTTAGGGAATTGCTCTAATACAAGAAGTGTTGATGTTGCACTACTTTAGCAAGGCAACGCACTACTTATTTGTCATCTACAAAATCAAAAAGTAATCAAGTTGTTTTGCAAAAATGCCACCAGCACCAAGTGGACTGTTGAGCTGCTTAGACAATACTACCCTCAATTTGCAGAATTCTACTAAGGCTACTAGACATCTTCTATTCAATGAAAAAGTCAATTGTAGGCTTGCCAAGGTATTTCACCATATTACTGAAGAAGCCGACATCAAATGATATGATGTTCGATACCACCGTCAACAAGCAAAATCCACCCAAGTAGAAGAATGGCAGTCTCAGATACGCAAACCTAAGCATATGTGAATCATCGTTCAATGGAATTTACTGTGTCACAAGAAGAGTCTTACCGAACTTCTTTAATGTTACCAAGTTGCTCCCACACTGAATTAGGCAAGCTATGAAAGAGTTTCCTTTAAAAAATGAATGGCTAGCTTATATTAGTTTTTGTTCTTGGTTACTCTTTTCTTACCTTCATTCTATGTGTAACAATTCTTTTATCTATTAGTATAGGTTTTTATTTCCTAGCATTGGTTTTCCTTACACTTTTATTTAAGTTTTCGTAGGCTATTAAAGTGGGTATTAGTGTTAGTAGAGTGGCATCTTCCATGGAAGTTACACTTTCTTAATTTTGGAATCTTATGGTGTACTCTCATTAACTGCATTTTTCATCTCCTCTCTTTCACTTAGCCTATTTATAATCGCTCTCCTAGCTTGTTTTTATATTCTTTTATATTCATGCAGCTTCATGCTTTTGAGCTCTCTTAATGCTAGTTCACTTTTTAAGAATTCACATTATTCTCTTGCAGACTAAATCCATAATGCTATTTTGATTTGATGATTCATTTGTATTTGGGTTTTCGTTTATTCTATAGATTCAAATATATTTTTTTCGATTAAAAACGTGATTTAGGATCCAAGAATTGTGAAAATTTTGGAAAAACCCCATATCACCATGCTGCTGCCCATACAAAGTCATAAATCTAATGATATATCAGACCAAAAATACCTTTCTAACTGAAATACTAAATGCATAGTGAAACCCCACAGAAAATGCTGAAGCCATAGAATACTACCACCTTGCTACCAATATATTATGAAACTTGCATATAGAAGTCAAAGTATGAAGAGCCAAGGAAAATAAAATAGGCCTCATGGAACTCTTAAAAAATAACTTACAATTAACAAACATAACATGAAAGATTGAAACCTTTCCACACCTTCCTTCCACATCGTCCTCATCATCATAGCAGTCCAAAAACGCAGGGATCGCATCCTTCAGCAGCATCACCTTCATCTATACAGCAATCTCCTCCACAACCCATTGGAGACAAATCTGGCATCATTTAATTCCATGGAAATGTTCTAGGAAGCAGATGAACCTTCAATTGATGTACCAAATTGCCGATATCATCATGCAACAAATAAGAACTGGCTGTTGTTAATAGGATAGAAGCACAAGAGAGGGACTAATAAACATTGAAGATATTCCACTTTCGCTGCATAAATCCAGGGTCTAACAAAATCTTAGCCATCACCGAGAAAATGCAAACACACGAGTGAGTCCATTGCCAATTCCTAAATCCTAACCATCCATAGCCGAAGAGCAAGGTCCAAGATCTTCTTATCCGGAAAAGCCATAAAATCTACCATAGTCTCTAGTCCAGGAACCCGACACTTATGCTGTATGGGATTCTTAACCTCAACCTTTTCCTTCCCTCGTGGACCTTTTTGTATTCTACCACCCAAATGATGCACCCCAGCTACAGATGCCAAGGTAGAGAGCCAAAAATTCAACCTCCAACACCCGAAATGAATGAGCCAACTCTCAGTATAATCCTTTTCAATGAAAACAAATGCCCAGCCATCTTTCCTCACAATTACTTCCCACGCACCATCCTTATTATTACTTTGGTACTTACCGACATTGTTTTAACCCATTATCGGCTCTACAGATTCTAATGTTATCTCTGTTGTAACTCTACCTTTCTAGAAGGCTCTTCCCTGTTTGGGCACTTTCTTTTTTCCTGAACGGGCTTTTTATACCATGCTTCTTTTAATATGATATAATTCTTTTTTATAGGAAAAAGATTATTTGAATGCATGCTATGTCTAATACAACACTCAATAAAAATTGCTTTAAACTTTAAAATCATTTAAAAATCATGAATAGCAAGAGCAGTTTTTTTTTTTAAATTAAACTTGTTGGTGACAAATAATTTGAGTTATTTGAAGCGCCATTGATTATTTAAAAATTAACATGGCACTTTTCTTTATAAATTGAAGCGTGTTTATCAGTAATATGAACCGTGTGTATGAAAATAAATAAGAAGTTTCTAAATTAAGTATAAATGGTTGTACATATTAAATCATTTAAAGCATTTTTAAGGTCTAGGAGCTAAATCCTTAATTTATTTTTTTATCAGATAAATTAAAGGCACTAAGAACGGATGATTTATGTTACTTGTACAGTTCCACATCCAGGGCAGAGTTTCCCTCCGCAAGGGCTGTCGTAGAAGGATTTGGATATGGAGAATTGACTGTTTCTAAAATATGCAGGATGGCAAAATAGCAAGACATCATTTATATGGTTACCTGTTTCTTGATCTGCATGGAAAAGTAGCTGTTGAAGTTTTTGAAAGATCGGTGAAGCAGTAATACATGAGCACACTTAAAGCTAATGTGCAACTGTAAATGCATTCAGTCAAAATGTTAATTGAAAAATCAAAATGATATTTTGGGGCATGCACTTTCAGTATGGCACAGGTCCAATCTTCTGGCATGCTCCCCAGAGTTATACATTGTTGAATTTAAGATATTGATATTTTAGAATGTTTTGTGCATCTTTGAGCTACAAGTGTTCAGACGTTTTTGTGTGACTCAGAAGAAAATCATTTTTATTGCTGCAGTCATGTTTTGAAATACCTACCAGGGACCTTTTCAAACGATAAGTTTCTCATGGAATAGGAATACAAGTATATTTCTTGTACTCGTGGTTATAATTATTTAAGATTTCTTAAACTCCTGACATTGAAGTTAAATACTCTTGTTGGCAAGTATATCAACACAACTCAAGAATGAAGTTCTTTGGGTCTTGGCAATCTATGTCTTTTACCTTAGCAATGATTGGTGGAGTTGAACCTGATATCGTCATGACTTATACATGAATTTCCATATTGATGAAAGATTGATCCTGTGTTTGAATTTCCTTATCTATATAAACATCATTACTAATAGTTTTGTTATCCAAAAAATATAGTTTTGTTTAGTTGATTAAGAAGGCACTCTGGTTTTGTAAACTCGTTATTTTTGTTCTTTTTTGGCTTTGATTTGATTAGTTAATTTCTAGATCTCATTGTTTTGAATCCTAGATCAATTTTAGGAGGGTGTTGGTGTTGGAAATAAGCCACACCCGGACCAACGATGGACTGGTCCAAGAGGGGCCAGTAGCTCAATGGTAGAGCACTCCAGCAGCGTATGGAAGGTCCTAGGTTCGAGTACTAGCTGGTCCATGTCTCAACATGGTATCAAAGCTAGGTCCAAGCTAGGAGCCCCAAGCACACGAGAGGTGTGGCTTAAGGGGGGGTGTTGGTGTTGGAAATAAGCCACACCTGGACCGATGATGGACTGGTCCAAGAGGGGCCAGTAGCTCAGTGGTAGAGCACTCCAACAGCATATGGAAGGTCCTAGGTTCGAGTCCTAGCTGGTCCATGTCTCAACATGGTATCAGAGCCAGATCCAAGCTAGGAGCCCCAAGCACATGAGAGGTGTGGCTTAACGGGGGGTGTTGGTGTTGGAAATAAGCCACACTCGGATCGACGATGGACTGGTCCAAGAGGGGCCAGTAGCTCAGTGGTAGAGCACTCCAGCAGCATATGGAAGGTCCTAGGTTCGAGTCCTAGCTGGTCCATGTCTCAACAGAGGGTATGATTTTTTAACAAATCTTGGATTCGATTGGGTTAATTGCTAGAATATACTCACATGTAACAAACATTATGTTATACCCCTATGCTTGTATTTCTTTAGTTGTAATTAACTACATCCTATTCATATTGGTTAGTGGGTGGTTATGTGGTGGCTGAGAGGGTGATTAAACCATCTTCTCCTCTATATGGGTACTGATGGATTTACTTCAGTGCATGAATATGATGGTTGTGTTATGATGACTTCATAGTATTATGCTCCTCTCTAAAATCTTGAGCATATGAGTGTCTAATCTTACAAAGTGGTATTAAAGTGAGAAGATATGGGCTGTGAGTGTCCTGAAGATTTGCAGATTGAGTGTGCAAAGAGATTGAGTAGTGAAAAGAAAAGTTAATACAAAAGAAGAAAACATTGGATTTCTTCTCATTGCTCATAGAACCACTTTCACAGTAACCAAAGCCCTTACCATACGAACAAGAGATCTTCCATAGCTGACCTTGCGTAGGGTTTTAGGCAATTCATCGTGAAGTGAGTTATTTATTTATTTTAGTTGTTGTTGACAAGATAGTTTTTTAGCCCTACCTTGTCCAAGTTCTTGCAAAACAAAAACCTCTAATGGCAGATTTTAATTGGCAATTATTTTTAGCGGGTGACTATTCACCAAAATCGCTTGCTTGAAAATGCTCCTTTGTAGGCATGTTTACACTAGGTTGATGTGTCTTTCTTGCCTTTTGCTGCATGCAACAGTCCAACCTTCTTGGTACTAGGAGCATTTTCATTGTTTTAGGGATCCCCTTTCTCTCAAGGGTTCTCATATATACAAATGCAAATGCATTTGAGCAAAGTGGATCACAAAACTCATCCATCTTATAAACTGGGGCAAATGTATTGTTCTCTATTTTAGCATTGTTGATCATACACATCCACCAATATAACATTTAGAGAGGTGTTCATAATTGGTGCATTGGTAAATGTTTTTTGTTATATTCCCTTTAGGCACTTGTTCTTGATCCAATTTAACATTGTGAGTCCAAGGATGCAAGTACCACACTCGTAGTTGTGATCCAATTTCAGAGTGTGTTTGAGGTTTGTGATTTGTGCATGATGCCATCATTAGTTTTGTGATCCTTTGTGCTTGTGTACATGTTTTTTAAAGCAGAAAACCTACAAAGATGCCTTATTGAAACTTCACATTAGTTTAGAACTCAAAAGGGCAGCTTATTGGAGACTTGTGCATTGAATTACAAAATGCTACATTACAATTGCAAATATCTCATAAATAAGACTATACTTCATTTTGTATCGTTTAATAGTACATATTACATATTTATAAGACCTACATGTCCTATATTATAGGAAGGTTGTTATACTTCATGATGTCATAGAAATAGGGACAAGGAAACAACAAAGTTCAATGTTAATAAGTTAGTTTCAACCATAAAACCAAAACAAAGAACTAAAAATCATTCCAAACATATCAAAAGAGATTTCAAAAAGCATGAAAGAAGTTTAACAAAATAAAAGAAAGGAGAAGAGCCTCCCTAAGATGCTTTCATGATGCTTTTTGATGTTTCTCCCTTGTTTCTCCCCTCTCCAAGTCCCAAATGAGTGTAGCTCTCAACTTTTAGCACTGGCCATGGATGCCATATGGAGATTCAAGATGGTTGGATGTGATAAACAAATGCTATGCAAGTGTAGATAGTGATACTATGAAAAAACTCTATGCTAATACCAGTATAGCAACAATACTCTAATGCTTCCTCCTTTTCTTGAGGATGAGGGTTCTATTTATAGAAGAAATGGGAAAATGAAGAGCAATCTTAACAAGGGTTAGGATTGGAAGATATTCAATCCATGTGAGACTTTCAACCCAATCCCATGTTGACAAGTGTCACCATGAGGAGGCTTGAGAGGAGAGATAAGGAGCATTAAATGTTTGAGGGGACATGATGGTTACCCTAGGGGGTTGGGTTAGGGTTAGGTTAATGGATATTTCTTTTATCCAAGGGATAAATGAATGTGCAAGGGTTAAATGGTTACCTTAGTCAAAGAAATAAATGATTTGAAGAGACCCATGAGTCAAAAAGATGGTTAAGTTAGAGGAAAGTCTCTAACCAAAGGTAAAAGGTGAGTTAACTATAAATGGTTATGTAAAAGTCTTTAATGGTTTGGAAGACTTTAGAGGTTAACCATTTGAAGACATAAAGCTTGTAATGGTTATTGAAGACTTTGGAGGTTTTTGAGAAGTGACTTCCTTTTATTTAGGAATGTGACAATGATTAGGACAGGATTAGGCTAATTAGAAGAGTTAGAAGAATCTAGAAGGGATTTAGGCATGCAAGTGGATTTTGTAGGAGAATAAAAGTGGGAGGAATTTTGGGATTTTCAATTGAAGTAAAATCATTTTTTATTTCAATTAAATGGTGTAATTTGCATTTGGATAGATATTTAAATAAATATTAATTTATTTAAATGTGAATGTGAATTTTGGATTTTATTTAAATTAATCTTAATTTATTTATATGAGAAAAAGGAAGATAAAGCATTAAATGCTTGAAGACTTTGATGGAAACCATTAAAGGCTAAAGAAGGCTCTAGAAGGAAGCCATTGAGTTTGGAGACTTTAAGGGAAACCATTAAAGGCTTGAGAAGGCTCTAGAAAGAAGCCATTAAATTTGAAAACTTTAAAGGAAACCATTAAAGGTTTCAAGTGGGTAAGGATAATTAGGATTTTAAATAAATAATTTATTTATTTAAAATAGTTGTGCAACTTGCATTTGTAGGAAAATGCAAGTGGGTGGAGGATAACGGCGATTTAAATAAATTTTAATTTATTTAAATATGAGAGATGAGATTTTGGGGGATTTAAATAAATATTAATTTATTTAAATGTGAGAGAAGATTTAATTAAACAAATATGATTTATTTATTTAATTAATGGTCTGAATTTGTTTAAGTGAATTAAATCAAATAGATTGAATAATTTATTTAATTAATAAGAGAAGAGGGTTAAGGTAAATTAATTAAATATTAATTTAATTAATTATTGATTGATGGTTAAATAATCAAATAAATACTAAATATTCATTTAATTAAGTGGACAGATTTATGTGTCTACATTTGCCCCTCTTTGAGACGATGTGGTTTTATCGCGTCGTTTCAAAAAAAGAAAGATAGGTATGAGAAATATGCCCCAGAAATGTTGATTTAGTGGGTGCTATGCCCCCTTGAGAGATGGGCCAAAAAAATTTGAAAAATCAAGTGATCTCTTGAAAAAAGAGAAAGAAGTTGGGGAGAGGTAAAATAGAAGAATTTAGAAGTTAGGGTGAAAGAATGGGAGAAGACGAAGTGACTATGGGGAAATGGCAAGCCTCGAAAGTACATGGGGTCACGATGCAAATGTAGTGTTTGTGCTTTTGATTGATATTGTATAATTGATCAAAATTGGTTGGACAATCTAGTGCAATCGGTTTAATTGCTCCGGTCGAGTCAAAGCATGACAGTTGATGTCAGATGTTTGCTTGGACAAGATAAAGTCTGAGTAAGTGAATCAAAGTGACCTGTTGTGACTTAGACAATTGATGTAATTGCCCAATGAAGTCAAGGTATCTGAAGAAAAATACTCATTGAGACTTGAGACAATTGATGTAATTGTTTGTTTTAATTGTGTTTGATTGGTTCATCAATTGATAGTGTATGCGTTGTGATGGATGGTTGTGGTGAATCATAGCAGCCCCATTGAGACTAGGTCATTATGATAAATGTTTTTTGTAGTTTAGGATTACCATGATCGATTACCTATTGAGACCCGAAGATACTTGATCAGAGTATCTGTTGATAGTTTAGGTGTGTGTGAGTCGATGTGCCTGTGTATACAGAGTAACTGGCTTGCTTATAGGATTGATGGGAAATGATGAAGGGATTATGATGATGTTGATTATCAAGATAGGGAGGGTGGGGGGGGATTCAATGTTAGATGGAAGATATGGAGGACCTAGGACTCATTCCTATGGAAGAAGATAAAAAATAGAGTATGCATCCATTGTCATTGCTATGTATGAATGATATGCAGCGATATGGACGGGTGATATGCAATGAAATGCAATATAAACAAATGAGATGAAATGGCGATCCATGGCTTATTCACAGTGTGTAATTTTCATCATCGAGCAATGGTAGTATCAATCTTGGACGAGGCAGTAGGAACCAAAGATTGTACCTATAAGCAAGCAGCATAGATAAAGAATATGGACCCTCCATAATGGTTCATGCTCATATGGTCGAGGTATACGTTGTAGTCAGCAAACCATAGTGATCCATGACTGTATTTTGCATAAGATCACGTAGCTTAGTGAACTTCCCACGTAGACACCATTAGTACATGTCCCAGAACTTCATTGGAATAAGTCGCAGATAATAAACAAAATGATACTTAGGAACCATCTCGGCCACTCTAATCACTTGTGGATATCCTGGAGTAGCGTAGGAACCTGATATAAATGAATAAATAACTTATCAAACCGACCGAGTACTTGATAGCTTAAATAAAGTTTTCTTGTCAAAGAAAATGTTATCATGTCTTTGTTTTGGGTAAGGAAGGATGCATCCTTGTTAAGACAGTTGTGCGTATCTGTGTTGATTGTTTGGTTGATTTGATAAGTGATCATCATTTTGAGTAGCTTAAAATATTTGTTTGATGTATATTTCGATGCATATGTACAATGAATTTTTTATGCGTTGCCATGTTTTTGATTGATTTTTGATGTTTTATGATGTTTTTGGATTTTGTGAGTGTTTTTTAATGTTTTTGGTATTTTGTGAGACAGTTTTGAATGAAGAACTCAATGAATCATAAGTAATGTAGAATCCACTTCCATTAATAGGTTTAAGAGCATTGCCCCCAATTTAGACATGACTATGAAAAAGCGGGATGCAAGACGCATGAAGTACTATCCTTGATTGTAGATCAATAACAAGCCATGGTTTGAATGATGGATAAGTGGATGCAATGAATGTGATCTCAACAAGTCTGAAAGACAATGGAGCCATAGCCTTTACGAGTGGCGCTTGTTTGTCAAGTTTTCACCATCGCACTTACCCAAGATGCCACTGGAGTGGTTGTTCACCATTTGGATGCATGATTTTTCTTTACTATTTTGATTTTTTTGTATTTTCTTTAGGACATTTATCTTAATGTTTTTGGTGTTTTTCTGATATGTATTGGAGCCTGATGCTCTGTACATCTTATGTATGAAACCGTTTGAGGTGCATGTTGTTGATCAGATCTGCTAGCAATTCCCCTTTTGAAGTAGCCAACTGATATGCCCCAGACCCAGAGAACGCAATGATAACATATGGACCCAGCCAGTTAGATTCAAACTTTCCCTGATGTTCTCTATGTGGTTGGTTACAAGGATTCTCTTTGAGAACAAGATCACCTACCTCAAATGCACGAGGTCTAACTCGATGATTATAGCTTCTGCTCATGCACTGCTGATAGGCCTTGAGGTGGTTGTATGTAGCTTGTCGCCTTTCATCAAGTAGTTCCAAGTCTTGGAGATGAGAGACTCGGTATGCTTCATCATCTATCAGATTATGCAAGGAAACCCATAGAGATGGTATCTGGACCTCAATAGGAAGGATGGCTTCTACTCCATGGAATAGTGAGTAGGGAGTTGCGCCTGTAGGGGTTCGAATGCTATTTCGATATGTCCATAGTGCTGGATTTAATTGAACGTGTCAATCACGACCGGCATTATTGACTGTCTTCTTGAGGATTCTCAATATGTTCTTGTTCGATGCTTCGGCCTGACCATTGCCTTGTGTGTAATAGGGAGTGGAAAAATGGTGTTGGATGTGAAACTTCTCACAAAGTTCACGGACATCTTGATTTTTGAAAGGAAGCTCGTTATCTTTGATGATGGACATGGGTACACCATACTGGCAGATGATGTAATTAAGGATTAATGAGGCGATCTGCTTGCCGATGACTTGGGTAAGTGGAACAGCCTCGATCCACTTTGTGAAGTATTCGATGGCGGTAATAATGAATTTGTGGTCGTTGGATGAAGATGGATGAATTTTATCCACAAAGTCAAGTCCCCATTGACAAAAGGGCCATGGTGTTGTGATTGGTTGCAATTCATGTGCTGGTGCATGTATCAGGTCTCCATGAACTTGGCATTTCTTGCATTTTCTGACAAAATAGTAGGAGTCCTTTTTCATGGATGACCAATAGTATCTAGCGCGCATGATCTTCTTTGCTAGTGAAGGACCACTTGAGCGAGTCCCACAAATTCCTTCATGTACCTCTTCCAAGGTCTTTGTTATCTCATTTTGTTCCAGACATCGAAGGAGAGTACCATCAAGACTGCATCGATATAGGGTTTTGGCAATGATGGTATTTCGAGCGGTTTGGCGAATGAAGGTTTTGCGTTGGTTATTTGATTGGTTAGGAGGAAGTGTGTGATCACAGATATAGGTGTAGAACTCATCGTACCATGGGGATTCGGAACCGACAAGGTGACATATCATCTCGTATTCGGGGATATCATAAGCGAGAATCCAAAGTTGTTCTACCAAAAACTCGTAGCGTGTTGAATTTTGTGGAAGATCTAGGAGAGATGCAATTGTAGCCATGATGTCAGCAGCTCGATTCTAATCTCTGGGTATCTACTCAAAGGTGATAATCATAAATGATGCTTTTAAACTGTCCACCATTTGCTTGTACTGCATGAGTTTATCATCCTTGGTCTGATATTTGTCTGTGACTTGTCAAATGACCAATTGGGAGTCGCCATATATATGTATCTCTTTTAGTTTCCATTGCATGGCTAGTCTGAGTCCTGTGATCAAGGCCTCATATTCTGCTATGTTGTTTGTACATGGAAAAGTTAGCCTTTAAGACTACGGGATGTTGTCACCTTCAGGTGTGATAAACAGAATGCCTACCCCCGAGCCATGTCTAGTATAGGAACCATCAAAGTATAGTTTCCATGGTTGTGTTGTTGTGATCATGAAGATCTCTTCATCTAGAAAATTGGAAACAAGAGGATGATCACCTATGAGGGGTGCATCGACCAACTGATTTGCAATAACTTGTCCCTTGATAGCCTTACGGTCCACATACTCGATGTTAAATTCACTCAAAATCATCACCCATTTGGCGAAACAGCTTGTCAATGCTGCTTTGCCAAGTAAGTACTTTAGTGGATCGATCTTTGCAATGAGTTGTACTTTATGTGTTAAACGACAATGCCTCAGTTTAGTGGCTGCCAAGATTACTGCTAGGCAAGCTCGCTCAATAGGTGTGTAATTGAGTTCATAGCCGACCAGTGTGCGAGAGATGTAGCAAACAACACACTCTTTCCCTTTTGCATTGTGTTGTGCCAGCAATACTCATAATGTCGTATTTGTTGCTGAAATATAGAGCAATAGAGTTCTACTTGGATCTGGTGGGATCAACAATGGTGTATTCATGAGATAGTCCTTAAGCATTTGGAATGTTTGCTGGCATCTGGCATCCCATTGAAAGCGGATGTTTTTGTGTAGCAAATGTGTAAAGGGATGACACTTATCTGCTAGTTGTGCAATGAATCTTAGGATGGATTGAAGTCACCCTTGTAATGTCCTTAGCTGACTGATGTTCCTTGGAGGTGGCATGTCCATGATTGCTTTGACCTTTGCAGGATCCACCTCAATGCCTTTGCTTGAGACAATGTATCCTATAATCTTCCTTGAGGTTACTCTGAAGACACATTTCTTTGGGTTGAGTCGAACATGATATTGTTCTAGTCTGTCAAAGATTTTATCTAATATTGCAAGATGACCTTCTCTTGTTAATGATTTTGCCAATAAGTCATTGACATAATCCTCCATTATGGTATGCATCATATCATGAAAGATGGTGGTCATTGCTCTTTGATAGGTCGCCCCTGCATTCTTTAGACCAAAAGGCATTACATTCCAACAGTATGTTCCCCATGGACATGTGAAGGAAGTTTTATGTTGATCCTCCGGAGCGATCTTTATCTAGTTGTACCCTGAAAAGTCGTCTATGAGAGAAAGCATGGCATGTCTTGCTATTAGGTCCACGATCATGTCAATGTTTGGTAGGGGGAAGTCATCTTTAGGACATGCCTTGTTTAGATCTCTGAAGTCAGTATAGATACAGATGCCCCCATTTGGTTTGCTGACAGGTACAATGTTGGAGATCCAATCTGAATAATCAATTGGTCTAATAAAACCAACATCCAGGAGTTTCTTAAGTTTTGCTTTGACTAGTACCACAATTTGGGGGTGCATCTTGCGAAGCTTCTGTTTGATAGGCTTAGCTCCTTCTACTACAGTGAGGTGATGCATGACCAAATCAGGATCGAGACCAGGCATGTCGGCATATGACCATGCAAAGTTGATATGACGCTTCTAGAAGAATTCTACAAACTTAGGTTGTTCCTCTAAAGTTAAAAGAGATGTCAGATGAATGTGGTGAGGAGTCTTAGGGGTCCCCACGTTGAATTATTTTGTTTCCTCAATAAGGATCGTTGATCGTTCCTGATTTGTACTAGAGGGGAGGATGTCAAACCTTTCATCCTCAAGCGCCTCAGAGAAGTTTTCACCATTAGATACGCTCTTTCTTTTACTTTTTTGGGATCAAACAGTGCCACAATGTGGTTTGCACTAGAAGAACCATGTTTTGTTGTAATATTTTTGCAGCTGAAAAGTTTGGCATCTGCCCCAAATTATGTTGCACTATTAAGTTCGATGGCGAATCTAGCTTTTTGATCCCTCCTTGGTATGTTATCCCGTAGTTCCAAAAAGTCAATGATTGCCTCATCATTTTGGAATTGTTCCAAGCATGGGAGATTAGGTTGTTTCTATTCGATGAGTTCAGGATGGATAATGGGAATTACCTCATCGATCAGGTTAAGTTCATAAGATGTGTTAGTGAGGGTCAAGACGTTGTGGTGAAGGTCATTGATGGTACTCTCCCTGTCAGAATCAGGCGTAGGATGTGACGTAGGGTCTGTGGAAGGTGTTTCCAGTTCAGGAACCCAAGAGGTTTTAATCTGTGCTTCTTTGTAAATGGGGATTTCTTTGTGAGGTGGAGGTGGTGATGCATCTTCCTCATCTGAAGTATTGAGCTGTACGGAATCAAATTCCCACTCATGTGAGTCAGTCTCTAAGTCGCTTTCTAGCATCCAATTACTATACCAAACCGGGATATCCTTTGAGTTAAATATTGCAAGTGTGATCGGTTGATGTACCTTTGGAGATGGAATGGTTGGTGTTGCAGAAAGGATTATTGGGATCAATGAATCCGATACTGGGAGTATCGACGTTGTTGAATCTACTGCTTCTGATGGAATTATCAATGTTGTCGATACTGTTGGGGGTTCTGATACTGATAATGGTGTTGTTGATGCGATTGTTGCTATTGATGGGGTTGTTGGTTTGATTGGTGGGATGATTGGTGTTGTGGATGGTATTGTTGGGATTCTCAGCCTCACTGGGGTAGTTGGTGTGGTGCTTGGTGTTGCTAATATAATCAAGGGTGACCTCTTTAGAGTATTAAGCTGATATAGAGGTTTGTTGGGTTTTCCTTTGAATCTGAGCTTAGGAAGAGTGTCCTTTTGAAAGCCTAATCCAGTGTTATCTTCAGGCTTTAACTCCGGCTGTAACGGTTTGTGTCGTCCTTGCTTGTGAGTTCTCAAAGCACTCTGACCATCATAGCCCATTCTTTACATAATGGTAAGGCCTTTGCCATATTGATTTGTGGGAAGCTTAGCTTGTGGGATTTTTGTGGTGATAGGGTCTTTATAGATCCATTCTGCTAATTCCTCATCTCTGGTCTCCTCTTCCTAACTCTTTCCAAGGATAAAAGGTGTCAAAGTGCATGCCAGTTTGACCAGTGGTGCTTGAAGTAACCTTTAAGGTTTACCATGAGTTCTAGGGGAAGTGGGTAGTTTCCCAACACAAAAGAGCTGGCTTAGATTATATTCCCTAGGATCTTCCTCTGTCATTTTCATTTTTAGCTTCTCTTGCTTTGGCATAGTGGTGTTTGAAATGGAAAGAGAGTCTAGAATTACATATGATGTGGATGGGATAGCTTCTCTGTTGTTGGGAACGGTGATCTTTGGCTGATGGTTGATATTGTTACAATATGCAAATGGGTTTGCATCACCAAGGATTGTAATTTATACACCGTTATGAGGAAATTTGATACACTGGTGATAAGTGGATGGAACGGCTTGCATGGCATGTATCCAAGGTCTTCCTAAAAAAAAATTATATGGCAGAGGAAGGTCCAGAACTTGACATATGATGTGCTTCACCATTGGGCCCACTCGGATTGGTAACACAACTGCTCCTTTGGAAGAGCGCTCTGCATCATCATAGTCTTTTATTGTTATCTTTTTGCGGGGATCCATTGATTCAACTACATATCCCAATGTTGTGGACAATTGTAATGTACAAATATTTAGGTCTACTCCATTGTCGATCAAGACTCGCTTGATCCTTTGTTGGTTGATAAATCCTTCAATATGGAGTGAGGCATTATGAGGTTGTTGGAAGGATGTATTGTCACTTTCAGAGAAAGTGAGACATGGTGATGACCTCAGATTACCCACCATAGCTTGAAATTGATCTGTATTTAGATTGGCAAGGACTGACGCCTCTTGGAGAGCTTGATCCAAGATAGTTTTATGAGATGGGGATAGGTGCAAAATCTGTAAGATGGATATAAGTGTGGGCATCTTATTTAATTGTTCCACAAGGTTATACTGCTTTGGGATGGAGGTTGTGCCTTGTGGAGTTGCTTTAATGGTGATCTTGCTATGACGTGTAACAACATTGCAGGTAGGGCTTGGATCTTTGATGGTAATGGTTTCAATTTATTCATCGACATCATATAGGTGATTCACAGTGTAATTATAGGCAGCTCGCATATAATCATTAGTATCTGTGTTTCATCTTGAAGTGTAAGGACCCCTTTGATCTTGAGATGGAAGCGGATTCTTAAACATAAGATGATCATTATTTGAGTTTTTGGGTCATTTCCTTGAATTTCAATCTCTCTTCAGTCAATAAGATCCTGAACAAGATCTTTCAATCTATGACAATTACTTGTTTTACGCCCTTTCCCTTGATGGAATTCGCAATGTTCATTATCCCTCCACCATGGAGGTTTGACCTGAAGTTCGTAATTAGATGTCTTTGGTAAGGTCACTAGATTTGAAGAGACCAATTGACGTAACATTGTTTCAATAGGTTCCCCTAAGGGGGTGTATATACGTTTTAGTTTATAATTTTGTTGTCGTTGTCTCGGTTCCTCTTGCGGTGCATTGTGCGCTTGATTTTGTGGGGGAGAAACCATGTTGTTCTTAGGAGGGGGGTTTTGCCCCGCAAATCAGACCATAGGTTGTGCACTCGTGATAGTCCTTGCATCTACAACCCCGTCATTGACGATGTTTTTGTTTTTTATTCTATAAGTTGGGTTTATCACTGTTAAAGCGTGGGTGAGGGCCATCTTTTGGTTCATTGTATATCTTGATAAGCCCCTTTTTGATGAGGGCCCGTTCACATTTTAATCCTTGGGTGATCATGTCATTAGAAGACTTTGTGCCTTTCATGTCTAGATGGAGTTCCATTTCTTCATTCAAGTTGGAAATAAATATTTCCACTAACTCTCGTTCTGGTAGCTGAAGAGAACGTCTGCTAGACATTTGTCGCCATCGTTAGAGGAAAGCTGAAAATAGCTCCCCTAGTTTTTGTTTGGTATTACATAGATCTGCCATGGTAACATCATGTTCTATGTTGTGTGAATAATGTGGGATGAACTTTTTGATAAGTTCCTTAAATGTTCTAATGTCGCCTGTTAGTCGGGAAAACCATTGCGTGGTTGTCCCTCCCAAACTCTGAGGAAAGAGGCGCATTAGATATGTGTCTTCATATGCCACTTCTAGGAAAGTTAAGTGAAATTCCCTGAGATGATCTCGAGGGTCTCCTTTTCCCCGATACTTTTCGAACTTAGGTGTTTGAAACATTCGTGGAAAAGGTGGCATATGTAGATTCTTATCAAAGGGATAGGGACAAATATCATTAAGTGAAAACTGGGTAGTTTTCACACCACTGTGGAGTTGTTGGGCTAGATTCTCGACTTGTTGCCTCAACATGTCAATATCATTAAGAGGAGGAGGAGGTGGGGGATTTCCTTGATGAAGGTCATATCTGAAGTTATCTCGACCTCTTCCACCCTCATTACGACTATGTTGTTCTGATGCTTGTCGTAATTGTGCAGTATCAAAATCAAAAGGTAGTTTGGCTCCCTCTTAAGCAAGTCTGAAAAAGTGAGCATCAACGTTGTTCTTGAGGATTTCATCGAAAAGTCAATTGAAGAGGGGGTTGTGTTGTGCCCTCTCTATTGCGTCAGGAGTGGGAGTACTAGGATTTTCATCATTTGCGTTTCCTCCAAGGGCTTCTTGGAATTCATTGAGATTGTCCTCCTCTTCCTCCTCGATTTGAGTTGTCTAGTCCTTGATCTGGTTTGAGCCATTTTGTTTGAAAGTTGTTGTTGAAGTTTGGTGAAGATTATTATGAGTTGGTGATAGAATGAGAGATAAATGTTTGGTGAAGTGTTTTTCATATGAATCTCTAACACTAAAGGTTTGATGTTACCAAAGTCCTTCTAAGAATTGTTTGTTGTGTTTGTTGACAATGTTTGAGATGATAAGGTATAGCAAAGTCTGAGATGTGTTACAGACCAAGCTACCTAGTAATGAGAGGATACACTCATAGACTAGTTTTAACCTGCATAGAAAATGCCTCTTAGGATGAGTTTATCCTAGATGTAGAGACACTCTAAAAAGTGATGTGTTATTTTGATTCAAGCAATATCTAAAAAGAACTTAGGACAAGACCTCTTTATGTTTTGAGAGTTGGAATGGATTGATGATGTATGAATGTGAGAATGGATGGAATGTTAACTTCAATGAAAACTTTGTGTTACATATGGGACAAATTCTTCCTCTTCTCTCTCGGGGGTTGGTGGTTCTTCCCGAGCTATGTTATATGTTATGCAGATGTCTGGAAAGAAGGCAGGATTAATTTTGCCTACCTTGTTTTTATGATAACTCAAAGCTCTATATTGAGTAAAATCTCTGTTGTTCAAAGACTTTTGATCAAACTCGTTGGATTTTCCTTGAAGATATAGACACATATGATGCAAGAAGGTTCTATGTGAGACAAAATTTTGTCTATTGAGGTAGAAAAATTTTCTTCTTTTGATGAAAGTCTTTGAGCTCAATGGTCTTTTCTTCAAATTGATATGTTGATGAAGATTCTTCTTTCTCAAAATGTGAAGGATGGTCATATAGTTTGATATCTTGTTTGCACTTTGTTTTGATTTTTGCCAAATGTTTGGTTTTGAAAATTGGTGTTGGATGAATACTTGTTTTTGAATTGGTTTTGATTTTATTTGACAAGAAAATAGAGCAAGCATACAAACACAATAATGTTGCCTTAAAAGGCACAAATAAGTGTGGGTCTAAATCAACCCAATCTTTGAACCTTTTGACCCCTTTTCAAATGTTTTTGTGTATGTTTTTCCAAAAGCCTGAAGTCAACTCAATTAATCACTGGTCTGACACAAAACGAAGACACTTCAAACACTCTTTATCCCTAAGGTCAAATGGCCAGTTGCGATAATTTCAGCCCACATCTTAATATTTCTTCAACTTTGGTACTACATACCTTATGAATCTCGTTGTAGTAGGTAAGGATGTGATATACTAAGTCTTGCACGAGCATAATAGATAGATGATCCCTATGATAGGGGAGTCACCACTTTTATCAAGCTACAAGTAGCTTTTCAAAAAGCCTTGTTTCTACTCAAGGAAATATGTATGGTGAGTATCTCGGGAGCAAAACCATCTATGCGCTTGCACTGAATTTATCACAAATATCCCCAATCAATAGAATGGGTGGGTTTCTATATAAAAAGGTGTCTAGTAATGTTCGATGTTTTTGGACATAAGTTCATTCTGCAGTGACTCACTTAAGAGCCTTGTAACTTGTGGTGGGGCCCATATGTCCTTTCGACAAGTTACATTGTAGGAACAACTATACCCAAGGCTACAACTTTCGCTCACACTTGATTTATATAGTGGCTCGAAGGATTTACCGCACGAGGTTGTTCCCAAGAGTGATGTCTCTTGGCAGGCATCTCTTAAAAAGATAAAATTTTGAGTGTTACTAACACTTTTCTCTTGCACCTAGAACCACGAAAGCCAAGGGAGAGGATAGTGTGTGTTAGAAGTAGGACCACTCGAACAACTTTGCACAAGCATGCCAATCACTGAAAACACTAGTTCTTTTTAACTAATTTTCATTGCAATGTGATCTAACTATTTGGAGATGTTGCTCCAATAGATATGGTGTTCTTTTTAACCAAGATATCAAAATGTTTGACACTTGACAAACTTTTGGAAAGCAAACCTGGTCAACAAAAATAAAGTCGTGTAGCCTTTGTAGCAAAAAAGGTAAATGTGAAGTTCTTTTTATGCACCAAACAAAAATTTGAGTTTGTTTTAGTTGCACCAAATAGAAAATGTGAAGTTCTTTTTATCCATTTGTGAAAAAAAAGAAAGATGAAGTTCTTTGTTATGCATCAAATGAAAACTTGAGTTTGTTTTAGTTGCACCAAATAGAAAATGTGAAGTTCATTTTTATCCCTCTGTGAAAAATAAGAAAGATGAGGTTCTTTTTTAATGCGCCAAATGAAAAAGTTGAGTTTGTTTTAGTTGCACCAAATAGAAAATGTGAAGTTATTTTTATCCCTTTGTGAAAAACAAGAAAGATGAAATTTTAAACCAAAGAAATTAAAAAATTTTAAACTAACTCCTTCCAAAACCTATACAAAAAAAAAATTAGAAAATCTGCAACTAAAACATTCAAAAAATGTTAGTGCACATGGTGGGTGGGCTCACAACCCTAAATAAATGTCCTTGAAGTTACAAAAGTGTTGGATTCACGTCAGGTTCACCAAATGATGTCATGGAAATAGGGACAAGGAAACAACAAAATTCAATGTTTTTTATTAGGGGAAAAACAGGTTTTGAGGGGACCCGAAACCCCATACAACAGGGTCTAGAGGGACCCGAAACCCAATAGATTTTACCGGGATCTAGAACCCAACAAAGTTGGCTGCTAAAAGAAATAAACTATGAAAAACCGCAGCCAAAATTCAGTAAAGATGACTAAAACCAGCAACAACCAGCATAGTCACGCCACACCCTCCAAACTATAGCACGAAACAGTAATAATTGAGGGTATACCAAGCACCCTCAGCCAACTATTAGGGTTTTGAAAGGTACCCCTAACCTTCAATAAAAACACTAGATTACAACAGATATTCATACAATTTGAATCTGGCCAGTAGGGGTTTTGAAAGGCTCCCTCAACCTTCAAACTGGGTTTTAAAATGGAACTCAAAACTAGCAACCATGGGTTTTTCTAGGCACCCTCAACCATAAATGAAGAGCTCAGAACTCCAAACACAGGATTTTCCCCAAACCAAAGATAGCAGAAAGACAGACTCTGCCCTTTAAAACTATTGGCAACCGTCTTGCCTATAGGATAAACTAGGAGCCCACAACTAGAAAAAGGGGGAACAAACACCCCAAAAACCAGAAGGAAGGAGGCCAAACCAAGAAACAATAAAAAGGAACCAGTCCAGGAGACAAGCTGGGAGTCTGGAAAAAAGAACTTCCAGCCCCACCCAAGGAGACACCCAAGAGAGAAGAAACCGACATCCATAGCCAGCAGCAAGCAAAACCCATCCCTTTCCCCTCCACCAAATATCCACCTCCATAGGAAATATGGTCACCTCTAACAGACAAGGAGGGGAAGAGAGCAAGAGCCAAGAAACCCCTCTCAAAGGTTCACACCAAAGATAACTCTGCAAGAGGAGCACCAAAAGTTGAAAATCCCCAACATTCCATCTCTCCACCTCAATAGGAAAGAGCTCAACCTCTACAGGACGAAGAATGAAGCAGAAAGACAACAACTAGCACTCTCCAGTAGCAAGCAAAAACCAGCCCTTTCCCCTCCACCAAATATCCACCTCCATAGGAAATATGGTCACCTCTAACAGACAAGGAGGGGAAGAGAGCAAGAGCCAAGAAACCCCTCTCAAAGGTTCACACCAAAGCCAACTCTCCACATCCATAGGAGGGTAGCCTAACAGAGAAGAACTGAAAAAGGAAGCTCCTTTGAAGAACCAGAGCGCCAAAGGCCAGAAGAGCAACAAATCCTCAGCACAAAGGAGAGGAGAGAACACATAGAGCCTCTCCACAAGAGATCCGCCAGGGTCCCAGATCTGCCCAAACACCATTAGGATAACACCCCCCACCAAAGAAAGAGCAGAAAAAAGGCCAATGACAGGAACCACCGCACACCCCTGACGACCAGAAACAGAGGCCACAAAAAACCCTTGCCAAAATGCCTCCATTGTTGACATAGCCTCCACTCCTTCCTCAGTGCCAAACGCCTCCACCCACCATTCCAGCAAAAAAGAGCCACGAAGAGCCCCATCAGACGGCTTAGAAGGTGAAAGGAGAAGAGCGATGAGATCATCCTCATCCGCAGCATCGTCTTCCCCATCTTCTACAACTCCTACACAGGAGACCCCTCCCGCTCCTGCTCTCCCACTCTCCATTTCTCAGAACCCTCCCGCTCCCACAACAAAACAAAGTTCAATGTTAATAAGTTAGTTTCAACCATAAAACCAAAACAAAGAACTAAAAACCATTCCAAACATATCAAAAGAGATTTCAAAAAGCATGAAAGAAGTTTAACAAAACAAAAGAAATGAGAAGAGCCTCTCTAAGATGCTTCCATGATGCCTTTTGATGCTTCTCCCTTGTTTCTCCCCTCTCCAAGTCTCAAATGAGTGTAGCTCTCAGCTTTTAGCACTAGCCATGGATGCCATATGGAGATTCAAGATGGTTGGATGTGATAAACAAATGCTATGCAAGTGTAGATAGTGATGCTATGAAAAAGCTCTATGCTAATACCAATCTAGCAACAATACTCTAATGCTTCCTCCTTTTCTTGAGGATAAGGGTTCTATTTATAGAAGAAATGGGGAAATGAAGGGTTAAGATTGAGCAATCTTAACAAGGGTTAGGATTGGAAGATATTCAATCCATGTGAGACTTTCAACCCAATCCCATGTTGACAAGTGTCACCATGAGGAGGTTTGAGAGGAGAGATAAGGAGCATTAAATTCTTGAGGGGACATGATGGTTACCCTAGGGGGTTGGGTTAGGGTTAGGTTAATGGATATTTCTTTTATCCAAGGGATAAATGAATGTGCAAGGGTTAAATGGTTACCTTAGTCAAAGAAATAAATGTTTTGAAGAGACCCATGAGTCAAAAGGATGGTTAAGTTAAAGTAAAGTTTCTAACCAAAGGTAAAAGGTGAGTTAACCATAAATGGTTATGTAAGAGCCTTTAATGGTTTGGAAGACTTTATAGGTTAGCCATTTGAAGACATGAAGCCTTTAATGGTTATTGAAGACTTTGGAGGTTTTTGAGAAGTGACTTCCTTTTATTTAGAAATGTAACAATGATTAGGATAGGATTAGGCTAATTAGAAGAGTTAGAAGAATCTAGAAGGGATTTAGACATGCAAGTGGATTTTGTAGGAGAATGCAAGTGGGAGGAATTTTGGGATTTTCAATTGAAGTAAAATCATTTATTTCAATTAAATGGTGTAATTTGCATTTGGATAGATATTTAAATAAATATTAATTTATTTAAATGTGAATGTGAATTTTGGATTTTATTTAAATAAATTTTAATTTATTTACATGAGAGAAAGGAAGATAAAGCATTAAATGCTTGAAGACTTTGAGGGAAACCATTAAAGGCTTAAGAAGACTCTAGAAGGAAGTCATTGAGTTTGGAGACTTTAAGGGAAACCATTAAAGGCTTGAGAAGACTCTAGAAAGAAGCCATTAAGTTTGAAGACTTTAAGGGAAACCATTAAAGGTTTCAAGTGGGTGAGGATAAATAGGATTTTAAATAAATAATTTATTTATTTAAAATAGTTGTGCAACTTGCATTTGTAGGAAAATGCAAGTGGGTGGAGGATAAAGGTGATTTAAATAAATTTAGATGGGATTTTGGGGGATTTAAATAAATATTAATTAATGTGAGAGAAGATCTTTTTTTTTTATATTGCATATAAAGGAAAAACGTTGATACAAAGATGTTACAAAAGGATTACACAGATTGTTTGAGTGGACCCCCGGTCCAAACTTACCAAAACATGCAGATTAGTTACTGTGTTTATACATGGGGGAGTATCTATTTTGATCTATAGACTATATTATTACTTACAATTGTGAACCAAAAAAAGCAAAGTCTTCAGTGCTGCTAGTCAATTATCCTTGAAGGATTTGTTCCTGCGGAGCATCCATCCATGTGGTCCAACCCCCAAGGCCCTCCATTCAAACGACTTGTTTTTCGTCAAGAAGTTCTGTGAGCATCTAAATCTAATCTTGAACAGGGTCTCGCACTTTGGCTACCTCTGCTCCTAGGGTCTCGAGAGCCAGGTCCACATCTTTCTTTCCTTTGATTGTCCTCCTCCATTTGTATCCGTTTTCCAGCTCGTGAAGGAACATCCTTGCATTTCCATCTTTTATGAACCTAAAGAACTTGTTCTTTTCTACATTCATCGTCACTGATACCTGCAAGAGAATTTGATGAAGGGTGAGTTCACGAAAAGACTCAGTAAGGGCCCTACTTGAGCCCTGAAATTTATCTTCATTTCTTAATTTCCAAATGTGCCATAAAATCTCAGAAGTAAGAACATACCAGAAAAGGTTAGTGTCCTTTTTTAGATCTTTAATATATCCGATTATAACATCAAGAACAGTAAATTGAACGGGAATATCAATACCAAACAATAACCAGATTTCTTTAGCAATTCTACACTAAAAAAAAAATGCCTAACTGGTTCAAGAACCCTGTAAATATTACAAATATCACTACTGTTATGATCTTTTTTGATTGGTAACCTATTTAAAATCAAAAGCCATTTAAAACATTTCTCTTTAGGAGCAACAGGGCTACTCCAGAGCCTATTAAAAACCTTCTGCCATTGTTTAACTGAAAAGTCTGCAAACCACAGATTGTTAGCATGGGAAATTATTGCTTCATCATATGTTAGGGTCTTATAGATAACACTAGCTTTAATATTATGAACCGAGATGGTATTATTCCACAAAAGATCCTTACAATATTCTATATCATTCTTGCATTTCTTGGGCAAATAAAGTTTCTCACAAGCTTTCTGTAACATATTATAGGTGCGTTTATGGGAACTTAGAAGGTTAAATCGAGCTCTAAGGGTATCCCAATCCAGCAGCCTATCATCCTTAATAATATCTTTAAAGTAGCAAATGCCTTTTGCCACCCATGCTTTGCCAGAGCACCCCTAAGTAAGAGCCAAGGGTTTGGAGGAGTGCAAGAGGTTCCACCAAATGGATCTACCTCCATGAATAAACTCATTGTTGCTGACTCTATTATTGTTGATAAAAGGCTTAACACTAGTCCAGGCCTTCCAGATAGACTTGAAGACATTGGACCCTTGTATTGATACCTCGAAGTCCCCCGCCACAAGGTCACAGAAAGGGAGGGATTTCCAAGTTTTGGCCTTCTTTGGTACAACCTTCAAGATATTATTCCTAACCAGCACCTTCCACGGTTCATTCCCATCAAGAGCTTGGAAAATCCATTTTGTTGCAAGAGCAATTCCTTGGATTCTCAAGTCCTTAAGTCCTAGCCCTCCCAGACTCTTGTCCTTATGAAACCATTCCCATTTAATAGAATGTATTTTCTTTTTACCTTTTCCATTAGACCACAAGAAGTTCCTGATGGTTTTCTGTATTTCTAGGATCTGGTAATTAGAGAACATTCATACTGATGAGTAATAAATGTTGTAAGAAGATAGAATTTTTTGGCATACCTGCATTCTCCTTGTGAGTGAGAGATATCTATTATCCCATTTGTTAAGTTTTTTTTCTATCTTGGTTCTAACCCATTGCCACATCTCTTTGAGAGATGGAGAAATGGTAAACAGAATTCCTAGGTACCTGACTATCTTGTTAGGTCCTCCCCATTGGATCCCAAACTGTTGCAACCAGTCCAGAGGCTAGTCCTCCCACCCAAGCATGGTAGATTTACTTTGTGAAACTTTAGCCCCTGAAATCTCTCCTAGGAATTTGATTTTACCTTCTAGGGCCTCCATATTCTGTTTACTGATATCTAGAAAGAGTGTTGTATCATCAGCAAATTGTGCATTGATCAATTCCTCCCTATTTGGAAGTTGGATCCCCTGAACTTTAGGAGAGATAGTAGAGTCTCTAAGTATGTAGAACAGGGCATCAGCTGCAATAACGAAGAGAGCAGGCGCTAAGGGGTAGCCCTGTCTAATAGACCTGCCTAGAGAAATGTTTTGAGACAGGGATCCGTTAACTTCTACCTGAGCTGAAGCGTCTTTAAGCAAAACCATAATCCATTTATAGAATTCTGTTGGAAACCCAAAAGCTTCTAACATAGTCAGAATAAAGCCCTATTCTACCCTATCGTATGCTTTTTCAAAATCTAGGAGAAACATGGCTGCATTCTGTCCTGAAGTCCTCACCCATTCCATGGCCTCCCAGCTGGTAATTAGATTTTCCAGTATATATCTTCCTTTGATAAAGCCTGTTTGTGTGGAACAAATGAATTTAGGAAGAATATGCTCCAATCTGATCACTAGAGTTTTAGCCAATATTTTGTAAGAAACGTTAAGGAGTGTTATCGGTCTCCAGTTTTTGATAAGGGACTTGTGCCCATCCTTAGGAAGTAATTTGATAATCCCATTGTTAATTCGTTCCCCTAAAGAGCCAGTGTTAAAGGCCTTAGTGTAAAGCTCATGTAGGTCATGACTCACCCAATCCTCATTGGCTTTGTAGAATTCTATCGTCAGCCCATCCAGGCCTGGAGATTTGTCATTATTCAGGTTCTTGATGGCAGCTTTTACTTCTTGTATAGTGATAGGCCCTTTTAATGCCTGTGCATCTGCCTTTGAAATCTTCGGAGGAATAATCCTTCTGCACCTTTCTCTTGCTTCCCGAGATTTAGCAGAGTCTTCAGATGAGAAGAGACCTTTATAGAATTGGAAGAATGCCTCCTTGATATCTTCCAAGTCCTTTACTTCTCTTTTTTCTACCCAAATCCTATCAATTTGTTCTCTACATTGTTTATGCTTCAGCATATTAAAGAAAAATTTGGATCCTTTATCCCCAAATTGCATCCAATATGCTCGAGCCCTAATTATGGCCCCTTTGGTCTTAGTCTGTTGATGCTTTCTGAGTCTATCCCTAGCCAAGGCTACCTCATGAATAAGCTCAATACTGCATGGATTGTCTTGAATCTTAGCTTCACACAAGTGGAAGTTTTCAGCTGGACTTTTCTCTTTCCACGTAAAATCCCTTTCTTTCTTTTGCCCTATGGTTTGAAGCAACACTTGCCAACTATCCACATTCTGGTTCCATCTTTCCACACAAGAGTTCAATAATCTATTCCTTTTGTTAAACATCCTGACTATCTTAACCGTACTCAACACATCTAAATCTACGAGAAGGCTGGAATTTAGAAAGAATTTATCCTTTGGAGTTTCTTGGCTCTCGGGGTAGTCTCTGAGCCTAACCTAAGAGATGATAGGATGGTGGTCTAAAAGAGTGGTCGGAAAAATTGTCACAGGATTGCCATTATTGCCTAGGTCAAAAGAGAAATGGTCTTTATTAGCATAGAACCTATCCAGCCTACAAAAGATCCTATGCTTCCCACTCTGAAAGTTACACCATGTGTACCAAATTTCAGAGTTATCTTTCTTTTTGCAGAACAGAGGGTCAAACAGTTTTTTTCGGTTTTTCAATCTTTCCCAGTGAATTTTCTCCATCCCTATCCATTCCATAGGGGTACCTCCATACTTGTCTTTCCAAGTTTCAATCACGTTAAAGTCACCTCCTACAATCCAGGGGATATCTGGTAGTGTGGCGATCCAATCCCATAGTGCAATTCTCTCCCTGTAGTTGTTGGGGGCATAAACGAAACAAATTCCAAATCTGATTCCATTATTCTCTAGGGACACCCAGACCACTCTGTTACATGGTGAGCATCCTTGGTTTACTATACGCTCTTTCCATCTGGGGTTGATAAGAATTCCAACACCTCCTCTACCTCTGTCATGATTTGAGGAGACCTTGATAGAATCTTTCCATATAAATTCTAGGTTGACTTCCAGGGTAAACTTTACAGCCTTGAGTTCTTGAAGCATAATGAAGTCTGCGTTCTTATACTGGTTGACAAACCTTCTAACCATTTGTTTCCTATTTGGAGATTCCAGACCCCTAATGTTCCAAGAGATGCACTTCATCTAGACTCAGAGTATTGTTTTACTCTCTGGATGCTTTAAACTTGTTAAAGCATCTTGGGAGGTCTTTCTTCTCCTCATTATTCCTTATGTTAATAGCACCCTTGTTTTTGGATCCTAGAGGTCTACCCCTTCTTCTTCTAGGGATTGCCTCGGGATTTTCATTATCCATTGTCCACTCTCCTTCTTCTCCTGGGCACTCTTCTCCCTGATCTTCCTCTCCTATTTCAGAATCCTTCCTATTGTTCCCCTGATTGGGGGGCTCTAGGGTCTTAGCACAAGAGTCCAAAGCCTTCAAACGATCTGGAAGGTCTAGCTTAACACCATCACTAGATAGTGGATTAACTTCACTAGCCTTAGAGTCAGCAACAATGACCTCAATCACACAGGAATCTTCAAGCTCTATAAACTTCTTAAGGGGAATGACAGAGATCGTATCAGGAGTGGGTTCAGGTTGAGAGGGAAGCTCTGCCTCGGTGATGTATGGAGGATCCTTTGTTGGATCCCTTTCAAATGAGACATCCATGTCTTCCGAACTTTTGTGAGAAGTTGTATTCATCAACCCAGACTAGCCCCCTCCCAAACTCAGCTCACTACTCACACCGTCTCTATCCTTAGGGTTATGAGCACCAGGGCTATCACCATTAGAGGCTAGGCTAGAGAATTTCATCTCTGGGGGGACCTCAAGACCATCATCCTCCATAGGAGATGTTAAATTGCTATCCAAATTTATCTTATTAGTCAAATTACTAGGAATATTTGCCCTAATTTTTTCCAATGCTAATTGCTGTGCATTTTTCCTCGTTTTCTTAGGATTTTTCCCCACAATCTGAAACTCATCCTGTGAATTCCCATTTATCTGTTTTAGAGCATTTGAGATTGCAGAATGAGGGGTGAGGGCAACTCCGGAGCTACCAGAGTTGAAGGTTTTTCCACCTTCCAGGGGTTTAGAATTTTCCCCTTTTAGCAAATTATTGATTTTTTTACTAATGCCATTGAGATTTTCCATGCTTAGGATGCGCATTTCATGAACAAGTGGCGGGTTATCGGATTGATTGCGAGGTCTATCTGGGCCCTTAGTTTTATTAATAATCGGGTAATTCATGCGAATATGCCCTTCTTTCCTGCAGAGAAAGCACATGTTCACCCCACCAAGGATTTCAATAGGGCAAACCACGACTTCGGTTTCGAGATTAATATTAACCGTTTTGGGGAAATCACACCCAGGATTAATTGATATCAAAACTCTAGCATCTAAATGCGGAATAAGCGAGGAGGAATTATCCACCCGAATAGCTTTTCCTATCGGTTCCAGAATTTGGGGTATGAATTTCCACAATAGCTGAGGCACTTCTCAAATTAGAACCCATCTAGGGCACGAGAGTGCAAGAATTTCTTCATTGACCGCTTTCGGTGTCCATTCTAGGGCATGAAATGTGCATTTTCCGATAGACCAATATTGTTTACTAAGCACTTCTTTTTGCATTTTATGATCTTTAAAGAAGATAACAAACAATCCTTTTTGAATGAGTCTACAGAACGAAACCAAATAACCTAATTTAGTGTTCCATACATTCCTAATCCAATCATCAATGAATTTACGAGCGGGGCATTTATCCAAATCAACAGTAGCAAAGAAGATTGCAATATCTCTAAGTCTATCCTTTTCCATATTAATTTCATTACACATTAGATCATTAGGAGAGATGGAGATAGATTCCCGGGCCAAGTGAGGGTCCTTACCTTCTCCACAGGGGCTGCCATTAGGGTTCGTAACAAACCTCGCACCTTCAATGATAAAGGGAGAAGAAGAGTTAACCGCATCCTTGAAAGACTTAGGTTTAAATGTGGCATCATTGTTGCGTTTTCCAACGTCTCCAGAAGAGCCCTCCATTAACTGGCATTAAATGCTCGCACAAGGGAAGGCAAGGTGAAGCGACGGCAAAGAGGACGCTGGGAGAGCCGCCTGCACACAAACCAATTAAAGAGCTTACCTATGTGGAAGGCCCGTGTACAACCCCATGTTAGAGCCTATGGCCCTGCAACCAGAGTCCAAACCCTACGTCTAGACAGAGTTGCAAAGCGAAAAGATCTCCAATTTTTGAGTTATTCAATCTAAAAATTGTGAGAGAAGATTTAATTAAACAAATGTGATTTATTTATTTAATTAATGGTCTGAATTTGGTTAAGTGAATTAAATGAAATAAATTGAATAATTTATTTAATTAATAGGAGAAGAGGGTTGAGGCAAATTAATTAAATATTAATTTAATTAATTAGTGATTGATGGTTAAATAATCAAATAAATACTAAATATTCATTTAATTAAGTGGACAGATTTATGTGTCTACACTTCATATAACTACTTCTTTACATAGATGAATTGTTCTAATGACTTGTACTACATACAAACAATCACACAATTAATTACAATGTTGTATTATCTTAGATAGTATAATTATTTTCATAGACATGATGTTCTAACAAATTATAACAAACTTAATGTTGTAATATTCCTAACACTATCCTCTTATTACATCATTCTCCAAATGGTGATAGGTGGAATAACATCACTTAATGAACATGTTTAGTGGCTCACAAAGTATGAGTAGGGACATACACCTACTTGTCACAAGCAATAGTGGAATTCATCTCACAATGCTTCTTTAGAAAGATAGGCCTTTTGAACTTTATCTAAAGATAGGAAAAAACACATATACCCATGGAATGAAAGATAGAGACAAACACATCTATTAATGGTCTTACAACAAATTTAGATAGGGACAAAACACTTCTATCTAACATTGAAGCTATGAGTAGGGACACACCCAACTATTCACAATATTTAGGATTGGAAATAAATACATCCAATCATTATTACTTGATAAATCTGATTGGAGACAAACACAACTATTCACAATAATTAGGATTGAGGATAAATACATCCAATTATTATTACCTAGTAAATATGATTGGAGACAAACACATCCAATCACAAGCAACTAACAATTTGAGGACTAAGTCCTTGTTGTCATGTATGTAGTCATCATTATAGATCATTGGCACTTTGATCACAAAAATATGAGATGGTTGCTGGTCCTACTCGGGAAATTATCTTTGTTTTAGTCATTTGGGCACAAATAGTTATTTCTACTAATATAGTTTTGCAGCCTCATCATTAGTGATTGCTAAGAGGTGTTGCTTGTCCACCAACCACCTATGGCTTTGTCCTGTAATATATTTGTTGCCTACTTAGCAAATTTGGCTTTAAGGTTCAAATTACTTATCATTTCTTAGAAGAAACTCCACCCGATTTTGACTATATTTCCAAGACGTTGAGCTCTCTTGAAAATACATCTATACAAGAGAGGTTTTTGACTTCAACAATGCTGACATACTTCATTTAAATTGAATAAAATGATAGGGCTATGACAATATCTTGGTGAGCACTAAAAATTTATTTTTAATGAATTTGTTGACACTGATAAGAAAATAATAATGCCCAACTATGTAACTTAACTGAGAGAAAATATGCCAACTAACTCCAGTTTTGGCTAAAACCAAAATAAACTACGAACTCAAGTCTAAATTTTGAATTCTTACCTAAAGCTTATTGAATTATGAATGACTTGACTATTGATATGCATATAAACAAAGATACACTTAATAAAAACCTACATATTTCTATAGTAGTGATGAGAGATTGCATGGCATCTATAGACTACTTTGCATGACCCTTTTAGCAATAGAAAGTGAAAATGTGGATTGCAACTTAGGCATGAAACTTGGCAAATTGATGAATTTGGAGTTTGCGGCACATCTAACCATCATGATACAAGATGGACAAATGAAGTAGGATTTCTAAGAGACAATTTTTATTCATATGGAAATGCAGATTTGGTAGGTATTTTCACAAAATAGAAGACTGCACATGGATGCAAGCAATTGTTAGAGCCTTTGTGATGTTGGATGCAAACAAAATGTAGGTGTCATTCAACTATTGGTCATCTTTTGTTTGGGATACCATCAACATCTAATGCAAGAGAAGTGTATAACTTGTGTCCAAAGATAGAGAAATAGGTCAAATATACATGAGACAAAACTTCAAATCCTTTTAGAGGAGTACATAGTTCCAAAACCATATTTTATATTGCTAGACTTTGCTTGAGCAACTTCACATGGTGCAAGACTTCCAATGTTGAATAAGAGAATACAATTTGGTTGGATGATTAGATAGAGATGTGAATAGCTATAGTAACAATAGAAGACAAATAGTTGTGAGCTTGAAAAGAATTTTAAATATTTGTAAATTTGATCCCTTTGCAATTTCTTTTGAGATGCACCATCTCTCCTCCTTCAAACACATTCTACTTAGGCCAAGTTCTCTTATGACAAAATTGATCACGCTTTTTAAAAATAATTCTACAAAACTACATCCTAAATGCAATACTAATCACTATTCTAAAATATGGATCTCATATGTTCTCATAACTTGCTTAATATACTATTACTATTACTTGCTTCAATACTATATTGGATTATATGCTACACTATAACTGCAACTATTACACATAAATAGTATTATACAGTTCATACCATTCAATAGTACATATTACATATTTGTAGTTTTTACATGTCTTGTATTATAGGAGGGTTGTTATACGTCCTATAACCACTCCTTGTCATCAAATAATACCAAAAAATAATTGCACAACTTATTAAAATACTACTTTATCTAGATAATATAATTCTTCTCACACGTGATATTATAAACCATAATAAACCTAATGATATATAATTCCTAACATTCTGATGAAAAACTATAAATATGTTATTTGATTGTTTGTTATGGTACTTCCCATTTCGAGGTAATGTATTGTTGAAATTAGATACCAAGTATTTAGAAAAATACATAGAGATTTGACTTAAGAGTTAATTTAAAATAAATAAATATCATATTTCCATTAACTCTATAATGAAGACAAATTTTGAACATTAACAAGATCTACAAATTTTTTAGCCCTTCAAATGGACCACATGATATTTCCCAAAAAATATTTATCTTATTTAGTTGCATGGCTAAGGATTTATATATTTCCCCACAAGCATCAAATGATACTTTTAAGAAATAAATAATGACATGTGAAAGGGTTTTATTTAAACAATAATGATGCGGAATGGTGAAGGGAACCGACAAGGGAAAACAACTAGGGGAAACGATAGGGTTTCTTCTGCAAGAGTTAGTATTGGCAGCTTAGTTAGCATTGGTGATGCAGCTAGTGATGGTGATGACCCAGACAAGGATGGCTTACCCTACATCAATTTTGGGTTGGAAGGTGTTGGATATGTTGGAACCCCCTACTCCAATGATGATGAGGGTAGCTTTGATGAGAAAGACCTAAGAGATGCCACTTTTGTGGGCTCCTCTGACTCGTCTAGGAATTTTGTTGTGGGGGCTCCTAAGGGTTTTGCTACAACAGATCTAGAAGTTGGAACTACTTTTTTTGACGAGGTTTCTAAGTATTTGGAGGCCCAAGAAAGATGATCTTGTTTTCCTCATTTTTGTTTTCAAAAATGATGGACCATTACATAAAAAATTTGTGAAAAATGAAAATTTTACTCTATGGCACACTTCTCGAGGCATAATTTTGACTAATCCTTGGACTGGATTAATCCTCAGTCCATCCTCAAACCACATTTTGAATTTCCTCGCATTTTGGATTCGTTTGCTATGTCTTTCTTTCAATTTTGGTTTTTTTCTCCTTGACTGCAGGTGGAGAATTTTCCTTGAACTGCAAGTTTTAATGATTTCCATTGTTTTGGTCTTTGTAGGGAAATTTTTGGCTAATTACAAGTGCACTTTATTGAAAAATAAAAACTTGTAATTTGCTTTTTATTTCCCCCTTGATGTTTTTTGGCTTTTTCAGCTAAAATATGGATTTTTTGGTTAAGTTACAAGTAAACTTGTAATTCTTTTCTAAAACCCCTACTTTAATGGTTTTTGCTTGTAATAGGGTTTTTAAACCCCTATTACATGTGTGCAAGTGAATTATAACTTGTTGTAGGGATTTTATTTTCCCTTTGCAAGTAATTTAAATTTGCACATCTCTCTCCAAAACCCGATTTTCTCTTTAAAGTGCTTTTTTGAAGGATTTTAAACATGTAATTGCATTTTAAAAACCCGATTTTGCCTTGTTGAGGGAAAAGTGACATTTTAAACTTGTCATGTTGCCCAAAAAACCTGATTTTGCCTAGGAATGAGATAAAGTGCAATTTTAAACTTGTTATTGCATCCCAAAAAACCGATTTTCTCCAATTCATGCTAATTCGAACTTGTTATTCTCTCCAAAAACCTCAATCAATAAGGAAAAACGTTTTTTGAGAATTTTAAGCAAATTTTTGTGGAGAAATTTTTGGAGGTAGAAGGCGTTTAGGATTCCTTCCTATTCTCATGCAATTGTAGACATCTTTCACGTCATTTGGAGGTTAAGATCGCTAGTTTCTTGGTTTGGAACAACAAACACGTGTTTGGTAAAAAACATGATTTTCTCCTTCAAGATGCCACGAATCATAAATCTCCTATATAGTTTTGGTTTAGTATGCTAAGGCGTTGAGGTTAGAAGGAGATTTGACCCCTTCTTGGGCCATTTCTCTTGCATTTGACACCACGTTTTTATACAAATAGTGTTTTTATAAAACGTGGCTAGGGTTTGGCATTGTGGATTGTCTCTATTTAATGGATTGTCTTCTTCATTCCAAGATTGTTTCATCTTTTTGAAGAGGCATTTCAGTTTAAAGCAAGGTATGTTTTCTTTTTCTTTCTTGTTTCATTTTCTTATTTTCTTGTTTTCTTATTTTCCTTTCTAGTTGTAAATTTGTAAATATGTTGTTCTTTCCCCTAAAATCAGTTTTGTGAGAGAGATTTTCCCCCTTGATATGCAATTTTTGAATTGCATTGATCTTCCCCATTTTCCCTCTTTACTTATATTCGGGATTTTAAATCCCGATTACAAGTTGGCTAGAAATCTTTGTTCTTCCCTTACGGTTAAAGAATTTAACCATTTTTTCCAAGTTGAAAAGATGTGAAATACCCTTCCTTTTAAAATCAGGTTTTAAGAACCGGATTACATGTTGAAAATTTCTTCCCATTTTCATGAAAATGACATTCACGGATCTTCCTAGTTTTATCCATTCATGTCACCCATATCCGTACTTTCCATTTTTTGTCATTTTCCGCAAGTCTAATTCTCATTTTCCATCCATTTCTCCATTTGCAAATTTACAAGTATACTTGCATTCGGGTTTTAAAAATCCGATTGCATGTATGTTCTTTCCAACTTGTATACTTGCAAAAATTTCCCAAGATTCGAAATTGGTCAAAGTCAAGATTTCCCCATTCCCATTTATTTCCCCTCTTTCTCTCACAAAAATCATGAAGTGCAAGAGTCAAAGTTTTTCCCATTTGAAGAAGGAAAAATGTTAGTTGCAGCTGAATATGATGTTGCCTTAACACTTTTAAGTCTTCATCACAGTATTCCAGGTTGTCCATCAATGTCAGATTTGTCATCATCACCAATTCCAAAAAAGATGAAGTACAAATATGACAAGTACCAAAATGAAGTTGCGCCTTCCCAAGTGTCCTCTCCTTTGGATCGCATAAGAGATACAGAAATTGGGCATGTGGATATGTCAAAGTTTGTCAAGAGGGTTGAGGATCCACAAGATAGCAATATACAAAGGTTGTTGGATAGCCATATCCATCACGCAACTTCTTTCCCAGTCACTGCCCTAGAACCTGAATTTGTTCTCGGTTGCGCCCATCACTTTGACAAGGAGACAAGAATCATTAAAAATGATGATGGTGAAGCAATATTCTGCCTTGATGCAGACACAATTGAGAAAGTATTCAGAATATCTCCCGCACCGGTTTACATGGAAATCTCCAAAGAGAGTGCAGCTGAGTATTATGTGAAAAGGGAGAAAGACTGCAAGCATCATATCAACAGATGGATCCATGAGCCATGAGTCGCCTTCTCAAGGTGGGCTAAGTTGTACCGTTGTGACTTCAAATGGGAAATAGGAGACATCATAACCCTCTTCAGTAGGATAATGGGCCTTGAACATTCTAATGTTTTTTAGCCTTGGATGTACCAGCTCATCATGTTCATAAGGCAGTCCCATCATATATCATGGGGAGAAGTCATCAGCGATGCCTTGTGTGAACAAATTTCAACAGTCTCTTACACCATGACTTTTTACATGAACTCATATTTGGTGTCCTTGGTAGCATCGCTTAGGCATTTTCCAGGTCTTTCTACCAAGGGTGATCGCTTGCTTATACCAGTTTAGGAATATTATGATCAGTTACCTTTGAGACCCAGCAGATTGCATTTCAGAAGAGTCCAAGATGCATTCTTCGATTACTTCATGTGTCAGTTTAACAGAACTCTGAAGAACAAAAGGGTATCAGATTAGGCATGGGAAAGGGTGAGTGAGTATGGATGCGTGTTTCTACAGTTCCCGACCTTCACCTATATGAGAATCGGATGCTATAGTGGGCAACCATATATGCTCCCTAGATACCCAACTGATAAGATCATTCTTATGGAGTTGGGAAGACAAATCATGGTTGTCCACACTCATCAGTCTATCAGACATAAGGTTGGAATGGGGATCTCTACAACAAACCCATTAAAAATTGGTCGGTATTCTCTTGTCACATCCATTAAAGCCAAGGCCATGGAGACTGAAATGCAGGAAATTAAGCTCAAAAGGTTTAAGTCCAGAGCTGATTTTGATTACCGGGGTATGAAGGAGAAGATCAAGAAATCCTTCATGCACATGCATCGCATTGAGGATATCTGGGTAGATCTTGTTGGATATTGTTGGCATATGATGAATCGACATGATGATATGATGATAATGTATGTTATCATTGATGTCAATAAGTGAAGGTGAACCAATATGAAGATATGTAGTGAACCGGTGTCGGGGTTTCACTAAGTGTGACTACCGGTTGGTAGTCTCAGCTCTAGGGTTTCTGGTTTGGTAATCCAGCTTGTGTGATGCAACCGAAGACATCTTATGATGAGTTAGCTAAGAAATGAGGATGAGATCAATGTGCCATGTCAACCTTGTGTACGTGAAGGATTTTCTTGAGGATCTTGCATGAGAAGATCGACTGCATTAAAATTCTACCTCGGGAATGAACATTCTTCTTGGCAGTATGAGAAGAGAGCATGATGGGTTACTGATTCCCATATGCGATGAAGAAGGAATGATGTAGATTGTCTTGTGATCTGTTTGAGATTGTATTGCTCTATGCAAAGTGTTTGGATGGTCAGGATTCAACCGTCTGTATTGTAAACCTAAATGCTTAGGGTTTAGGGTTTATGCTATTGACCTAATTATTGTCTATAAGGTCAATGATGTTTGTGGTTGGGAAATGTTGTGTGTGTATCCGAGTGATGAGATACTTGCCAGACCAGTAAGAGGAAAACTGCAGAGTGTGATTGCAGAAGAGAGGAAATGAAAAGGATCTGCATTGGCATGTAGTGTTGTTATCAAATTAGAGTTTTACCTGTTGTCTTCTAACCATTTCAACAATTGTAAAATCCCTTTACCAAGTAGCTTTAACAGGCTTATTGTAAATCCTTTAACTGGGTGACTCAAGATCATTGAGTTCTTCAAATCCTCTAGCGAGGTAACCTTTAACAAGGTATATAGCCATCCCTTAACTGGGTGATCTTTAACAGGATCAATTCCTAACAGAACCTTATTGTAAAGTCTTTAACCGGACTAGGCTCCTAATAGAGCGAGCTTCAAAAGAGTTCAAAACAAGCTTGTGGGTATTCATCCCCACCGTGGTTTTTCCCATTTGGGTTTCCACATGAAAAATTTGTGTGTCATGAGTTGAGCATTTTTCATGTGATGATTAAATATTCTATGTTTTAGTGATTATGCATGCAAAGCTAATAGGTTATGGTATTACTGGTATACCACATGCATATGTTTATGGGTGAAGTTGTTATCAAGTATTGAATGTATTTGAAGTGATCAGACTTATTAGTTTATGTTGTATGAAGTCTTACTATGTTTAACCGGTATTGCCATGGTTAAGTTCAGTGATGAAGACAACCGATTGGTATTGTTTTAACTTGATAAGTTGTTGAGAAAGTTTTTGTTTGTACTGATTCACCCTCCCTCGCAGTACTGATTAGGGTATTTGTTGTTCATCATTATTCATCAATTGGTATCAGAGCAACTCCACGTCCTCGGTGATATAAGCTTAACCACTTGAGGTAAAAGATCCTGATGTAATGATGAAGAGGGAAGGTCCTAAGTTCAATAGAGATAACTTCAAGATATGGAAGGACATAATGAAGATTTACATCAAGAGTATGGGTGCTCAATACTGGAGCTATGTTGAGAATGCCTATGTGATTCCCACTAACACTCTGACCGATGATCAAAAGAGAGAGATTCAGGAAAATGGGCAAGTCATGGAAGCCCTTATCAGTAGCCTATTAGATATTGAGTTTATTGATTTACAAGACAAGGACACTCCTAAGGATGTATGGGATGCAATGGAAACCATTTATGTTGGTGATGAGCATGTAAAGCAAGCTAAGGAAGAGAGCCTCAGAGGAAAATTTGAAGACATGAGGATGGTTGAAGGAGAGACCATTCAACAATATGGCATTAGGATTAAGACTGTGGTTGGAGATATCAAAAGCGTTGGTGGAACGATTGAGGATGCCACCATTGGTAGTAAAATCTTGAGATCATTGTTACCAATCTATGCAACCAGAGTTGTTGCTATCCAAGAACTAAGGTCTATTGATAAAACCAAGGTATCCTTAGACTCTATCATTGCAAAGTTGATTGTATATGAGTTGAATAGCTATGATGGTAGTGTTCAGAAGACTGAGTCGGCCTTTAGAGCATCTGCTACACCATCTAGAAAAGGAAAAGAAACTAGTACCAGTTATGAATCTAGATAATGTAGAGATATGGATGATGAAGAGATTCTGATGGAGTTTGAAACTCTTCTTGCTAAAAGACTTCCGAAAGGAACTGGTAAATATAGAGGTAAGCTTCCTTTAAAATGTTTCTCCTGCAACAAGATAGGACATATAACTGTCAATTGTCCTAGCAGTGATAATAAGGATAAACCGGAGAGGTTTAGAAAGTATAAAGGGGGAAGCAGAAGAAATTGTCTTCTTGTTGTGGATGAAGGTGTTACTGATGAATAATCGGAGGATGAAGAGAGTTAAGATATAGTGTTTGTAGCTGTAAAGGAAGAAGTGTTTGACAAGAAAGTCCTTGTCTCTCGCATTGACAACTCCAATGAGTGGATTATAGATAGTGGGTGTTCTCACCACATGACTGGTGACCGGAGAAAGTTTTTGTCTTTGTAAGAATATGATGGATGTGTTGTCCGGTTTGGCAACGATGCACCATGCTTGGTAAAAGGTAAAGGATCCATCTCACTGAATGGAAAAAGCAGTGCAGATGATGTCTATTGGGTAGAAGGTCTGAAGCATAACCTTTTAAGTGTTGCTCAGCTGAATGACAAACGACTCACTCTAAAGTTCAAAGGTGGAATCTGCAGTATAATTGGAAAGAGTGGTGAACTTATTGCCACTGGTAATTAGACCAGAGGTAACCTATTTCAGTTGAATGCCAAGATTAGTCAGTGTCTGATGGCTAAGTTTGATGATAATTGGATATGACATAGGAGACTCTGTCATATGAACCTTGACAATATTGTTAAAGCCGGTAAGATCAAGGTGGTAAGAGGATTGTCTTTGTTGAACAAACCTGAGAATTCTTTGTGTAGAGAATGTCAACTTGGGAAGATGTCTTCCTCAACTTTTAAAGGTAAGTCTTTTTCAGCAAAGAATTTACTTGATCTTGTGCATACTGATTTGTGTGGTCCTATGAAAACTATAAGTATTCAAGGAGATAGGTATTTTATGATTCTTACTGATGACTGCTCAAGAATGATGTGGGTCACATTCTTGAAAGACAAGTCTAAAGCATTTATAAAATTCAAAGCCTTTGGAACATTAGTAGAAAAGGAAAGTGGCCAAAGGATAAAGTTCCTAAGAACTAATCAAGGAGGAGAATTCACTTCTGATGAATTCAACAAGTATTGTGAAGAGAATGACACCAAAAGGCAGTTGTCTGCCCCTAGGACACCACAACAGAATGACATAGCAGAAATGAATAACAGGACTGTAGTTGAAGCGGCGAGAACAATGTTGATCCAAGGAAAGGTTGCTCACACCTTTTGGAGAGAAGCGGTGAGCACTATAGTCTATACAATGAACCGGGTACTTATCAAGAGAGGCAAAGATAAAACCCCTTATGAGTACTGGACTGGGAAGACTCCCACTGTGAGTTACTTTAAGGGATTTGGGAGTAAGTGCTATATCAAGAGAGGTGAGCATTTGAGCAAATTTGATGCTAAATGTGATGAACGAATATTTCTAGGATATTCCACTAAGAGCAAATCCCTCAAGTGCTATAATAAAAAAACTCAAAAGATTGTTGAGAGCATCAATGTCAAGGTTGATGAATCTCCTGAGAAATCTGAGGGAAGCAGCAGTGAGCAAGTGGAAGGTGAACCAGGAATAGCTTTCTAGGAATCGGTTACAAAAGAAACAAGCAAAGATCTCAGTGTTCCTGTACCGATAGAAGCTACAGTAGGAGAAGAAGGAGATGGAGAAGAAGGAGAAGAGGAAAAGCAAGAAGAACCAGCTAGAGTCATTCCTAGATATGTGAAATTACATCATGATCCAAATCAGATCATAGGAGATAAAGATGCAGGGATACTCACGAGAAGAAAGGTGAAGGAGAACTCTTGCATGATCTCCAAATTGGAGCCTAAGACTATTAAAGAGGCACTTACAGATGAAGATTGGACTAAGGCAATGGAAGAGGAGCTAGATCAGATTGAAAAGAATGCAACATGGTCTTTGGTACCCAAACCTAAACACAAGAATGTCATTGGTACCAAATGGGTCTTCAGAAATAAACTGAGTGAAGAAGGTACAGTTATAAGAAACAAGGCTAGGCTTGTATGCAAGGGATGCACTCAAGAAGAGGGAGAAGACTATGGAGAAACCTTTGCTCCTGTGGCTAGACTAGAAGGTGTTCAAATGTTACTTGCATTTGCAGAATTTAAGGGATTCAAGGTATATCAGATGGATGTGAAGTCTGCATTCTTGAATGGAATCCTTGAAGAGGAAGTATATATAGAGCAATCGGATGGGTTTGCCCTATCAGAAGATAGTGACATGGTGTGTAGATTACACAAGGTCCTGTATGGATTAAAACAAGCACCAAGGACATGGTATGAATGATTACACTCTCATCTTGTGAAGATTGGATTTGAGAGAACAAGTGAAGATAGCAACATCTACTTAAAATATAAAGGTGATTAGATTTTGATCTGTGAAGTATTTTTAGATGACATAATCTTTGGAGGAGATGATGAAATGAGCCATGTATTTGCAAATGTAATGAAGAAAGAGTTTGAGATGTCTCTGATTGGGGAGATAAAATTCTTCATTGGTCTACAGATTCAGCAAATGAAAGAGGGTATCTTTATTACCCAATCCAAGTATGTCAAAGAGGTATTGAAGACTTTTGGCATGGAGGAGAGCAAATCGGTTGGTACACCGATGGTGACCGGTTGTAAACTGACTAAGGAAGATGAGAAGGAGTACCGGTCAATGATCAGTAAGCTACACTATGTGGTGCACAACAGACCAGATATTGCTCATGCAATGGGCATAGTGGCTCATTTCTAGAAATGTCCTAGAGAATCCCACTTGGTAGCAGTCAAGAGGATTCTTAGATATCTGAAAGGAATAGTTGACTATGGATTGTGGTATCCATATAATGGTGACTTCAATCTCAAAGTGTATACCGATGCCGATTGGGCAGGTAATGTGGATGACCAGAAGAGCACAACCGGTGAAGCGTTCTTTCTCGGTGGAAGATTAGTATCATGGACGAGTAAGAAGTAGAACTATATTTCCCAGTCTACAGTTGAAGCAAAATATGTGGTATCATTTATGAACTGCACTCAAGCAATCTAGATGAAACATGTATTGGAAGGTTTCAAAGTACCTGTATCTGAACCGGTAAATATATTTTGTGACAACACAAGTGCAATTACTATTTCCAAGAATCTGGTATTGCATGCTAGAACTAAGCACATTGAGCTTAAGTATCACTTCTTAAGAAAGAAAGTTCAGAATAAGGAGGTTGTACTACAACATGTTTCCAGTAAGGAGTAGCTAGCAAACATATTCACAAAGCCCTTACCAAAGACTATATCTACCTATTTGAGAGGTGAATTAGGGGTTTTGCCCCTTCATGAAGTCAAGTAAAGTTATGTGCTCTGCATTAGTCAGGAACTAGAGTGTCAAATCTTTCAAGATTGATGTGTTGAAGGATGCTACTCCATAAGGGGAGCAACATAATAGAGAATGGAAGCTTGTCCCTCCACTTTGGCATTGTTGTCATAAGGGGAGAAGATATCTAATGTATGGAGGAGATACACTAGTCTATGATGTCTACAGTTGCAATGTTACACTGAGTATTGCCATCAATGCCAAAGGGGGATATTGTTGGATATTGTTGGCATATGATGAACCCACATGATGATAATGTATGTTGTCATTGATGTCAATAAGTGAAGGTGAACTGGTATGAAGATATGTAGTGAACCGGTGTCAGGGTTTCACTAAGTGTGACTACCGGTTGGTAGTCTCAACTCTAGGGTTTCTAGCTTGGCAATCCATCTTGTGTGATGCAACCAAAGACATCCTATGATGAGTTAGCAAAGAAATGAGGATGAGATCGAGGTGCCACGTCAACCTTGTGCACGTGAAGGATTTTTTTCAGGATCTAGCATGAGAAGATTGACTGCATTAAAAGTCTACCTCGGGAATGAACATTCTTCTTGGCAATATGAGAAGAGAGTGTGATGGGTTATTGATTCCCATATGCTGTGAAGAATGAACGATGCAGATTGTCTTGTGATTTGTTTGAGATTGTATTTCTCTATGCAAAGTGTTTGGATGGTCAGGATTGGACTTCCTGTATTGTAAACCTAAATGCTTAGGGTTTAGGGTTTATGATACCGGCCTAATTGTTGTCTATAAGGTCGATGATGTTTGTTATTGTTTGTGGTTGGCAAATGTTGTGTGTGTATCCGAGTGATGAGATACTTACCAGACCAGTAAGAGGAAAACTACAAAGTGTGATTGTAGAAGAGAGGAAATGAAAAGGATCTACCTTGGCATGCAGTATTGTTATTAGATTAGATTTTTACCTGTTGTCTTCTAACCATTCCAATAGTTGGAAAATCCCTTTACCGGGTAGCTTTAACAGGCTTATTGTAAATCCTTTAACCAGGTGACTCAAGATCATTGAGTTCTTCAAATCCTCTAGCGAGGTAACCTTTAACAGGGTTTCAACCTTTAATAGGGTATATAGCCATCCCTTAACCGGGTGATCTTTAACAGGATCGGTTCCTAACATAACCTTATTTTAAAGTCTTTAACCGGACTAGGCTCATAACAGAGCGAGCTTCAAAAGAGTTCAAAACAAGCTTGTGGGTATTCATCCCCATTGTGGTTTTTCCCATTTGGGTTTCCACGTGAAAAATTTGTGTGTCATGAGTTGTGCATTTTTCATGTGATGATTAAATATTCTGTGTTTTAGTGATTATGCATGCAAAGCTAATAGGTTATGGTATTACTGGTATACCACATACATATGTTTATGGGTGAAGTTGTTATCAAGTATTGAATGTATTTGAAGTGATCTAACTTATCAGTTTATGTTGTCTGAAGTCTTACCGTGTTTAACCGGTATTGCCATGGTTAAGTTTAGTGATGAAGACAACTGCTTGGTATTGTTTTAACTTGATAAGTTATTGAGAAAGTTTTTGTCTATACTGATTCACCCCCCCCCTCTCTGAGTACCGATTAGGGTATTTGTTGTTCATCACTATTCATCAGATCTTCGTATAGAGGTCGAGGTTCTAAAGATGGATTACTGTAGGCTCACTGTTGAGCAAGTTATAGATTTGAACTTGGTGGATATTCCACAAGGGATGATTGACAATGGGCCAATACTTGATCCTAAATATATTTCACGAAGGGTTGAGGAAGCTCCACTTCCTTTAATCCAATGGTCACACAAGGAGTGCATATCCATTCTTGAGATATTTCAGCCTATCTTGGCTAACACCAATGCTTGGCTGAAAAGTAATGTTGTTAGACTCATAAAAATAAAGATTGGAAAAGAAGATGATTCTACGGGGCCTCTTGGACGTAAGTTTGAGATTCAGGTTGACAACAAGGAAGGTGCATCATCTTCGGGCACAAGGATCAAATTGCAAGTTAGTCGGGAGTAGTGCTTCCTCCTAAGGAAGCGACAATTCGTGGGAAGGAAAAGTCACGGTTTCATGTTCAGGTGATTGATTTGGACAATCCAGAAGAAGGGCAGCAATCTGATGATGCTCCCAAGTCTCCAGCATCGGATTCGCCTCATGAGATCATTCCCCCAGTTTCCATTGAGATGCCCCTTTCTCCTCCTGACTTGCTTATGGATGAATCTCCTCAGAATTTCATTCCTATTTTGGTATACAAGCCACCTCTTGATCATCAGCAAGAAAGTGTGCAGGAAGTTCCTGAGGATACTCCTGCTTGTATCCAACTGTCAGATATTGATACCTCCACTTCTAGTTTTGAAGAATTTATGAGGCAATCTTCATGCCCATTGGTTACTGAGAAAACTGTGGTTGCCATCCAAACAAATATTCCTCCCAGGATGACCACGGTTATTCAAACAGAAACTGCTTCTCCTTTGCCTACAACTGCTACTGGAGGAGGGTTGATGGCTTTACCTCCATGACTTAGTTCTTTTACTCCAAAAAGGAAGAAGAAAAAAATCTCACCTGATGCCTTTGATTATCAGCAACATAAACAATCCAAATTCAAGTTTGCTAAAAACACCAAGACTATCTCCAGAGTAACTGTTGACAGCAACAAGATGAAGGTAGCCGAAATTGTTGAACCCATTGCAGATAAGCCACTTGAAGAAATGTCAGTTGCTAATTACAACATTACGAGGATAGAATTGGGTAAGAAAATGCATGAGGTGATTAAACATGATTCTCAATTTTTTGTAGCTTCATTGGTACATCGGTGTGATGAAATTCTAGCAAAGAAAGACAAGCTAGAAGAGGAAAACTGACAACGTATGGCAGTTGTTCATAAAATCACAAAACCTGCTGTTGAAGGGAGTAATTCCATAGGTTCTTCCGGTTCCCAAGAATCAATTCGTGGAGTGGAAAGGGCTGCTCAGAAGGTACAAGCATTGGATTCCTAGGTTTATCAGTTTCATGATCTATGTGCACAAGTGATGAAAGACATTTTCCAGATGATGTCTAAGTTGGAAACCGTTGAAGAGAAACTGGATCAGACTTCTGATACTTTCAAAAAGAATCTGGAAAGTGTTGAAGATAGTTTGACAACTTGGCATACCATGCCCCAACAACAGTTGAGTGTTCTATAGGAACATGCCATCATCTCTTCCAGGGTCATGTACTTGGAATTTGAAGAGCTTCCAGAAAATAAGGCCCTTGTGCTTAAATCCCTTATTGAGGAGATTGGTGATACAATGAGATTACGAGGTGAAGTTTTCCAAGATATTGTCTCTCATTGTGAAAAGGCCTCTTGCAACATAATAAGTCAGGATGGAGAGTTGATTCTAGAAGAAGAAGTTCTTGTTGATTTACATATGAGGATTCATAATGAATGGAGGAGCGAACAACTCTCGGCCGCTTCAATTCAAATGTTGATGAAACACCAAATCTTTTTGCATGAAATCCAGTCCATCCTAGAGAAAAATAGATATGCACTCCTCCGATGCCATGATACCATTGTGAAGACCATGGTTGTTTCCAAGAATACCCATGAATCGGATCCCAATGAACTACAAATGATCATCTAGAAGTTTGAAGGATTCATGTCTTCGCGTGCTATAGCCTAAGTGTTTTTCAACACTTAGTTATTTTTTTCCACTTTTGTAATCTTTAGTTGTAGTTTTTCTTTTGACAAGTTATATGTAAAAGTAACTTTGTAAAATGCAAGTTAACTCATTACTTGCACTTTTGTAATTACATGTAAAGCAACTACAAGTTGTGTTCAATTAGGACTGTAGTTGGAATAAGTCTTAGTTATTGAAGTCTTAGTTAGTTATTGAATGTTGGTGTAAATAATTATTCATCCTGGATATTATTACACCTTACTTAAGTTTACTTAGGAAATGCATTTCATAGTAGTTTGGGTATGAGACACTTGGGTGTTTGTGCCACATTGGGATAGTGTGTGTAGGAGAATTTCTACCTTTTATGGACTTATCTTGTTGTTACACTCCGCATTTAGTGGGTGATCCACCTCATGTGGAATATTATATTGTTTCTCCTACCTACCCACTCCTATTTCCTAGCTACACTTATTTTTTATTGAGCCACATGTCATGTTTGTGTGCTCACATATCCATATAGCCTTGCCTATATAAGCAAGCTCATCTACTTTGTTTGTACGAACAATCATTGAATGATTTGATGATCCAATTATTAGTATTTTCATCTTCATAGAATACAGTTTATTTCTATCATCTATTTTTTTTTCTCTTCTTTGTGCTTTTCATTGCCTCTTGATCTTGGCAAAATCTCACATGGTATCAGAGCCATTAGAGTGTCATTGGTTTGCTAATTGAGAGAAATTTGATGCTATTTGAGGTTTGCATTTTGGAGGTTTCTATTGCAGGTTATTATTGAAGCTTGATGGGTCAAAACCGAGGTCACTATTGGATTGAGGAGGTTCAAGAAAGTCATTTTTGCCTTTTGTTTCATCCAAATCAGACTTTGGAGGCCAAATCTAGAGACATTTGTAGTTTGAAGCTGCAGCGGAAATTTTCCAAAATTATAATTTTGCAAGCAATTTTCAAATAGCGATATCTCACTCATCCGAACTCCTCCTTTCGAGAATTTTTTTTTGTTTTGAGGTAGAATTTTGTGATCTGTACAATGGTGCAGGAGGTTTCTATTTTCGGATATAAGTTGTTAGGAAATCATGAAATCCCGATTTTTACAACTTTGGAGGCTTCATTTGGGCTCATATGGACTCCTCTTCAGGTGTCATTTTTTTTAAAGTACATAATTTTTTGTCTACTTTCATAATCTGCCATTAGTTTGTAGTGATTTTAAGTAGAAATTGTACTTTTAGTATTTGGTCATTTTTTACCTATTTGGTACTTGCATTTTGCTTGGATCTCAGTTTAGATCACTAGCAGTATTTGTTGAAGTCTCTTAGATCTCATTTTGAGAAGTTGTAAAGTTGAAATTAGAAGTCCACTTTGCCATTATTTTCAAGTGCCAACATGATCTTTTTATGGGGGGTCAGTTGTTCATTTATATCTCTTGGTGAAATTCCATTTGGAGGCATCTTCATCTGCAGTATTCTATAGGGCTTCTTTGTTGGTGGCATCATTTTCATGTTTCCACATTTGAATATTTTAACATGATGTATGCTCTTTCATGAGCAATGTTGTACTCACACTATCATAAAGTGTCCAACATCTTTGTATCTTGTCACTGTTGACATATTTGATGCAATCCTCTTGTACACATAGATAAGGAATATCTTGTGAGACTTGGTGCATGGCTCCAGTTGAGACTTAGATTGTACACATTTGTGCATGGCTCCTGTGAGACTTGGATTGTATCGATATTTATGCTATTTCTAAGTATCTAGATGATGCTCATAGCAGGTTGTCTCCATGCCTAATCTTCTTTTTTATTGCAGCGAGTGATTCATCGTCATTGACTTGGTACCTAGTTTTGTCACACTTTGACATTATTGATGCAGCATTGGCTCTCTTTCTTCCTTATGGGGAGGTATTTTGGTCAACATCATTGGACCATCTTTGCAGGAGATTTTAAATTGAGGGGGGGCTTCATGGCCTCTCTTCTTCATCTCTCTTTTGGGGGGGAGTTTTTGCCCATTAGGTTTTTCTCTCTTTTCCTGCTTTGTGAGAGATTTCATTGCATTGGTTTGCATGCATTTGTACATGGGTACCTAACATGGTCTCATAGTCGGGACCCATCTTGCATTACTTAGTTGCATTGTAGACTTAAGTGCATTCCCCTAAGTTGCACTTAAGGGGGGGTGTTGGTGTAAATAATTATTCATCTTGGATATTATTACACCTTACTTAAGTTTACTTAGGAAATGCATTTCATAGTAGTTTGGGTATGAGACACTTGGGTGTTTGTGCCACATTGGGATAGTGTGTGTAGGAGAATTTTCACCTTTTATGGACTTATCTTGTTGTTACACTCCACATTCAATGGGTGATCCACCTCATGTGGAATATTATATTGTTTCTCCTACCTACCCACACATATTTTCTAGCTACCCTTGTTTCTTATTGAGCCACATGTCATGTTTGTGTGCTCACATATCTATATAGCCTTGCCTATATAAGCAGGCTCATCTACTTTGTTTGTACGAATAATCATTGAACGATTTGATGATCCAGTTGATCAGTATTTTCATCTTGATAGAATACAGTTTATTTCCATCATCTATTTTTTTTCTCTTCTTTGTGCTTTCCATTGCCTCTTGATCTTGGCAAAATCTCACATTGAATAAGTCTTGTTGGTTGAGAGAATCTCTCAAGTTAGTTAGGATCCTCCAACCTTTTTCTCAAGGCTCCTCTTCTATAAATACTTGAGGGGTCTATTGTAATCTTTATCTTTTGGAAAGCAAGCAAAAACTCTGCCAAATTTACAACAAAGAAGTCTTTGAGCTTTCATGTGTAAATTCAAGAATTGAAAGGAATAGAAGGAAATTACTCGAGCTTTGAGTCTTTGTGCTACATACTTGAAGTTTGTGTTCTATATTATCTTTCTTGCAAGTGTTTCTTAAAGAGCTTAATCACATTTGATTTGCAGTCTTTGTGTTGCAAGTAGTTTAGGTTAATATAGGTTAAAATAAATATGTTGTTGACATAAGTTGTAAGTCTTTGCGCTTTCACTTGTTCTTAGGAGAATTTAGGAGTAGATTTTGTGAGAAATAGTTGTAAGTCTTTGGGCTTATACTACTTCCCATTTTTATAATTAGAAAAGAATAAGATATTCCAATCTTTGAGCTATTATAATTTGTTCTTGATAGCAGTAGTATAGAAAAGGGTAGATAGGACTTCACATAATCAAGTCTTTGAGCTTGATATTGTTGCCCCGTCCCGAAGGAAGCGACGGAAGTCTTTGAGCTTGATATTGTTGTCTCGTCCTGAAGGAAGTGATGGAAGTCTTTGAGCTTTCAGGAAACTTCATTTCATTTTGAAAGTTGTTACTGCTATTTTATATCAAATCACTATCACTTTTCTGTGAAGAGAAAAGGATATTGTGTTTCTTGAAAGAAGAAGAAAGATTGTTGTCCCATCCTATTTTATTTTTAAAGTTCTAGTTAGATAGGGGGAGCCTTCCCTTAATTAGGAGAGTTTTACTCACATGCTGTGGTTGAAACCACAATTTTGTATATTTCCCTAAGTGTACAAAATTTTCAACCAATAGATCTCTGCTCTCCTTCATCTGCTCCTCGTGATGGGGTTGTGTAATGTCCCCTTTTGAGATTGCCCTAGAATCACAAGTTCAATAATAGCAAGAGATGTAATCTGGTTAGAGATGTATCTTTACCAACTAAAATGTCCTTAACAAGATAAACCTTGATTTATATCCTGCAACCAGAACCAATGACATATAATTTTCAATCATTATCTCAATAAGTTCGATTATATCTATATTACTACATAGTATTTAATCACATTTGCAATTGAAGGTGGAAGCATGATAGGTTTTTCTATAGCCATCCCCACACTAATCCCAAGAGCGAACACTCACCCTCTTAGCCCTAGTAGTAGGCACATTGGACAAACATTCAAGGTTGTCTCACTAGTGGTGTGCTTGTATCTGCTTTCCCTATTCATGCTTCATTCCTTTAAGTTCATAGTCAATTATCATAGATATGGGAGAGGATATCCCAATAGGAGGGCCTCATAAACCACCTATCTAAGCCCAAGAGAAGACACTCACCCTCTTGTCCCTAATGGCAATCACATTGGACATCCATCATGGGGTGGCCTACTTAGATGGTGATCTTGTATCTACTCTCCTTCCTTACACCTACTTCCCTTCCCTATATGATTGCTTGTGAGGTTACAAATAGATTTATTTTCTAGCATATGTATTTCACATCAATATATATGAGATTATATAATAAATGTTATTTTTATAGTGCATAGGTTAAACATACACTTAGGCATACCACAAAGATAGTTAACAATGCTAATTTATGTCTTGTATAGTAAGTCTAGGTCTAATCTGCTATGTGCCAAATCTAAGTTCATTCTTATTGCTTAATATTTTCTTCTTTGATTGGTATTGATATTTCATTTAATTGATTGTTGAATATGTTTGTCTAATCTTCCTTGATGTCCTTCATTCAATCAACATACATCCTTAGATATCCTTCTCTTTTTGTTGAAGGGTTGTACCTCCTTAGGTGGTCACCCTTCCCCCAAGAGTGTTGTCACTTTCACTCCTTAACTAATCTAAAACACATTTGATCATTGTCTTTGACTAATTTGTTGATTGTTATTAACTTACTTAAATCCTTTCCTACAGTCGTGCCACTTTAATGAAGACCTACGACTACTTGGATGTAATCACACCTCCTTATTCATGCATACATTAATAAAATATTCTTATACATTATCATTGTTGTATATCTTATTTACCTTTCAAAATCAATAGAATCGTTAATATGTATTTATGTGTCAATGTTGGGTTAGGGAATGTTTGTTAACACTACAAGTTGTTGATCAAGGGAACAGATTCCTTATGATCTGTGGCTTATGTGTTTAGAAAATTGTAAAATCTTATTAATTAAGACAATTTTTTCATTTATTTATTTATTTCTAAAGTAGTATTGATATTTATTATTATATCCCTTATGACATGATCGAGGGCATGACAGGTTGATGTGCCTGGGGTTGCTCTTGATGAGGAGGATGAGATCCTTTGGGACATCCTTTTGGAAGCTAGTTTGAAGAAAAGGAGGCCTTTGAGTTCAGATCTAGAAGCCTCTGATGGTGGTAATTTTTGGGGGTTGAAAAAAAGGATTATTTCATCTTCCTTGATGGTGATCGTGTATCTACTCTCCTTCCTTACACCTACTTCCCTTCCCTATATGATTTCTTGTGAGGTTACAAATAGATTTATGTTCTAGCATATGTATTTCACATCAATATATATAACAGATTATATAATAAATGTTATTTTTATAGTGCATAGGTTAAACATACACTTAGGCATACCACAAAGATAGTTAACAATGCTAATTTATGTCTTGTATAAGAAGTCTAGGTCAGATCTGTTATGTGTCAAATCTCATTTCATTCTTATTGCTTAATATTTTCTTCTTTGATTTGTATCGATATTTCCTTTAATTGATTGTTGAATATGTTTGTCTAATCTTCCTTTATGTCCTTCATTCAATCAACATCAATCCTTAGATATCCTTCTCTTGTTGTTGAAGGGTTGTTCTACCTTAGGTGGTAACCCTTCCCCCAAGAGTGTTGTCACTTTCACTCCTTAACTAATCTAAAACAGATTTGATCATTGTCTTTGACTAAGTTGTTGATTGTTATTAACTTACTTAAATCCTTTCCTACAGTCGTGCCACTTTAATGAAGACCTGTGACTGCTTGGATGTAATCACACCTTCTTATTTATGAATACATTAATTAAATATATTCCTATACATTATCATTGTTGTATATCTTATTTACCTTTCAAAATTGGTAGAATCGATGATATGTATTTATGTGTCAATGTTGGGTTAGGGAATGTTTGTTAACACTACAAGTTGTTGATCAAGGGAACATATTCCTTATGATCGGTGGCTTATGTGTTTAGAAAATTGTAAAATCTTATTAATTAAGATAATTTTCTTCATTTATTAATTTATTTTTGAAGTGGTACTGATATTTATTATTATATCCTTTGTGACATGATCAGGGGCATGACAGTTTGATGTGTTTGGGGTTGCTCTTGATGAGGAGGATGGGATCCTTTGGGACATCCTTTTGGAAGCTCGTTTAAAGAAAAAGAGGGCTTTGAGGTTAGATCTAGAAGCCTCTAATGGTGGTAATTTTTGGGGGTTGAAAAAAAGGATTATTTCATCTTCCTTGAAAGATACTTCTTCCAAAATGAATCATAGTTCTACGGATAAGTCTAGTCCATCCCCTCCTTCCATGGAAGAAAATGGGTCTCTATCTAATATTATGAAGGATAAGGTTGTTGATTATCCTTCTTCAGAGAATTCTTTGAAGAAATGTGTGGTGGTTGATTTTGGGTTTATTATCTCTTTGTGTGGTAGAGATGAGTTGAATAATTTTGGTTCTAAGGATGTCGCTCCTTCTCCTTATGCTTTGGAGCAAGTTTCTACTCTTGACAATGGAGAGATGGTGATTGCTTCCCCTCTTGTTGATGTCATGACTCCTCCAAATGGTCCAAAGGAACCCTATGATTTGGCATGTGAGGCAGCTATTATGGAAAGTGTCCTTGAGGTCTTTTTTGCGACATATTTGTTCTAGTTTCAGTGAGCCTTCTAAGGTTATTAATGTAAGACAAGTTGAATTCATAATTCTTGATTCTCTTATGAATGAATCAGTGACTTGGTTGAGGAGCTTTCTTGTAGGGATATTTTGTGGTAATCGTCCCAATATCCAAACTATGAGTAGATGGAACCTTCAGATCTAGAAGCTTAGTGGACAGGTTGAAGTAATATAATGTTGAATGACTTCTTTTTGTTTTTCCTTTTCTTGTGATGAAGATTGTTTTAGGATTTTGCATGATGGCCCTTGGTTTTTGCACACAAATTGTAATGTCCCTTTTGTAAATGCCCTAGTTTTTGCCCTAAAATCACAATTCTTAGTAAACAAAGAATTGAAATAGAGTTAGACATATCATTTACCAATTTAAATTGTTGAACAAGGGAGATTATGGTTGAAGCCCTACTAAGGTTAGGAACATTATTCTAGTCATATTATATATAATTCATTAATAGAGTTCAATAATAGGGGAGTTAGGATAGGAGGCATGATAGGGTGCCTAAATGTGATCCTCTTCCCTAGGCCCAATAGCAGATATACCATCCCTCTTGGCCTCATGTGGCCCTTGCCATCCATATGAGGTGGTGTACCTAGTGAGGTGTCCTACAGTCATTCCCTCTCATCATACCACCCTTTTTCTCCTCCCTATGAGGTCTTTGGAACATCCTTCTCTTCTAATCCCAACGGCGGGGAATTTCTACCCCCTTAGCCTCATGGCAGCATTGGTCATCCACCATGAGGTGGTGTGCTTAGAAGAGGACCTCATAGTTGTTTCCCCCCTTGTATTCCCTCACTAATACTCTCATGATTGGTTTTAGTAATTTAGATATTCTTCAACATTGCCTATTTCTAATATGTGAGGATTTATGCATACTATTTTATCCATATCACATATATACACTAGATACAAGGGGTGCCTAGCCATGTCACCTAGACTGCATACTAGGCGTAATCATAATCTTTAAGCATACATCCATATAAGGATAATTACATATTATATATGTTATTATATATCTATTATTAGTTTATTACTATGTGAAGAGTTATCGATTAAACACCAATATGTTGTGTACCAATTGTTGTTGAGTTGTCAAACTGTTGTTGCAAACTGTAGGTGGTCTGAAGCAATATATGTATCCTAAATTAGAGACCTTACGTTCTTGATGTCCTTAGGTCTATTTTTCATTTTCTTTTATACCTTTTATTGAGGGTTGGATCATGACTCTTTAGTTTGGAGAGATATGACCCTTCAAGAGGCATTGTTCTTTCTAAGCATTATATGATTAAATTAATTATTTCCTTTGTATTAGAATCAAACTTGCTTAATTCATTTCTCTTTTTCCTTCCTTTTGTGGATCTATTATGAACACCTTTTTTGAAATCAAACTCAAGTTTTAGAATTTTTTATCTAACCTTTATTCTTCTTAATCTACTCTTGTTTTCCTTCTTTTATGTTTATAAATCAAATGCTTATTCACTTGATCCTATTTTCTGCATGTTTGTCCAATCAATTTGCTTTTCCTTTTTATATCTTCATGTGTAGGAGGGTTACACCTCTTCACCCAACCAATGCCTTGTAAAGGTTACACCCCTCAATAAATAGCCATTTAATTAACTATGGTTGAGCCCTATAAATTTGTTGTTATCATTTAACTTTACTATAGGTCGACCTTGAAAGAAATCATGATAACCCTACCTTGTCAATTGACCCTCTTAGGAAGAAATATTTTCTTGGGTGTGGCCAATAATACCTTTATTTACGTTAGCCCTAAATTAATTATTTCTCATATTACTTAGGTTGACCTCCTATTAATTCCTATTGCCCAACTTTATTATTAAAAGGGTTGTGATTTTAGATGTTGTGATAGAAGTTGTGATTAGTTGTATATATTTGTAGGGGCATGACATGAATTCTCTTTGTGTTTGAAGTTGGTATCCTAGTTTTAACCCTTTGAAGGAGACTCTAAATTTTCATGTTTGGGTACGTTTGATAGGTCTTCCTTTGGAGTTTCAGAATGAAAACATTTTTATGATGAATGCCAACTCTTTTGAGAAATATTGTGCTATAAATAAGGTCTCTAAACTCATAAAGTGGTTGTTGTTTGCTTTTTTTTTGTATTTATATGGAGAAAAGATAGGTGCTCCCTACTCATATTACCATTGCCTCTAAGTTTGGTAAGTGAGTTCAATGGATCGATTTTGAGGACTCTCTTATTATTTTTCATTCTTGTGGTAAACTAGGTCATACCTCCACTACTTTCTTGAAAGACAAGAATCAACATTTTGTTTGGAAAAATGAAGGACCAAATCCCTATTTCTATGGAGTCTTCCTTTCATTCTATTCAGGAGGTTCAAGAAGTTGATATTGAAAGGAAACCCACTATGAAATGCTCTCTGAAGGAGTTGGAAAAAGGTCCTTCCAATGTTTTGTGACTCCTCTTTGTCTCAAGAAATTTAGATTCGAGGAGAAAGACTCTAGCTCTGACTTAAAGCAAATATCCTTGGATCATTTTTTCAAACCACCTTAACTTTGGGTGGGTCAACCTGTTGTTACATTTGCACACATCGCCCCATTGCAAATGGCTAACCCCTTTGTTTTTTCTATCTTGAGTTGCTTTGGTTTAGGGTTTTAGGTTTTTGCTTAGAGTTTAGTATGTTTGTTAGTGGTTTTGATCTTTGAGGGCGAGATTTGCCCTCAAGGGTGTGACTAGGTCAATTATATGAGTCAGGTTTCATGAATGAGCATTAGGGACATGAGTTAAGGGCAAAATGCACAATATTGACAATATTGTAAAATGTTATCAATATTGTCGAAATGTATGACAAAAAAAAAGAAAAAAGTGCAAAAAAGTTGTCTAAAAGTTATCAAAAATGCAAAGTGTGCAAAAAAGTTGTCTAAAAGTTATCAAAAATGCAAAGTGTGCAAAAAAGTTGTCTAAAAGTTATCAAAAATGCAAAGTGTGCAAAAAAGTTGTCAAGTTGTCAAACATGCAAAAAGTGGAAAAAAGTTGTCAAGTTGTCAAAATTGCAAGATGTTGTCAAATTTGTCAATGCAGTCAGGGAAAGAAGAGCAAGAAAACTGTTAATAAGAAAATTCATTTTCAAGGCAAGGAATGCAATTTAGTGGCTTGTCAATTTCCATTTTCAGGGATCAATTTTCTCTCCAGGATGAATAATTCCTTTCCAAGGCGACCAAATTTCCACAAAAGGGTGAAATTGCGCTCCATTTAGGAGAATTCCTTCCTACGATCTTGTTGCCCTAATTTTCAAACATCCAAATTTTGAACTTTTGTATTGAAGCTAATGTTAGACAACTCTTTAATGTGTACTTCTAAGATTTTTCCATATATGTAGCTATGTGAATACAGTCCGACCCAAGTCTTCATTTCATGTCATGAAAAGATGCACATGTGTCCTATTTTCGCTACTATCAATATCATAGTGAGCATGGTTGTTGCCAGATTTTATGTTCAATCTTATAAGTTAGACCATAGTATAACCTATGCGCCTACTCCGAATTGATCTTTTTGTGTGGGTTGAAATGCAAAAGAAATTAAATCTTGAGAACCATAAAGCATTGAGCGAAACTATCTTATGAGCATGTTTTTGGTAACATGTTGATCAATGTGGAAAAGTTTCATGAAAACCCACTTCATCGTTTGTGAGATTTTGATACTTTATTTTTTGTCAACCTCCACTAGGAACCTCATCATGAAGAAATCTCCTTAGGTTATGCTCACCTGCCATCCTTTAATATATGATTCCAATTTTGGAGCAAAATTCCATCTCAGTCAAAATATATGTGCATCCTTCTAAACCAAGCTACTAGGTTTCAAATGGGAAATATTAAATTATTTATCGAAATAATTTATTTTTTTCTATTAAATATCAAGGATCCAAATTACAAAAGTAACAAATTATGATCGTAGTATAACCAACTTTATAGCATGAGGCAAAATTGGCTTACAAAATTACAAAACAAGTAGTGACCGATCAAATATCAAAGAGTATATATAGAAAGTACTATAAAGTCAAGTCATTCAAACACAATGTCCCCTTCAGGGGGGTTGGAGTCTCCTATGTTTTCCATCTATGTTGTCTATCCCTATTCTCCATCACTCCACATCAGTACCTTACCTCGGAGAATAGGATCAACATAGGGATGAATGACAGCTTTGGCAACTAGAATGGGCTGAGTTTGGGCCTAATTGCCCCTAGGGGTCTGCCTGTTCAGCTCTCTCACAAAGTCTTACAAAGAAATCTCAAATGGCGATTTATCAACAGAGAACCTGGACCAAGTGAAGTCATGGGAAATCTTAGAGGTGAACATCATAGTTGTCCCATCCTGGAGCAATCTTTCAAATTTCTTGCGCCTAATCCTCATAGCCACTGTAACCTACACATTAATATCATGAAATATGAGTCTCCTAAGAGATCTAGTAAGGTTCATGTCTCTGTCATTAAACAAGTTATCATTCCTATATTTCCAAATAAGCCACAATATTTCAATAGATAAAAGAGACCAAAAGAAATTAACATTTCTCTTGAGGCTTTGGATATGACCAGTCACAATCTCAAAAATAATAATGTTGTTACCAATGACGAGACCAAATATCTTCCAAGTTTCTTTTGCAAAAAGACAATTGAAGAATATATGATTAACAAACTCAAGCACCCGGCACCAGGAGCAGATGTTGATCTCACCACTTCTATCATGGATAGGTAACTTATGGAGAAGAAGGAGCCAGCAAAAATATCTCTTTTTGGGTTCAATCAGTCTATGCCAAAGAGCTTCAAGGATTTTCTGCCACCGGATAGCATCAAGATTGAGACCCCAGCAGTAGTTAACATAAAAGGAAATGTCATCATTGTCAACAAGATAGGAATATATACTTTAGCTTTGGTATAAGGAAGAAGAGAGCCATTAGGCCATTGGTAAGGGCAAAATTTGGAACAGTCCACAGACCAAGATCTAGGAAGACAGAGAGTGTAAGAGGCTATTTTGAGCATGGTGTAGGTTTTATTGTGGGAGGGAGGGATGCCTAACTTAATCACACAGTCATTCCAACTTAGAAGGTGCACGTTGTCAATAACATCTAAGAGTTTTACAATACCTTTACTAGCCCAATATTGGCAGAGCATCCTTGCACCAAGGCCAAAGGTTTTCCACTATATTTTAAGTTCCACCAAATAGAGTGTTCGCCACACATATTCCCATCCTCCTAGACCAAACCATTATGAGATATAAAGCCTCTAACCACCTCCTTGGCTTTCCAGATTGATCTAAAGGCAAGTGATCCAAATATTCTGACTTTAAAATCTCCAGCAATAACATCACAAAGTTCCAAGCCTTTCCACTTAGGGCTTTGTTTAGGGACAGCTTTACTCATGTTGTACTTGACCAAGATCTTCCAAGGTTCCTCTCCCTATAGGGCTCTGAATATCTATTTGGCAGCAAAGGAGACACCTTGCCATCTTAAGTCTTTAAAGCCTAAACCCCCTCTACTCTTGCTCATAGTGCACCATTCTCATTTCACCGCATGCTTTTTCTTGCCACCTTTGCCATCAAACCAGAGAAACTCTGATATCATCTTCTGGATATGACAGAACTGATAGTTGCTAAATATCCATGATGAGGTGTAATATATATTATATGAGGATAAGCTCTTTTGTCAGACTTGGGCCCTGCCAACTAGAGACAAATAGTTTTTGTTCCATTTTCTTAGCTTCTTATCAATTTTTCATTTAACCCATTCCCACATAGCTTTTAGATTAGGTTCAACTGCAAATGGCATGCCTAGATATCTAACAATATGATTGAGTCCTCCCCATCTTAAAGATAATTTACTGAGCCAGTTAGGGGGGTTGAACTTTCCATCCCATAAGAGTGGATTTAGCAAGTGATATCTTACTTACAGACACCTCACAAAATATATCAATTTTTTTCATCAGGGCATCCAAGTTGTCCTTATTAAACTTGGCCAAGATTGATGTATTATCTACAAATTGAATATTGGATAGATCGTCCCCATTTGGCAGCTTGACTCCTTCCACCCTTGGGGGGAATAGTGGAATCCCTTAGAAGATAAAATAAGGCATCAGCAGCAATGACAAACAACCCAGGGGCTAAAGGGTAGCCTTGTCTTATTGATCTTGATAGTCCAAAGCAAGTAGACTTAACACCATTGATTTCAACACAAGCCGTAGCATCTTTCAACAGAATATTAACCATCTTACAATAGTAATCAGGAAACCCTAAACTTACCAACATCATGTTGACGAAGCTCCATTCTATTCTATTATAGGCTTTCTCAAAATCCACTAGTAGCAAACCAGTGTTTTGTCCCGATTCCTTCACCCATCCCATAGCTTCCCAACAAGTGAGGAGGTTCTCAAGAATATATGTACCCTTAACAAAACTAGTTTGATTAGGGGAAATAATCTTTAGAAGGATGTTCTCCAATCTATGGGCAGGAGCCTTGGCAAGTATAGTATATGACATTCAATAACGTTATAGGTCTCCATTTTTTAATCAAATTTCTATCCCCATCTTTGGGTATCAGTTTGATCACCCCTATATTAATATCCTCCCCCAAAGAGCCTACCATTTCAGCTTCTTGAAATACTTGTAGTAAATATTCCCCTATCTGGTCTATACAACACTTATAAAACTCAACCGGGAGGCCATCCGGCCCTGGCGCTTTACCAATACTGAGGGATGAGATTGCTTCCTTAATCTCTTCTATTGATAAAGGTTGATTTAGTTTCTTCGCATCCTCTTTACTAACCTTTCTTGGGATAATATTTCTCAATGGTTGTCTAGCCCTTTCCTTATCCTGCATATTGTCTTCTGAAGAAAAGAGTTTTTGCTAAAAGTTGGTATAAGAGTTGAGAATATCATTCTAATCAGAGATGAATTTGTCCCCCTCATAGATGGTGTTAATATTGACTCTGGCTTCTTTAGCTTTCAGCAGTTGAAAAAAGAACTTAGATCATTATCCCCGTGCTCTAACCAATGAACCCTAGCTCTAGTTTTAGCCCCTTGGATTTTAACATTTTGTGTCTTTCTTAGTGAGTTCTTAGCATGGCACAATGACTCAAGGGCGTCTGGATTGGAAGGGTCAGCTTGTAGTACTTCTTCAGCAATCTAAAAGTTGAGATATGCATGTGTTTCCTCTTTTCTAGCATCTTTGGCCAACTTCGTACCTACAGTCTGAAAGAGAACCCTCCATCTTTACACTTTCTGATTCCAAGCTTCAATAGAACCGGCCTCCCTCACAATATTATTATTAAATTGTCTAATAATATATACTGCTTGTAGAACCTCCTCTTTTTCTTGTAGGCTATTGTTGAGTGCAAATTCATCCCTATTGATCCTCCTATCCAGAGTGCTTTTACAATGAGAAATAACTGCCTAAATGGGGTGGTGATCTAAGAGAGTATAGGGAGTTACTTTGCATTGAATCCCTTCACTATCTTTGCAAATATTGAAGAAGTCTTTGTTAAAGTAGAATCTATCTAATCTAGAATAAATTCTCTTATTGCCCTTTTGACTATTACACCAGGTGAGCCATAAATCTTTATGCTCTTTTTTACTGCCTAACAAAGGATCGATGAGTTTTTGTTTTTTGACCATCCTGGCCTAGAAGAACTTCTCTTCACCTTTCCACTCAAACTTACTTCCCCCCATCTTATCCATAGGGTTTTCTACCATGTTAAAGTCCCCTCCCAAAGAATATTTTCCAACTCAAACATCCACTTCCAAATGTCAATTCTAAGCTTATAATCATTGGGGGCATACATTTAACAAATTCCAAATTCCAAATTCCAAATTCCAACTCATTCACTTTTACCACAACCTACACTGTAGAGACCTAAAAATGTCTCATTGATCATGTACTAATTATTCCTCTAATTGATTAAATAATTTTTTAATTATTTAATTAAATTAATTAATCTTATTCCTCTAAATTCATATTTCTTCATCATCTTACTGATTATTCCAAATTCAATTATATCTCCATTTAATCATTTAAACCATTTTCTAATGTCAATTAAATATTTATTATTTAATTAATTATGATTATTAATCCTTCAATTTAAATAATCTTTATTATTTAAATAAATTCATTCTCATTTTCTATTTTTATTCAATTAATCAACCCTTTTCTAAATATTAATTAAATATTTATTATCTAATTAATTGTGATTTAATCTTTTAATTTAAATAATCTTTTTTATTTAATTAAATTCAATTTCCAAATAATTAAATAGTTTCTTTAAATTATTTAGCTAACTAATTATTTCATCTAATTTCTAATTCCAAATTCCCAAATTCTAATTTCATTTTATTTCTAATTTCTTTTAATTTCATTTAATTCCCCAAATTCATATTTTTTTTAATTTCATATTCTTCTAATTCTAATTTCATAATTCTTATAATTTCTAATACATGTGCATGATTCCAAAAATCAAATTGAATATCAAAGTCAAGTTCTAAATATTATTCAAATAACAAATTAAATTTAAAATAAATTTAATATTTGAATTAAATGTCATGCAAAGATTAAATTGAAAATCAAAGTTAAAGTTCAAGCACATGCTAAATTAATTGATCATTTCAATTAATTAATTAATTCAATTATCTTTTCAATCTCTATTTCTATCTGTAGACACCCAAAATTGTCCAGTCTATTTAATTTTATTTATTTAATTATCTAAGCTTAATTCTTCTATTAATTAAATAAATCTTTATTTATTTAATTAATTCATTTATCCTCTTCTAGCCTTATTTCTCATTTAAATAAATACATTTATTTATTTAAATTATCCTTTTCCTAAATTAAATAAATATCTTATTTATTTAATTGATCCCACTTCTTCTATTAATTAAATAAATCTTTATTTATTTAATTGATTAATTAACCTTTTCTACCCATGACACATGTCATTCATCTCTTAATTCATACACTACCTACGCCTTTTATTATTTTATTATTTCTTTTACCTACCCTCTAATCATAGCCGACCTCCTTTTACACCTCTCAATCTTATCCCTCCATTTTATATAGTGTCTTCTATATAAGGAGATGCTTCCTTCATTATCAACCCTAATCACCCTAATTGTTCTATGCATTCTAATCATCTTTTATGCACTTGACTACACTATGATCTTACTAGCAACCACATTCCGTTCTTTGTTGAGCTCTTGTGCACATAAAATCTGAGAGCAAATATATCAAGCAAGATCAATGGAGATAGGAAGAATGGAGATTCAAACCCTATTGGACATGTGATGGTATAATCTTTGTGATTTCATTTGATTTGCATTGTCTTAGGTAATCTTCATATGTTATGGTGGATCTTTGTTGTTGTTAGGCTAGGGTTTTGTGGTTGAATTCATTTAGCCTTTCAATGTCATTATTATTGTTATCCATTTTCACCATATACATTTTGGCACGCCCGGTGGGACTCTTGTCCCTTTTGCATTTAACATCCTTGTTGCAGATTTTGTATTTTGAAGTTGCAAATCTGACGTTTTTGGCAGCATTTTGATATTCCCGCGTCTGCGCACTTTCGGATTGCGTTTTTGTTTTTTTGGCGCGTCTACGATTTCTGTAATCGCGTCTGTGTTATTGGCAGTATTTTATTTTGCAGGTTCCAAGAAAGCGCGTTTGTGTTATAAAGTCGCGTCTGTGTTGTTTTTAGCCGCGTCTGCGTTCTGTAGTCACGTCTGTGTCTCACAGAACCGCGTCTGTGTTGATGGTAATCACGTCTATGTTCACCAGTTTCAAATTTTGGGTTTTTATTGATTCGGTTTTCGGATTTTGCATTTAGGGTTTTAGATCTGGTTTATTTTGAGCTAACATTTTCAGATCTAGCTAACGAAATTGGTGCAGCTTGTCTTGAAAGCAAAATCATTTGGTTGAAGGCCCCTATTTTCACAAAGTCTTTTAGGTTTAAAATTTACCTAACTTGGGTGCTTGCAGGAAGGGGTGGTTATTTCAAACAATGCAAACTACTAATAAATCTTTGTTAGCAGGTCCTTGGCAAGGGTTTTTGGATTTTTATTGTGTGCCTTGTTTTCATAGACTAGCAAACACTTCAATTGGTGCACTAAAATTGAATCATTGTCTTTTGTGTCTTGAGCAATAGGCTCTTTTTGTTTAATCTTTAGAGGGCTTGTCTTCTCGTGTGGTCATTAGGACTACTAGTGAGAAGAGAACGACCCAAGTGATAGTGAGGAAAACCCACCTCTTCCAAACCACTATAAACAAATGTATTCATGGTGAAAACTATGGATAACATGTGTTGATTAGTTCATACTGACACTATGTCTCCCCATAAACTCGTTTGATCAAATTTATTTGATCAGTTGTAGGGTGTAACCCCTACCGGTCGGGAGCCTTCTGTATTTACAGAGCTGAAAGTGCCGCATGTATGGCCACATGAGTGGATGCCCTTACTAGCACCTTTTTGTTTTAGAAGCCCAAATCTTTCTAGTTGTTGGGGCAGGAGGTCAGACCTCTGGTAGCGGCTCACACACATACGGTTCTTAGTAGAGATACAAAGTTTGCCACGGGGAGTTTTCATGGGGACTGATGCTTGGCTGACCCGAGAAGTGAGTGCCGAGGGTGGAGCCAATGAGGTCAAGCATCTAAGTATCCGCTCTGAATAGCATAGCCTCGGGGGTAAAACCCCATGTGGGATCAACAACTATTGTCTTGGCCAGCCATAAGAATTGTGCTTGACTTATGTTAAACATTCAAAACATTCAAGACCAAACAGCAAAACATTGTGTCTTTTGTGTCTTCAAGTGTATGCAAAACATTTTTTCATCAAACAACACACTTTTATTGGAGTCATTTTGAGTCTAGACACTTGCAAACATTTTGCCCCTCCCTTTTCACCTCCCTTTCCATCCATAATAAATCAGATCCTATCTGTGGCTAAGGCAAAATCCTACGTCTAGTAATGGGTGTGGAACTGAGAACATCACATGTTTCGAGAAGTACAGTTTCTTCCAGCTTCCTTCAATCTATCCGTGCACAATCCGCAATAAAGCAACATTTGCATCACAGATCCGCAATAAAGTTTCATCTTCTTCGCAATAAAGTATCGGTTTTATGGATTCAGTCAGTTTCAGATGAGACACAACAGCAACAATGGGTTTCAACAAATCAAATCTTTCAACAGACTCAGACAACATTATGGTTCAGTGTTATCTATCCTTTCTGTGAAAGTAAACATTGTGACCACAATCAAATAAGACTTATACAAGTGACAAGAGACACTAAACTTGAGGACTACAGTGGATATTGGTGTCGAGTCTTCATTTTCTTTTGATTTCATCTTTTTTTTTGGTGACATGTCTTTTAGCTTTTCCGAGATGTCTTTGACTAGAGATTCTATCTCCAGGATGTCTTTGACTAGAAAGGCGAGGATGGGGTATCATCACTTATTTGTATTTGCTATCTGTGGATTGTCTTTTAGTAATGCTATGACTTATCCAAGGATATGAGGACACTGAGAGTCTAGTATGAACTGAGGCATTCCTTGTTTGTGACTGTCTTATCTCCATGCAAACAGGTACAATGACTTTCTGGGTCAAACATATGCCTCGATTGTCATAACCTACTTGCCATAATAAAGCTCAATGATGATAACGCACAAGAAGCTCTTTCACTTTCATATCTTTTGTCTTCCATCCCCCTTTCTTGATTGACTTCTATCATCCTTCTTGAGTCCGTGTAGCCTGCTATCACATGACTGAGTATAATGACACACCAAAAATATTTGCATTTCATGTAGTTGCACCTGCATTACCACATATAAGCATTTCATACATACATATAGATATCACAACTACATCACATCCTGCACACAACACCCGTTAGCACAATTTACATTTGCATTATCATATTCATCTGCATTACATACATTCACATTTGCATCATGCATACACATATAAAACATAAAAGAACAAAAAAATATATTGCATTGCATCATATACATATTTGCATCCATATCATAAGCATCACATCGAAACATACATCACATAGGTACGCATGCATATAGCTGCCGCAAAAATGAATCATCTCATATATATAATCATAAAGTGTCATGATACAATGATGTCAAAATCATATGGCTACAAAAGCACCCGCAGGTGTCTACATCATCATACAAAAATGGTACAATACTGATACATAGGGAGCCCTCTATGACTATGATGAACTCCCTCCCTTGGAGCCTCTTGGCCTTGATGGAATCTGAGCCCTTGAAGGACCTACCCCAGGATCATCCCTCCTGTCTCCTCTATCTGGTGGTGGTGGAGGACCCATAACCCCACCACTCGATGCCTGTCTCCTCCGGCTTCCTCCCGTAGCTGTTGTTGTACGCGATGGTCTATGGAAGCTCCTCGCCCATTGATCTACTGGTATTGTACCATAATAGAGATCCCGCCAGTAGGCAATCTCCTCCCTTGCTCGCAGGACATAAGCATATCCTGCCCTTGTGTCCTCTGCTGCCTGTCTCCCGGCCCTCAGTGTTGTCTCAGCCTTTGTATAATGCTGAATAGCCTGATCCCGCTCCCGCTTAGTATCTTTGAGCCTCCTCCTGAGCTGATCCCTCTCCCTCTCCAACTCCTGGATCTCATCTGCCTGTCCCTGGCAGATCTCCCTCAGCTCTATCAGCTCATCCTCCTTTGCGTCAGCCCCCTCCACCTCTGCCTGTGGCTCCTCCTGTATGGGTGCCTGCCCCTGTGCTTTTATCTGTACTGGTACCTGTCTCTGTCCCTGTCCCTATCCCTGTACCTGTCTGGGACCCTGTGCTGTTGGCACCTATAGTGGCAATCCACTGCGACCCCTCACCACCCGAGCCTGCCTCTCCTCACCACCCTCCCTCCGAGATGCAACCCTCCTCTCTCCAACTGCTCCCCTCCTCCTCTGTCGGCCTCTACCCCCATCACCTCCACCATCATCATCATCCTCACCCCCATCTCCATCTAATGGCTCTCCTAGATCCGTCAGGCGTGGGAAGGGATGCTCTGCCCAGTATGTTGTGTACTCGACATCCATGTCCGCATCCTCAATCTCTCGCCACATGTCCCAGGGTAGGGGCATCATCTCTACCAGCTGTGTAACTGCTTGATCATATGACAATAGGGGCCCAAACTGTGCCTGATCTCTGACAGTCCATGCATACATGCCTGAGCCCCGTGGCATCCTCTGGATCCTACCAAACTATTGGCCAACCCTGTCTACTAGCTGCCTCTCCAGCACATAGGGCGTCCACCCAATCAGATACCTGCTCCGGAAGGTGTAAGGAAGCTCAACTGCATCGTCCTCCCACTGCTCGCATCCCAGATATGGCCTTCATATGACCACATCAATATCATCTATCACTCGCCACCAGTGCTCCAACCTGCCAATCCATGGTTGCGACGTGATCATATCATACAAGTGAACAAAACTGCGTCCATGACCCCTGCCTTTGAAGTGTATCGGCCTCATCACTGGTAGATGCTCATAAGCCTACACCTGCAGCAATGTCACCCCGCAGCCCAATCCCACTGATCCATGATATACGAACTGATGCAGCTCATAATAGAGGTGTGCCAACACACACGGTCCCCGAGCATATCTAGTGTGTTGTGTCACCAGTGTCTCCAGTGCTCCTCCCCAACCCATAGCCAACCCCTGTGTCACCCTATCCGGACATAGGAACCCATTGATCGCTCCTCCTACCACTGCTGGCAGCGCTAGCCTTGTGGCTGTCATCGTGTCCCACGCCACATGTCCTACCCTCATCTCTAGTCCTGGGTCCTGGAATACTCGTCTCAGGGCCTCCCTATCTCCATCTCGATCGTATGGGATCAGCTCCCCATCGATCGGTATCCGTAGAATCCTGTATACATCCTCAAGGGTGACTGTCATCTCCCCCATCGACAAATGAAAAGTACATGTCTCAGAGTGCCATCTCTCCGCCAGCACAATCAACAGTCCCATGTTCACCCGAAACTCAGGCACATATAGAACATGTCTCAATCCCATCTCCTCAATAGCAGCTCGCTCCTCGAAGGTCAGCTCAGGTCGCAACCTCTGAGTCGACAGAAATCTCTCCCATGACTCCAGCATAGGCAAATACTATTGTAGTCAAGCAAATCACTCATGTCAGTCATGGTGGCACTCCCTGTTCATCACAAAGTGTTGCTCACATTTGCACTCACTGTTCATCACAAAGTGCTGCTCATATTTTAGTACTCCCTGTTCATCACAAAGTACTCTATCTTGGTACTCACTGTTCATCACAAAGTGCCTTGATCTATCCTAGTCTTCCTAGAGGACCTGCTTGAGTGTATCCTCTCAGTAGCTTATCCAATCGACAACATATGTTCATCAAAGAACTGCCGATTTGACCTATAAGACAAAACTTCACACAAACGTGCTTTCCTGACATAAACGCGCTTAAAGACTGCACAGACGCGCCTGAAAAGCATAGATGCGCCTGACAAACATAAACATGCCTATGCTCTGCACAGACGCACCTGAGCGACACAGACGTGCCTTCTTGGCACAGACGCGCCTGACCATCACAAACGCAACCGCATTTGACATAAACGCGGTTTCAAACATAGACGCGCCTGGCACAAACACAGACGCACCTAGTGAGCATAGACGCGCCTGGACGTTTTGGACATTTTTTGGACCCTAGTCTAAGCACATTTATTGCTCTACCTACCATGCATTAATGACAATATTAAATGCATCAAAGTATGAGGAGGTTTTCTGGTACTTACCGACTCTCCTACCTCTGTTGGCCTCTAGAATCGGCGAACGCGGTCGAATCTGTGAATGAAAGCCATCGTTGTTGACTATTGCTGCTCAATTTTCGATCTGCACACTTCTCTCGTGGATGTGTAGATGACAATGAGGATGTATTTTCCCCGTGGTCTATCTTATAGCCTACCCTAGCCCTCGCCCTCGTTTCCCGAGTCATTCCATTCCAGTCATTATCCCGTGACTCTGTCACTTTATCTGGTCAATCCATTCTAGCCTTTCTTTCTTATCGAGAGATTGTCTACAATCTTTTTAGACATTTTCATCCAATCTCTCGAGGGGGCATATCATTCCCATCTTGGGGCAACTCTGTATCAGTTCATCTTATCTTCTTTGAAACAACACGACAAGCCGCATTATCTCAAAGAGAGGCAAAATGTAGACACCCAAAATTGTTCAGTCTAATTAAATAAATATTTTATTTATTTAATTATCTAAGATTAATTCTTCTATTAATTAAATAAATCTTTATTTATTTAATTAATTCATTTATCCTCTTCTAGCCTTATTTCTCATTTAAATAAATACATTTATTTATTTAAATTATCCTTTTCCTAAATTAAATAAATATCTTATTTATTTAATTGATCCCACTTCTTCTATTAATTAAATAAATCTTTATTTATTTAATTGATTCATTAACCTTTTCTACCCATGACACATGTCATTCATCTCTTAATTCATACACTACCTACCCCTTTCATTATTTTATTATTTCTTTTACCTACCCTCTAATCATAGCCGACCTCCTTTTACACCTCTCAATCTTATCCCTCCATTTCATATAGTGTCTTCTATATAAGGAGATGCTTCCTTCATTATCAACCCTAATCACCCTAATCGTTCTATGCATTCTAATCATCTTTTATGCACTTGACTACACTATGATCCTACTAGCAACCACATTTTGTTCTTTGTTGAGCTCTTGTGCACATAAAATCTGAGAGCAAATATATCAAGCAAGATCAATGGAGATAGGAAGAATGGAGATTCAAACCCTATTGGACATGTGATGGTATAATCTTTGTGATTTCATTTGATTTGCATTGTCTTAGGTAATCTTCATATGTTATGGTGGATCTTTGTTGTTGTTAGGCTAGGGTTTTGTGGTTGAATTCATTTAGCCTTTCAATATTGTTATTATTGTTATCCATTTTCACCATATACACTATCTTTTAGTTAGTTTTTTTCTAAATAAAGCTCTCAAAAAGCTTTCAATTAGTTAACTATCCCCTCCTCTTTATTTCTTCCAATCATCTTTTTTCATCTTTCAAACAGCTTTTTCTCAATCAGTTGACTCAATTAATCTATTCAATCTATTATGTTTCACCTCCAATTCAGTAGTTCAACTATCAATTAGCATGTAAGCTCACCTGAGTTCCACCTCTTGATCAATCCGCTCCACCTTTCAATCAATTCTCATCCATTTATCTATAAATTGAGCATTTTATTCCTCACAATTCCTCTGAATTATGAACTTCGAATCTTTGTGTCATTTGCAGGTTGCCAGTGCAATATCTAAGAGCCACCATACCACAAAGAGAAGAAGAGCAATGGAAGCTATATGCAGTCTTGAAATAGGGGATTTTCGATTGATAAACTTTATTTTCCTATTTCTTGCTTGTTTTGCATTATTCCATTGTTTGTTTGTTTGAATTCTAATTAGGATAGGGATTCGTGATTTCCCTTTTATTTCTAGTTGATTATATTTGATAAATTTTAGCATACGACATTTTGGTGAACCCGACGTGAACTAACAACAATTTAATCTTCTTTTTCTTTTGCATAATTTTGCAGATCGTACGGATTGCACAAAAAATTCAATGATGACATAATCGTGTTTACATCATCACGCAATCGCATAGACAGGCTCATGCAATCGATCACACAAGGTCATGCATTCGTGTGGACCCCATCACGCAAAAGCCTTTACATTGTCACGCATTCGCGCATATACTATCACACATTCATCAGGGTTATTTATGTGTCTGTTTATCTGCTATTTCTTGTTTCATGCTCTCTATTCTATTAAATTATGTATGAAATTAGGTAAATCTGAATACGGTTTACATTTATTACATACTTTAAATATGAAATTTTATGGCACGTAAGGTACGATTCAGAATTTCAGCTACCATGAGAATGAAGGAACAAAGGAGACAAGCCAGAAGCTATCAACAAATCCTAAGGGCAGAAAAGAAAATACGAGATCTAGAGGATGAAATAGCCATTGACAGATATAAGAGCCTAGTTCTCTCATATAGAATAAAATACGATTTGTTTAACATAGAATGGATGATGAGAGATCTTGCAGGGCATCACAATCTATTTTGCAGGTTCCAGATCAGAATTAGCTTTCTTTTTTATTTTATTTTTGTTTGGTATGTCTGTGTATCACACAATCGTTCTGTTAGGATCACACAATTTCTTTGTCAGGATAACGCAATCACTCTGTCAGGATCACGCAATAGCTCTGTCAGAATTATGCAATGGGTCATACAGGATCACGCAATTGATAGGGTATCAATACGCATTCATGTTTTTCATAGTTTAGCTTTCTATTTTCTGTGGGTTTTATTGGGTTACTAATTATCTGTTTGCAGTATGTGCCAAATTTACAGAAAGGATTGGATTATTACTGAATCATAAACACTCATGCTCTCACACTTCAGTTTTGGGCTTAAAATAAACCTGGTTAAAATGGACATGCATGTTATCACACTTCAGTTTTGGGCTTAAAATAAACCTGGTTAAAATTGACATGCATGCATTCACATTTCAATTTGGTGTTTTGAAATTGACATGCACATACGGATCGCACACCTAAATTTAGGTTTTAAAATGAACGTGAATCAGGTTGCTCAATAGAATAAGTCACATTTCATTTTTCTTAAGGGAAAGAGCTTTTTATTGTGTTTGGGGTGGGCCTACTGTTGCATTAACTACCTTTCCACCCGCCTTTGGGGTCTTGGGAGAAAGGGAGAAAGTGATAACAACACCCAATTTTTTATTTTAGTAGTGAGGGTATCTTTGACTGGGGATTTCATCACCCCACAAAGGTACTTCAAATTGGGATGCGTTGGGGATATCATCTCTCCTAGCATACTCTCGAGCAGGTTTTTTGAGTTGATATATAAATATATTGGTCAGACGGCTAGAGTGTTGAGTGAATTTGATGTATGTGGGGGCTTTCCCTGCACCAATAAGCTTAGCTAAAGTCTTAAGTGGTTTTCTCTGAGAATCCATCGTTGTATCAGGACCCCTCAAAATTTTACAATAAGAACCAACTTAGTAGCCCAAATCCTACATTCAGTGATTTCGGGAGTGCGGATCATACCCCATAGATACCCCTCATGTACCTTGCATTATGAGACAAAAATCCCTCGGTGATAAGATCTTTGGGGTAAGAGAGACAGGCATGCCCGAGAAGTGTGTGTCATGGAGTGGAGCCAATGTTGCCAGACTCTCTATCTGTTTGTCTTGTTTCAGTATTTTATTGCGGGGGCCTCATTGAATGGTGTCCACTTTCCAGTGTAAGATTGTATTCTATGCTTTTATATGTATCATTGTACCAGACCAATATTGAGTCAGTATTAGGCCCTATCTTACGTATCTCTGAATTCTCAGAGTTGGTTACAACACAATTCAGACAGCTATACCTGTCTTCAAACAATTGTTCTCATATTTGGAAAACAAAAAACTTGTCCTACACACAGAATTACAGGAAACAAAGTCCATCTTGAAACATCAGATAGTCCTCCAAACTCAAAATTTTACATACGTGTGACCATAGATAGTCCTTACATAGTCCTCATTTACGTCCTCACTATTGTCCTTAGAAGTTGCATAGTCCTCATTTACGTCCTCATTATCATCCTTAGAAGTTGCATAGTCCTCATTTACCTCCTCACTATCGTCCTTAGAAGCTACATAGTCCTCATTTACGTCCTTACTATCGTCCTTAGAAGTTGCATAGTCCTCATTGACGTCCTCATTATTGTCCTTAGAAATTGCATAAGTCCTCATTTACATCCTTATTATCGTCCCCATATATGTTGCATAGATTTGGTCCTTATTAGATTTCATATGTGTCCATCTTAGTCCATCATCATTTGCATAATCATCCTAGAAAGTCATAGCATGCATCTTAATGGGTCTCCCAAGTGATGGTTTTCTCCCCTTCAAGCAACCTAATCTAGTACCAAACGACGGTCAACGAGAAATCATTGATGATTTACGTAACTTGGCCTGGCAATTAAAGAGAAACACACCTCATTATATAGGAGTCGAGTATGAACTAAATAGAGAGTATAAAATTGCTCGTAGAATTGACAGAGAAATTGTTGCAAAACTTCTAAGAGAAGAGCTTGAAAAACTTGTGTTGCAAAAATCTCGAAATACTCAACAAGTCTCACGTCAAAATCCTCAATAGAGAGTCTGGTCTAGTGTTGCATATTCCATATTTGGGTCTAGAGTCTTGCATTAGGATCTAAACCATCCTCATATAGAAGTCTTAAATGCCCATCACAAGGTCACAAAGGCAAAAAGTAAAATGGACCCAAACAGCAACCTGTCAGTAAATCCAACTTGGAACATGGACATATCAAATAGTCAATAGTCAAATTCCCAGGCAATGCCCACAATACATGAACTACAACAAAATTGAACACACGAAGAGATTGAGACAGCTCAACAGGACCCACATGTCCTTATAATCTTAGATGCTCTTCTACATAATGATAGGGACAAATATCTCTCGTTGTTATTACAAAATGGGGCCAAATTACTTGAAGATTTTGATATCACAATAATCTTACCACTAGGAAATACTTTAGGTCCAAATATCAATCAAATACCACATATGACACAAATGCAAGCGATAACTTCAAGTTTTCCTCAGAATGCACCAACATCATTTATACAAACAAATGTTATTTCAAACACAAATTCTCAATCAAGTGCATCATCCTCAACAATAAACGTTAGCGCACCAACACAGGCTATACCAATAATGTCAAGTATCTCAGCACCTATTCAAACACAAATTCCTCATACAACAAGTGTGAATCAACCTCTGGTTTACTATTCTATAGGATCTACATACAGTCATCAGAATACAAACCTAGGTTCCGCTAATACAATGAGTACGACCCAGTCAAACATGGGTTCGCATGTCGCTTATTTCACAGTACCTAGTGAAACTCATAACACACAAAATTATAATTATGGTACCTTTCAACAACCTCCTAGTTATACTACCTTGAATTCTTTTGTGGGAAATATACATGCGCAATGTGTACCCTTGACTCAAACAGATATTTTGTCCCAACAAATACAAAATCTACAACAACAGATGGCAATTATACAAACTGATAACAATAAAAAGAGCTACACAATATAGGACTTACAACCTTATCCTTTTCATCACACATTATACATGCCACCTTTCCCACCACATTTTGAAACACCAAAATTTGATAGATATCGAGGGAAAGGTGATCCTAGAGATGACATTACAGAATTTTTTACGGCATGTACAGAAGTTGCAACTAAAGACACTTATCTAATGAGATTTTTTCCAAAAAGTCTGGGAGGCTCAGCATTGGAGTGGTTTTCACATCTACCACCAACTATCACATCATGGGGTCATTTCATAGCTAACTTCTCACATAACATTGAAACCCCAGTCACTTTGATGGACTTATGTGCCGCAAAACAATATGAGAATGAAACATTCATATCCTTCATACAAAGATGGAGAGCTCTCTATAGGATATGCAAGACTGTTATTCTAGAAACAGAGCAAGTTGACATACAGAAAACTTAATCCCTAAAATCAAGTACCCGATACAAATGCAATGTTTGACCACATTTAAGCAAATCATTGAAAAAGCCCTAAAGTGTGAGAAAGGACTAGTAGAACAAGGTCTCATAAAATATGGCAATAACAACAACAATGATAAATCCAAATTTTGGTCAAAAAACAAAATGTGACCAATGATGGTGTTGTAGACGTTCGTACAACGAACAGAACTAAACCAGTCTTGTCTCTACAAGGCCCAAGTCAATCATTTAGTCCACACACAGAGAATAACACTGTATCAACCAATGTAAATGTTGCGCAAGCTATGAACACAAAATTCCCAAGGTTAAATGCTCCAAAAAGGAATTACACACCTTTAAGGGAACCTATTGAATCAACGTTAAAAAAGTTGATACAGATGATCACTTTGCTAGAAATAAGAGTTTATGAACCAGGTCCTTTCAAACCTACATGGTGGAATGATATTGATTTCTATGAATATCATCGTACTAAAGGTCACAAAACTGCAAGTTGCTATAAATTGAAAAACTTAATCCAAGACATGATCGATCAAGGGGACATCACAATTGATACCAACAAAACTTCAGCAAACACGAATCATACCATCTTTTAAGATCCATTTATCAAACATGGTAAAGGGAAGGCATCTACATCAGGAACACAAGATAATATAGCTAACTACACAAAAGTCTCATACGACTATACTATTCATGTCATTAGCTCAGGGGATGTAGTAAATGGTGATTCACAAGAAGCACTTGATAATGATGAGAAATGTCAAGAGATTTACAACTATGATAACCAAATTTGCATGTTGTCAGAAGCACCGAAATATGATGAAGACAAGAGTCTTTGCCTTAGGGACTGGGGGCATGAAGAACTGTTTCATTCAAGATGGTTTGAAGATGAACTTATAGCACATATTATGGATGTCAGACTTGCACATGATGATTATAGGAAGGGATATGAAATAAACCTTGATAATAGAGCTATGTTATAGAAAGTTCCCTCACAAGAGTTGATACAGTGGCTACAATAATGATAACTCCCAAAGACAAAGACTGTGCAATAGTTACTCAAAGATCTAAAGGAACTTTACAAGGAGTACCATCAAACCCACCACCAGTAGTAGAAACCTATAATGTTGTTGACCAACTCAAGAAAACCCCTGCACAGATATCACTTTTTGAACTATTACATATATCACCAACTCATAAAGATATCCTTGACAAAGTGCTTCAAGATTCAGTAGTTGACAGAGATATAAATAAAAATGCCTTTCAATCCATGGTGGGGAATTTGGCACAAGGTACTCGCATTATGTTCACATAACAGGATGTTCCCAGTGATAGACTTCTCCATAATGACCCGCTACATCTAGAATATTACATACATAAGAGAAGAATCAGAAGAGCTCTTATAGATGAGGGAGATGGTCTCAACATCTGTACATTAAAGTTGGTTAAGGCATTGGGATATTCTAAGCTTCATATTGATCCTTCAAAAATAATAAACATCAAAGCATATGATGATGATGAGCGTCCTTCAAAAAGAATAAACATCAAAGCATATGATGATGAAGAGTGTCTTTCAAGAGGTGTAGTTACGCTACCAATGCAGATAGGACCTATAATAATAGAGGTTACTTTCCAAGTGATAGACAAAGAACTAGGGTACAACATGTTTTTGGGTTGCCCATGGATTCATACCATGCAAGTTGTACCATCAACATTCCACCAATGTGTTAAATTCCCATACAATGGCATTGAAATCACCATAAAGTGTGATCCAAATCCATTCCAACATTGTAATCACTTAAAGGCAAGTGTAGATAACCAGGTACCCATTAATCAAGCATCACCCCTCACTACACAAATGGAGTCATTAACAATCATAGAAATACAAAAGAATGAGCCTACAACATATTCTTTGTAGATTAAGGGTGTTGGTTGTGGGGAATACTCTATTTCAAGTACCTCAAATGGAAAATAATTCTCTTTCTCCTAGGTCTTTTGGGAACCCTCAAAGCACAGTAATGAAACAAGACAAAGGAAAAGAAATAATCAGATACTCAAATTCATGCTCTTTCATTAGGTGGGGAGATTTACAAGAAGAATATTTGAATGAAGATGTCAATCACTAGATATACAAAGAAGAAGATGACATGACAATACCTAGGTTACCTTTAGATCAATATGGCAACGGATTCAAGATGCTACAAAAACATGGGTATGATGGTACCATGGGCTTGGGATTGCAAAAGCAAGGAAGATTAGAACCCGTTGTACCAAATGAAAAATCCAAAGAATCAAGGGTTACGATATAAACATGTACCAAATATAACAGAAGCAATGCAATCTACATTAGATATACTAAACAGACCAAGGCTACCGTCACAATACATATCTCAAAGTTAGTTGTCAACATGAGCATCTCCTTCTTCATCTCAGATGAGCAAGCAAGCACCAACATCTCCTAATATAGAATTAGATGGTGAAGATATGAGATAACTTCTACAAGAACCTAGCACAAAGTCACCTAGCAATAGAGTATCTGACACATTCGCACAAGCAAATATGGTAAAAGATACAAGCTTAGCATTGGTAAATGAGCCTAATCCTTGGTTGTTTTCAATACTTTTTCCAATGGAAACAACACAAGATCCATGGTCACCCAATGAATCAAATGAAGAAAGACTACAATGATTTATACCAGGTTTAAGAAGGGTGACCCCCATACAAAGGAGGCTCGCGAATCTACAACAAAATCAGGTGCAACAACAAGAGGAGATAAGTGATACAACCTCAGAAGCTAAAACATGCATAGAAAGTGAGACAAATTCTCACGAATACAAATTCCTATCTGATCATGATTCCAGCCCACAAGCAATAGACATGACAGAGGGTCACAAATCGGATCGCAAGGCGGGATTTATTGTAGACTTGGATAGAACGACATAATTTGGAGAGGCAAGTGCCTCTGCGACAGAAGATATGGATCAAAGTGATCACAATGGCAAGAGTCTATTGAAAAAGAGAATTCAGTATTACTCACAGAAGAAACTGAAGAAGTCAATATAGAAGAAGGAGAAGTTGTACATAATATCCACTTAGCAAAATCATTAAACCGAGAAGAAAAGGACAAATTCATATAGTTTTTCAAACAACGTCCTATCAATTTCGCTTGGTCCTATGCAGATATGCCAGGCTTAGATCCAGAAATGGTGTTACATCATTTACCATTGCTACCAGGAATTAAAACGTACAAACAAAAGCTAAGATAGATGCATCCACAGATTGCATTACTAGTCAAAATAGAACTCCAAAAGCTTCTGGATGTGGGATTCATTCGACCTATTGACTATGCAGAATGGATATCCAATCTGGTACCTGTAACTAAGCCCACTAGGGGTATAAGAATCTATACCGAGTTCCAAGATCTAAACAAAGCATGTGCTAAAGATGATTTCCATTACCCAACATAGACATGATAGCTAACTTAACTGTTGGGAATGAAATGCTTTCATTAATGGATACTTTCTCAAGATATAACCAGATCAGGATTGTACCATACGATCAACATAAGATGATATTTACCTGTCCATGGGGAACATACTGCTTGAACGTCATGCCATTTGGTCTTAAGAATGCAGGAGCAACATATCAAAGGGTTATGACGACACTATTTCATGGCATGATCCACAATATCATGGAAGACTATGTGGACGATCTACTGGCTAAATCACAGACAAGAGAAGGTCACCTTGAATTCCTTGCAAAGATATTTGATCGATTAGAACAGTAGAATGTCAAGTTAAATCCAAAAAAGTGTGTGTTTGGTGTAACAGTAGGCAAAATTTTAGGTTTTATTGTGTCTAACAGAGCAATTGAAGTAGATCCTGCAAAGGTCAAAGCGTTCATGGATATGCAACCTTCATCAATAGTTAAGCAGTTAAGAGGGTTACAATGAAGACTACAGTCTATAAGGAGGTTCATAACACAGCTCGTAGATAAATGTCATCCATTCCAGTATTTACTCAGAAAAGGAGTCACTTTCAAATGGACAGAACAGTGCCAAGAAGCTTTTCAAGCTTTAAAAGATTATCTTCTGAATACTCCAGTATTAATTCCATCCACTCAAGGAAAGCCCCTATTACTATATATATTAGCAACAAACTCATCTTTAGGAGCTTTATTGGCACAACATGATGATGAAGGAAAGGAAAGAGCAATCTACTCTATAAGTAGAACCCTAATTGGATATGAGCTTAATTACACTCCTATAGAATGAGCATGTCTAGTAGTAATCTTCGCATCTCAGAAACATAGACATTATATGTTGAATCACAAAGTACAACTCATTGCACATTTTGATCCACTCAAATATTTGGTAAGCAGAGCAACATTGTCTGGAAGATTGGCTAAGTGGGTCATGATTTTAAGTGAGTTTGATATAGAGTATGTGGACAAAAAGGAAATCAAAGGGCAGATTATAGCATATCAGTTAGCAGAGGCTCCCTTGCAAAACAGTCGCCCGCTACTAATAGATTTTCTGATGAATCCATGTTTACATTGATAGCATCTACCATGTGGAAATTATACTTTGATGGGTCCTATACAAATCATGGAGCCGGAGCTGGGATTTTTTTCATCACCCCCCAAGGTGATTCTATCCCTAAGTCATTCAGAATAAATTTTCCCTGTACGAACAATATAGCTAAATATGAAGCTCTCATCATAGGACTTTTTACCATTGTAGAGTGGAGGATAAAAGAATTAAAAGTCTACAGTGACTCACAACTGATTGTAAATCAAGTCAATGATGACTATAACAAAGAATATGATAAACATTTGCCTTATAAACAAATGGTAGAATATAACAAAGAACATATCAGTAATATCACTTTTGAACAGATTCCAAGGGTACAGAACAAGGCAGTTGACGCCATGGTGACAGTAGGGTCTCTACTAAATATGCCTAATAATGAAACTCAGTTTGAGTTTACTCTAAAACAATTGATGATACCAGCATATGAGATTCCCCCATCAGAATATGTATGTGTAATTGTGGGTCCTGAATCCCCATGGTATAATGAGATATACGCATACTTACATACTCAGTATATGTCTCCTGATTTGTCTAGAAATCAAAAGAAAACTCTTATTCGTCAGGCATCTAGACACACTATTATTGCTGACACATTGTATAGAAAGGGCTTTGATGGAACCCTTCTTTGATGTCTTGATGAAGAAGAAGCAAAATCTTTCCCTAAAGGAGGTACATGATGGAATTTGTGGGGCGAATCAAAGTGGCCCGCCACTATCAAGGAAATTGTTAAGAACTAGATACTATTGGCCAACTATGGAAAAGGATGCCAATAAATATGTACAAAAATGTAAACAATGTCAAATGCATGGAGACCTCATTCATGCACCGACACAGGATCTTCAACCTATTACATCACCATGGCCATTTTTACAATGGGGATTAGATCTAGTTGGTAAAGTTAATCCCACTTCTTCCGATGGGCACAAATTCAACTTAACAACTATTGAGTATTTTACTAAATGGGTTGAGGCAATTCCCCTTACATACACCACTAGTAAACAAATAGCAAATTTCATGCTTAATTACATTATCTGTCGGTACGGGATTCCAATGTGCATAGTGACAAACAATGGACGTCCATTCAAAAATCAAGAAATGAGATAATTGTGTGAAAATTTTCAAATACAACAGAGATTTTCAACACCATATTATCTGTAAAGCAATGGACAAACAGAGGCAACAAAGAAGATAATATTGAAAATCCTAAAGAAAGTTGTAACTGACGCAGGACGAGACTGGCATCTCCAGTTAAATATCGCTCTTTGGGCTTATAGAACAGGAGTACGTACCCCTACAGGAGCAACACCATATTCCTTGGTCTATGGTACAAAAGCAATACTACCTATTGAAATAGACCTATCGTCTTTAAGAGTCTCCTTAAAGAACATCATATTAGAGGAAGATTATCGAGTTGCAAGATTACAAGAGCTAGAAACGCTTGATGAAAAGAGACAAACTGCTTGCAATCATTTACAAGGTTACCAGAATAGATTGAGAAGGAGTTACAATAAACGAGTACACCCAAGGAATTTTGAAGTGGGAGATCTTGTTCTCAAGGAGAACCAAAGGAAGCTAGCGGAACGAGAAAAGCCAGGCAAGTTTGAACCTAACTGGCTAGGTCCTTTTATCATAACAAGGGTTATCGAAAATGGAGCATACACTTTGGCTACTATGGAGGGAGATCCACTCCCTGGCCCTATGAACAACATGCACCTTAAATGATATTATATCTAAGGGTTGGGTTAACTTAGGTTTTTCTTTTTGTATTACATCTCATTTTATTCAAAGCATTTCATCACATATAGTTTCTTTTTCAAATGCATCACATTCATAATTCCTGCATTGGCATATATCATCAATAAAATAAGGCAACTGTCCAAGTTTATCATTTGTTTGCATTCAAGAGAAACAAGGGTAGTCTCCTTTCTTAGATGTTCGAACATGAAGTCTTTGAGATCCTAAGGTCATTCATTTTTAATATTACCCTATGATGACGCTTTACTTATGGTTGGGTAGTGATTTCACTATTTGAGACTTGTTAACCCAAAATCTGTCAATTGCTATATCTCAAACACATTAACAAAATCTCTAATTCATTCGAGACGCCTAGTTGATCATATGACTAGTGAAAAATCTAAAATTCTACTTCAGCGCTGTTATAATTGTCACACCCAAGTAGGTTTCATTATTTACAAGAAATGACAAGAAAAGAAAAAAAGAAAAAATGCTATGCCAAATATTCATCTCAAGGCAAAAGAGCAATGATATATAACTGAAATATCACGCATACAAAGTGCGACAAAAAAGCTTGACTATGGGAACATGCAGATAACTCCATCAAGGCTATGAATGCCTTCTAGCAATGGACCAATTTTTGAGAAATTACAGTCTATAACCTCGTCAGAGCTCTAAAAGCTTGTTGGTAGCGAGGCTCTATTCGGATGCTTTTGAATTAGAATAATCTATGTAGCTAGTCATATAGGATGCTAGGGATCTTTAGTGAACACAAGAGCGGGAATTAACTCATTTGCAGACACATGGGAAAAAGAAGATCAAAGTTTAAAGAACCAATGGGGAGGTTTTTTGCATCTCCATTTGTATATCCTAGTCACTAAGTGTGTTAATCTGGATGTTCCAAGGGGATTTAAAGATAGATTAACTACTTATCTATGAAATGTTTTGTACCTCCAATTCAATTGGTGTATTACAAAATTCTAAACAAACACAGTCATCCTTGTTCGAATAGGAAATGCATATTCATCACACATATTGCATTAACGTAGGTCATTTCAAAAATTTGTTGTCTCCACATGCATTCTGCAGATCATCATATTATACAGGTCTGCACACTAGGGGCATAACTGGAAAAATCCTAAAAATCATATAGTCTTGAAAAAACCCTAAAAATCAAACACGATCCTGAAAAAAATCAATTAAAAACATTTAGATATAATCCTGATAAAATCCAAAAATAGTGAAAAACATAAAATCCAAAAATAGTGAAAAACATAAAATCCAAAAACATAAAAAATCCAAAAATAGTAAAAAATACCAAAAACATTCAAATACGATCTTGAAAAAATACCAAAAACATTCAAATGCAGTACTGAAAAAATCCTAAAAAGCATATACGATCCTGAAAAAAATCAACCAAAAACATTCAAATACGATCCGAAAAAAAAATCAACCAAAAAGATTCAAATATCAATGTACAAAATCCAAAAACAATCAAAGATCAATCAAAAAACTTGCAATAAAATGTCTCACAAGAATCAAATACCCTAGCAGATATCCAACAAATGTTTCGCACGAAGTTAACAAAGGATACAACTATCCAGTCAAAAATCTGCAATCAACTGATCAAACTGTCTTATCAATCGTATTATATCCATATCAAGTGATCATTATCTTGTCTTAAACAGAAGAGGATACACTCAAAAGCAGACAGATCAACCTTAAACGAGGTCCGCAACTTTCTGAGATCAAACATTATCAACTATCACATCAAGCAACTAAGAACAAAGGCACAAGGTTAGTATAGCTATCGAATTTTGTCTAGGTCAATCTTTATCTTCTATCATTTGGCGACAGACCATGATCCTATGCTACTCAAGGATGTCCACAAGTGACTAGAGGAGCCATGATGGGCATTATCTTTTTCTTTGTTTGTTGTTTGTGGTGTGAACCGATGAAGTTCTAGGGAAATTGCTATAGTAGGTGTTTGTGATAGGAGCATTCAGCTAGTGAATGCCACACATACCTCGACCCCTAGTGTATTTCCCAGAATGGAGGGTTCACTCCTTTTCTACTACGTGTTTGTTTCTTCATATCTTTACATCTTGGTTCCTTATACCCTGATGTGCTAAGCTCCAGTGTTCAATAATAAGGCTCAGTGATGAATATATATTACGCAATAAATAATGACACAAGTTCGTGAATCAATCATTATCATTTTCATCAAAAAAATTTATTGATAGTTTGTTGATTTCTCATCTCTTTCTAAATCATTTTTTCTATCATCTAACATTATTCTTTCATCAATCTCTTCTTTCTTTCATTTTACTAACATTTCTTCAAGATCCATCTAAGTTTAAAGAATTTTTTGGCATTATCATAGAAAAACAAGATTACATCCATATAGTTTAAGTTGCATCCATATAATTTAAAATTGCATCGATATAGTTTTAAATTGCATCCATATACTTTTAAATTGCATTCATAAACATCATAAATCATATAGAAAGCATTAAACCATTCATTCATTATTACATCATAAATAATATAGAAACCATTGTATTCATAAACATCATTTATAAATCATATAGACATGCATTGCATAACTCATAGCATACATGGAAAACAAAGCATAATAGATCATCGCCAAAAAATTGCACATCATATATATAACTCAAAAATGGTAAGGTGTCTGAATACAATAATCATAAAACAAGCCTGAAGGCTCAGATAACATGATCTCAATGTCTCAACCAACACTGTCTTTGTCAACAAGTGGATCTTGCCCGCTAGATCCTGCCCCAAGATGTCGAGGTGGACCCATGACTCCTCCACTACTAGTCCGTCGAGAGGTAGATCGACTCGATCTTCTCCCCATAAAAGAACTAAAACTAGGCTCCCTCTGACCCTCAGAAATAGCTCTCTCATAAGCCTGACGATAATAAATAGCCTCCTGGGCAGCAATAAAATATCTATTTGCCTGGCTACGTGCCTTTGTCACCGGTCCAAATAATTGATCATATGCATCCATGGTGATCTGAGCTCTCCTGACTGCCTCATCTCTCTCCCTCTGGAGACGATCTCTCTCGATCTCTAGTGCATTGTAGTCTCTGTGGTATGCCTCTCGCTCAACATCTCATCTGGCAACCTCATCCTCTAGACTCTGAATCCGCACTCTGAGAATCTACGGATCATCATCATCTCCATCACCGCCCTGTCCTCCTCCTCCCCCCTCTACAGCAGGCACATCCTCTAACTCCGGCATATCATCATCATCCCCATCCTCATTGCTCGATGACTCTGAAGAATCATCATCATCTCCGGTGCTCATAGACTTGGTGTCTCCACCAATGTCTACGTCCTCCTCTCCTCTCTCATCTCCTCCTCCTCCCTCATCTCCCCATCCACCGTCCTCTCCCCCATGTTGATCGTCAATTGTTGTCTAGGATATCGTATCTACTACATTGTGATCGACACAGTCAGATCAATCAATGGAATAGGCCTATGTCTGGCCTGCCATGCATCATACTCAGGAGTCATCCCTGGATCTGTTGCACCTGCATTCCAACCCCACGGTAATGCCTAAAGAACATCAAAATCGACAGCCGCCACATGTGGTTGTATGCATAAACCCCAATCAGAAACCTCACGAGAAACACGAGCAAAGTACATTGTAACAACAGGTGTCACCTATACCTCCCCAAACTGTCTGAGTACCCGTCCTGGAAGAGACATCTCAATAATCCTTTGAGTCTCAACGGTCCTACCAATAAGATATCTTTGTTGTCTGCAGAAAGGCAAGTGTTGTGCATCATCTGCCCAACTGGGGCAATCTAAATATGGTCTCCAAATAAAATGTTGCCCAAATAAAATGTTGCAAGATATCAAGTTGATATCGCCAATACAAGATGTTACCCGAACCCCTGTGTCTAATACAAGTGTATATCTGAACGCATATGGCTCATCAGGCTGCAAGTCAACATGAATAATTGGCCTCGAGATAGAAATATGCTCCCACGCCCAATTCTAGAGTAATGTCACATCACAACTAATCGATCGATATCCCAAGTATACAATGCTATGTCTGTAATGTCCCCTACCTGATCTATTTAAATATACTAAAATTGATGGATTTTCTTCAATAAGTTATTAATAAGTGCTTGTCTATTTTCCTCATTAGCTGATTAATTTCATTATTCATAGTTCTTAATATAGATATCAAACCCTGCTACTACTTCAGTTTTAAGGGAGAAGGGTTTACATATGTTACCAAAGCGCTTAGAGACCAAATACAATAGGTTCCCTCAAAGTTTACAGATCCAAGCCCTTACCTATCTTGGGTCTATACCCTCAAGGCTTATCGGTCACTGATCCCCACCCTATCTTGGGACTTAACCTATTGCTTGGATTTAGATTGCCCCTCTTTGGAACATCTCAATCCCATCTTCTTAAATATGAAAATTAATAGCATGATTTAGACTATAAGTATATATATTTCTTATGTATTATGAATACGTATATGAATATAAGTATGACTATCATACATATTGCAGTCCATATTAGTATTACTATTAATTCTGCATAAGAACATTATTGGGCTTCATATATTAAGGATACTTATTAAACACATCCCCATGCATACCACCAAGAACAAGGATGTTACTGCCTGTAACTTAATAACAGTTCTGATCTTATCTGATCCATGGTGCTCTTACTAGATGCTTTTGATTCCTTTCCTTTATATCTCTCAATGTGAGGGAGAGGTCACACCTCTTCATCATGTATGCCCTTTGGAAAGAGACACACCCTTTCACCATTCCCTTTGATAGAGTGCAACTCTTCATTATTTATGTCCTTTGAAAGGGACACGACCTCTCATAATCAGATCTGCACTTATTATTTAAATTAGATCTGCACTTCTCATTTCCAAATTATCCCCCCTCTCATATGAGGTTCTCTTCTCCCTTTTATATCTCGTTGTTGAGGGAGTCACAACTTTTCCTTTCATGTCTTTTGACTTTTCATTAACTTAATTAATTTTTAATTAATCATATTTAATTATATTATTTTATATTTTAATTTAATTTTAAATATTTTAATTTTATTATTATCATTTATTATTAAATTTTATTTCAAAGTGAGGACATTACAATGCATCTGATAATAAACCATGGCTAATATACAATGACCCCAAGCATATACTCGACGATGAACAATCATATCATGGAGTGCTCTGCCCCATCCAACTGGAAATCCATGGCCTCGTCTGACAGGAATCAACAAACCACTTACGATACTGCACAATACTATAGTAAGATCATCATAGTCCAAGCGAGCCCAAGGGATATCATAATGAGCACTGATGTGTAAATCCTCCTCTTCACACTCAAAAAGGGCACATAGTCCAGCGACGCCATCGTCATGATCACATACAACTCTCGCACCATGGATGGGAATATGCAGTATACGCCAAACATCCTCTAAGGTAATGGATGCCTCACCAGTAGGAAGATGGAAGGTACATGTCTCAGAATGCCACCACTCTACTAACGTTGTAATCAAGGCCATGTTGGTCGTGACATCTGGCAAATGTAAAACATGATATAAACCAAGATGTTGGATATGTGCAATCTCCTCATCAAGTAAATTGGCTCGAAGATCAAGTCCATTAGGTCTACTCTGTCGACAGTATAACACTCCAATATTCTCCTGCATAGAGAAAACATTGAAAATGTCAGATATCAGATGTCGTGATAAAAATTTGATCAAACGCGTGACAAAAATATTCAATTAACAACGAATGCATAAAGTTTAATAGTTATGTGTAGCATTTAACACTATTGCGGTATAATTAAAGCTTATGCGTAACAATTGCAATGAATGCGTAGCATCCAACACTAATGTGTAAACAGATAAACGTATATGGGACACTAAGCACCTATGCGTAACACTTAAGCTTTTGCGGTACACTTAAAGCATTTGTGTGACAATAAAAGCAAATGCATAAAAATCGACAGGCGTATGCGATGCCTAAAACCTAGATCTCTGGAAAAAAAATTGAAAAAATTGCAAAAACAAGGAAAAAATTAAGCAAAAAACTTGGAAACATACCATGTCGCCAATCCCCAGAGGTCTCTAATAAGAACGTACTTGGTCAGACAAGTGCACTCGTGCCCTATAGCCAGCCATGATGGTCAAATACTCGCAGGAAAGCAAAAGATTCGCAAGGATCTCCAAGAACTCAAAACAATGCAAATGAGCAAATGAAAGGCCAAACTCTCTATTTATAGCTCCAAATTAGGGTTTTTTTCCACTCCGACACCCGTGGTCCCCGTCAACTTCAAACAACTTGTAGGCTACTAAAACAATCTCGAAATTGCATGAAACTTCACACGATTGCTCATTATACTGATATTGAAAATATAATCTCAATTTCTGAATTTTTCGACCACATTTTCCGAGGGGGCATATTTATACTATACAATGTTACCAAGGCATAGAGGGACAAATGTAGACACCTAAAAATGTCTCATTGATCATGTACTAATTATTCCTCTAATTAATTAAATAATTATTTAATTATTTAATTTAATTAATTAATCTTATTCTTCTAAATTCGTGTTTCTTCATCATCTTTTTGATTATTCCAAATTCAATTCTATCTTCATTTAATCATTTCAACCATTTTGTAATGTTAATTAAATATTTATTATTTAATTAAATATGATTATTAATCCTTCAATTTAAATAATCTTTATTATTTAAATAAATTCATTTTCAATTTCCATTTCTATTCAATTAATCATCAGCCCTTTTCAAAATATTTATTATTTAATTAATTATGATTTAATCCTTTAATTTAAATAATCTTTATTATTTAGTTAAATTCAATTTCCAAATAATTAAATAGTTTCTTTAAATTATTTAATTAACTAATTATTTCATCTAATTTCTAATTCCAATTTCCCAAATTGTAATTTCATTTAATTTTTAATTTCTTCTAATTTCATTTACTTCCCCAAATTCATATTTCTTTTAATTTCATATTCTTCTAATTCTAATTTCTAATACATGTGCATGATTTCAAAAATCAAATTGAATATCAAAGTCAAGTTCTAAATATTATTCAAATATTAAATTGAATTTAAAATAAATTCAATATTTGAATTATCATGCAAAGATTAAATTGAAAATCAAAGTTAAAGTTCAAGCACATGCTAAATTAATTGATCATTTCAATTAATTAATTAATTCAATTATCTCTTCAATCTCTATTTCTATCTTTTAGTTAGCTTGTTCTAAATAAAGCTCTCAAAAAGCTTTCAATCAGTTAACTATCTCCTCCTCTTTATTTCTTCCAATCATCTTTTTTCATCTTTCAATCAGTTGACTCAATTAATCTATTCAATCTATTTTGTTTAACCTCCAATTCAGCAGTTCACTATCAATCAACAAGTGAACTCACCTGAGTTCCACCTCTTGATCAATCTATTCCACCTTTCAATCAATTCTCATCCAATTAGCTATAAATTGAGCATTCAATTCATCTAAATCATGAACTTTGAATCTTTGTGTCATTTGTAGGTTGCCAGCGCGATATCTGAGAGCCACTATACCACAAAGAGAAGAAGAGCAATGAAAGCTATATGCAGTCTTGGAATAGGGGATTTTTGATTGATAAACTTTATATTCCTATTTCTTGCTTGTTTTGCATTATTCCATTGTCTGTTTGTTTGAATTCTAATTAGGATAGGGATTTTTGATTTCCCTTTTATTTCTAGTTGATTATATTTGATGAATTTTAGCATACGACACACACCACTCTGTTACAAGGTGAGCTCCCCCACTTAATCACGTAATCTGACCACTTCAAAAAACTTTAATAGGGATTCAAAAAACTTTTGCTCATTGCAATTAGCAGAAGAAACTATGCTCAGCTTATTGGACCTCTTGACCTCTTTGTTCTCCTCCCTTTCAGAATTAGGCATCACCTCACTGGACACATGGGTGGGGTGCCTCAAGGAGCCATCTCTATCACTAGTAGTGACCTCCACTGTAGGGGGACCAACCTCCTCACTCCTGACATTGTCACCTTTGGACTTCCGCCTAGAATCCAGGATTTCCTGCATCCTTTCTCAAGTCTCATTCAGTTTTTTGAATTTTTCAAAAATAATTTGTTGTGCATTTAGTTTTCTAGGGTTAGGAAAAGCATCTCTAGAGGGGACATAGTCTCCCCAGGGCACATCAGTTTCAGCAGAAGGGGGAGAGACAATCAAAGATCAGCTCACTTTCCTGATTTTAGCACAAGGCTTCTATTTTATCCATCACAAGGCTAGATGGAATGGAGTCAATCGATCCACCAGGTGTTACAAGCTAGGATTGTCGTTGCACCAAAAGATCGGCCTATTAATGTTCGATACAACCACTAGACTTATAAAATCCACAAGTGGTATCAGAGCTTGGTCACAGGTTCAAATCAACCTGTGACCAAGCTCTGATACCACTTGTTACAAGTGTGGTTGTTGTTGCACCAAAAGATCGACCTGTCAATACTTGATACAACCACTAGACTTATAGAATCTATAAGAGGTTGTTCAACCATGTCGTGAATCCCCACGAGGGATGCTGGCCCACTGCCAACACCAGGAGGGTCAGACAAAGCTACATATAATGGAGAAGAAGGCAAAGAACTAGGGGTAGTTCTTGGAGGTTACACAGGGGTAGGGTTAGGTATATCTCTAGGTCTAGCATTATTAGAAGGTTTCATAAAGAGAGGGAAATTCGTGTGGATATGGCCCTCCCTCCTACATAAAAAGAAAACATTAAGCCCTCCCAAATATTCAATAGGTCGAGAAACAGTTTCGTTAGAAAGTTAAACATTGATGTTGTCTAGTTTCTCTTTTACATGTTCAAGGGCAATCAGTAATCTAGCATTCATATGAGGCAGAAGAGACGCAGAGGTATCCATTCACAAAACTTTACCCAAGGGTTCGACCAAATTAGGTATGATATTCCAAAGATAAGGAGGCACAATTATTATAGTAACCCATCTAGGCCATGACAGAGCCAGTATTTCGCTAGTGTTAGTCATTGGGTTCCAAGAAATTGCTCTAAATTAGCCCGACCCTATGGTCCAAAACTGTCTATTAACCACTTCTTTTTGGCTCTAAGGGTTATTGAAAAATATCAAGAACAGACCCTTCTGCACCATCCGACAGAAAGAAAAAGAAAATCCTAATTTCTTGACCCAAATATTATGCAACTAATTATTAAGAAAGTTCCTAGATGGTAACTTACATCCAAGGCCGCAAGAAAAATTGTTGTATTCTTAAGCCTACTTTTCTCTGAAGCAATAGCATTAGCCATTTACAAATTAGGGCAGACAACCAGTGACACGATAGAGGGAACCTTACCTCCTCCTCTGCCACTAGCTCCATCCTCGGGTTGCTCTCCTTTTGGAAAGAATCCAGCACCTTCTGGGAGCACCACCGACTCGGCCACTACCTGTTTGAATGATTTCGCCCCTCCTTCTGCCAATCATTCCACAGAACTTTGAACATTGCCAAGTAATTTGAGGTCCATCAAAATGGGACAATGTCTGCATTAATTATACTCAAGCCAACAGAGGTCAACCAGCCCTCGGCCTGCGCAAGGCAAGCCTCACATGAGTGGTCGTCCAAGCAAGGGTACGAGAGGTTATAATTTGCAAAGTGCTCATCCATTTGGATGCTCTTATTGAAATAATTTTAATATTTTCAATTAATTTAATATATTTTCCATATTAATAACTTGGGAGCAAAATATTTAAAAATGTCTTATTGTTCCAAAATTTAAAAAATGCTCAATTTCTTCCTCAAGGTTAAAGGTTAATCCCCACTTTCATTTTGCACAGAAAACTCGCAATGCTTAACCTCTCCCTCAAAGTTAATAGTTAATCCCTCATCTCCTTTTGTGTAAAAAGATCAAAACGCTTAACCTCTTAATCAAATTAATGGGTTAACCTCTCCTTCCATTTTGTGCGAAAAGCTTGTATTGCTTAACCTTCCAACTAAATTAATGATTAATCCCTTCTCTCATTTTGCTCAAAAAATCCTCACTAGTTAATCCCCTATGCTCCATTGCACATTTTTAGAAACACTAATAACCTCTTTATTCATAATTGTATTTTATAAGCTTTTAGATAACGGCAATTGGCAGGTGCAAAGCCAAATTCTACATACTTAACCACCGACACCATTGCAGAGGCTTTGAAATAGGTTAGGGACAGCCATCGAAGTATTTTGGAGGATTATTTTTTACAGGCATTATAGTTGGAATTGCTTTGGTCAACAAACACACAGAATGCGGAAGCATATACAAGCCATGTGAATTGTTTCTCAAAAATCTGCCCTAAAGAAATGTGGTCTCATTGCCTACCATGAACGTGGAATATACATAGTAGGCAAAGTGTTTGATTGAATGCCTCAAATAATTGTGGTCACACAATATTTCATGATTGTAGCATTAGCGCATAATGGATTTGCTAAGAACGTTTTAGAGTTCATGCTCGTGCCGGCTATTTTGAGGATACCCGAACGCTTTTAAAGTTGTGGTGGTTTTGTAGACGTGTTTTCTTCATGCCTATAGATCATATATGAATGCAAAATGTTGAACAACTCACAGAGCAACTGAGTTGTTTGCAGAAGAGCCTCCAATAGATGTCATCTCACGGTTTGCAATTTTTGCATGATATGCATATAATGTCTTTGTTAAAAACGCATTTGAAAACCTTCACGCAAATGCAACTAGCAACAAAGTTTCATGCCTTGTCGATTTTCTTCACCAGTCGCACTAATATGGAATCTTTGGGACAGGTTGTTGGTATCTATTGCAACATGAAGGAGACGAAGATTAAGTTAGATTATGTAGTTATCGTTGCCTTTGTAAACCAAAGCACCACCATGGCTCAAGCACGTGCATCGTTTCATAGAATGCCTCAAAGTGATGTCATCTCAAGAAATGAAATGAAATGATTGTGGTATGAACACAAAATGGAGATGTTGAAAAAGCTTTTGAAACTTCAAGGAAAATGCTAACAAAACCAAATTCCACAACCTTGTGTGCTAGCCTTCTTCCTGGAAACACCAAAATAGGAGCTTTGAAATAGACCATGCAACAGGGTATGGATATAAATCAAGGCATGAATGATAGAGGATTGTTGTGATATGTTAGTGTAGTGCTTGTGAAGTAGGGTACCTATAGCTGCAACATAAATACTCAATAGATCATTACAAGCATGGTTAGCAATTTAAAATCAAATGAAAGATAAACCATGACAAAGAGACCTATCGCCTTCTAAGAGATGCAAGAGTGGATTTGCTCTCGAATTTGGATAAGCAATCCTTGTGACTTGACTACACCTAGACGAAGGATTTGAAATGATAATGATATGCAAGCTAGATGAGATTGATTATGCTAGATTGATCCAAGATTCTAATTAAGCTAATGATATGCATAATTAAGCTATGATGATGATGCAATTAAGATAGAAAAGAGATTGATTAAACTACATGATTCAACAATTATGCTAGAAAATGATCAAATTATATTAGATCTAAGATGTAATTGCCTATAATAACAATTCTCAAATGATATGCCTATGGTAACAATGCCTAAATTGATATGAGATGATCTCCTTTGTGCTCCAAAATAGGGGATATTTATAGGATTTCCAAGGCTATGAGTGAGGTGGCAGGAATCATCGGTCAAGATTGAATCTAAATATATCAAGGGTGAAATTGGAGGAGGTTGGAGAAGAGGTTGGAGGAAGCGACACTTGTCATCTTTGTGGTGACAAGTATCAAGGAGCCTTGCTCATAAGAGGGCAAGTGTCCAAGAGAGGAGACATGTGGCCAAAGTGCCATGTGCCTCAAGGGGAGAATATCTACACCATAGGAGGTTAGGATGTGCAAGATAGGATAGGTTTAGTTAAACCCAACGTTAGGTGGAATGGGTTAAGTTAGGGGGCAGTTAGGTTAGGTGGTTAAAAGTTAGGAGACATGTGGGTAATTTGAATTTAAAAATTCAAATAATAGGAAAAGGCTAATTAACTCTCAACAACTCATAAATTGATTTGTTTTAATTAATTAGGGGATTAGAAGAAATGAATTAAATGGGGGGAGGAATAATTAATTTGAATTAATTAATCAAAGGGGACTATTGAAATGAACCTATTAAATAAATCCTTATATTTATTAATAAGTATATGAATGGGAGAATTTAATCAAATTTGTAATGAATTCAATTAAATTAGAAAGGGGGATTAATTAAATAATTGCTTATTTAATTAATTATCTTCAGACCAATTTTAGGTGTATACATTTTGCCCTTCTTTGAAGTGAGGTGCGATGACGCGTTGATTCAAAGAATAATCTCATTTTGATGATGATATTGGTTCGATAGGATGCCCCAGACATTGATTGATAAATTGTGGTACGATGATGCCCCCTCGGGAGATCAATTGAGATAATTTACTGTTGGAGTAGTTGCATCGTTGCGAAATTGATTTCCCGATGAAAGTGCGAGTTTTTTTATTACGGTGATGCGATTCTTGATGTGATGATTGATAAATCTTGATTGATTAGATTGATAAGATCGATATTTAGTCTGGTTTCAGGAATGACACCTCCTGTATAAGATAAAGATGATCAAAGCGTTTGGTTTCGGGAACGATATATCCTGTATAAGACTTGATCAGAACGTCTGGTTCCAGGAAAGATACATCTTGTATAAGACATGATAGAATAGATTAGATGTGATCGATTGATAGAATTGATAAGGTTGATTGGATAAAGAACTGACATTTTTTTTATATCAGGTTGCAAGAAGATTCAGATATGTTGATGTGGGTTCTTTTGAGGGGGTAGCATAAAATTTGCATTGGGTCGACAATGTCTGGAAAGAGATGAGTCATCATTCTGATTGTGTATACACTTATGATGATACATTGATGATTCCTGTGATAGATTTGTCTTTGGATAAGATGAGCTTGTGTGATCCCATGCAAAAATGAAATGCAAGCTACAAGTAAATGCGAATGCAAATGAAATGCAAAGCTACGATCGGACCAGTCACTGGGTTATTGTTTTTTGTCATCATTGAGATTTTTAAAATGTTGGAAGTGAGTACAAACATCGATGGTATAATTAAACCATGATGACCTGAGCACTTCTAACCTGGAATTTCATATTGCAAGTTAGCACAAGCATCGAGGTATAATTGAACCAAGATGACCTGAGTGTTGCTTGTGTAAAACAGACAGTATTAACCATTGCTATATGCAAATCGGAAATGTCTTCAATGATACTTCGATGATCATGTCCTGAGACAAATTTGCACATATTAATTATTAATTTATAGACAACAGACAAGAAAAATATCATGTTCCTCTAGTCAGAGACATCATGAAGTCACTCAGAAATCATGGTAGCGAAAATCAAGATAGAAAAGTTGAACCAAAGTGTTAAAAGCATTATCCAAAAGATATCATCCATTGAAAAGTGTGTGATGTGCTTAGACTGACATGTGATAGTTTGATGGTTGACAATTTGATCTCGTTTTCAACATTGGATGTGACTCAGTTTTCGCTTGACAAGAGTTGCCTAACTATTGTTCTTCATGTTTGATTAAGCCCAAAATGATCGTAAATTTTGCCCCCAACTAGGTGCAGGATTTTGCCCCAAGCCTAGAAACAAAGTCATTATGATATACCTAATGATACAAACCATGGTGAGAAATTAGCTACGATGCCTGCGTATGTACAAAGGTTCAATATGGATATAAACAGCGTAGATGGAAAATGAATGCAAGCGGAAGGATGCATGAACTAATAGATGGAAGAGCTAGCTGACAGATAGCGCCTGTTTGCCAGGTTTTCACCATTTGTTTTTATTGCACTTTTTCTCATATTTGATTTTTTTTATTTTTTTATTTTTTTCACTATTTTTCATTGTTTTTGAATTTTTTTGCTTTTTCACTGTTTTTGGATTTTCTGCTTTTTCACTGTTTTTGGATTTTTTTGCTTTTTCATTGTTTTTGGGGATTTTTCTGCTTTTTCAGACATAAAACTTCTTCAGATGCATGCTATTGTTGGGTTCCTTGAGCTAATCTCTATCATGTGTTGATAGTCAATATGCTCCTGACCCAAATATTGTTGTGACCACAAATGGTCCTAACCATTTTGGCTCAAACTTCCCATTCTTTTCTCGATCTTCTTGGTTGCATGGATTTTCTTTTAATACTAGTTCCCCAACTTGAAATGCTCTTGGTTTGACCTTGTGATTGTAACTGCGGCACATTCTTTGTTGATATACCTTTAAATGATCAGAGGCATTTTGTCTTCATTCATGGATCAAGTCTAACTCTTGCAATCTAGATACCTGTTGTTCTTCATCTGGGATAAGACCTTTTAATGATACTCGTAGAGAAGGTATCTCTCCTTCTATTGGCAGCATTTCTTTTGATCCATAAACAAGAGAGAAAGGTGTGGCACCTGTTGGTGTGCAGATACTGGTATGGTAGGCCCATAGAGCAGGGTTCAATTGAATATGCCAGTCTCTGCCAGCATCATTCACTATCTTTTTGAGGATTTTCAAACTAGTTTTGTTAGATGCTTCTGCTTGCCCATTCCCTTGTGGATAGTAGGGTGTGGAAAATTTGTGTTGGATCTTGAATTGTTCACATAGCTCTTATACATCCTGATTCTTGAACAATCGCCTATTATTAGTGATAATGGTCATGGGTATGTTGTAGCAACAAATGATGTAGTTCAAGATAAATGCAACAATTTGTTTTCTTGTCATATTGATGAGAGGTATTGCCTCAATCCATTTTGTGAAATATTTTATAGCTACAAGGATGAATTTGTGAGCATTGGATGAAGAAGGATTTATCTTTCCTACTAAATCAAGACCCCATTGGCAGAAAGGCCAAGATGTTGCCAAAGCATGAAGTTCTTGTGCTGGTGCATGAATTAAATTTCCATGGACCTGACATTGTTTGCATATTTTAGCTATCTAAAAAGAATTGCATTCCATAGTTGGCCAATAATAGCCCAAGCGTATGAGTTTTTTTGAAAGGGTAAGACCACTTGAATGAGTACCACAAATTTCGTTATGGACTTCATTTAAGGCCTTCTCAGATTCTTCTTGCTCAAGACATCTTAAAAGAGTATCGTCCAGACCTCATTTAAAAAGGGTATCCACGACAAGAGTATAATGGGAGGATTGGCGAATAAAGTTTCTCTTTTGATTGTTTGACAAATCGGGAGGTAGGGTGTTATCTTTCAGGTGTGTATAAGTTTGGCCATAGCGGGAAGAATCATGCCCAACAAGGTGACAGATACTTTGGGAATCAAGACAATTATGAGCAGGGTAAAACAATTCTTCCACCAGGAATTTGTAATGCTCTTGATTTTCCTGTGTCTGAAGTAGAGAAGCAAGTGTTGCCATGGCATCTGCTGCTTTGTTGTCATTCTTTAGAATATGTTCAAAAGTGATTTCTACAAAATACTTCTTGAAATCATCTACCATTTTTTTATAAGGCATGAGTTTGTCATCCTTTGTTTGGTAATCATCATTAATTTGATTGATGACGAGCTAAGAGTCTCCAAAGACTTGAAGTTATGTGATGTTCCATTCTATAGCCATTTTGATACCTGTAACCAAAGCTTCATATTTTGTTGTATTGTTGGTGCATGGAAAACTTAATTTGTACGCTTTCGAAATTGTATGACCTTGTGGCGTGATGAATAGAATACCTGCTCATGATCCATGTTATGTATATGAGCCATCAAAGTATAATTGCCATGTTTTTGTGGTGACCATTAGGATATCAGCATCGGGAAATTCAATGTGTAAAGGACAATCATCTTGAAGCGGTGCCTCTGCTAGTTGGTCTGCAATGACTTGCCATTTGATAGATTTTATGTCCACATACTCAATATCAAATTCACTTAGGATCATGATCCATTTTTCTAATCTTCCTGTTAATGTTGCCTTGCTGAGAAAAGACTTCAATGGATCGATTTTAGCTATCAACTTGATGGAGTGAGATAGTAGATAGTGTCTTAATTTTTGAGAAGAAAAAACTACTGCCAAGCATGCTTTTTCTATTGGGGAATAGTTGAGCTCGTATCCCACTAGTGTTCAGTTGATGTAGTAGATGGCTCGTTCTTTTCCTTCATTATCATGTTGTGCGAGTAGAACTCCTAATGATACTTCGGTGGTTGATACATAGAATAACAACGACTTTCCTAGAATTGGTGACATTAGGATGGGTGGTTGCATGATATAGGCCTTGATCTTGTTGAATGTGTCCTCACATTGATGGTCCCACTTGAAATTAATATTTTTGTGCAAGAGATGAGTAAATGGTTGACATTTATCTGATAGTTGAGCAACAAATCTTCTGATTGAATGTAGTCTTCCTTGGAGTGATCTAAGTTGACTGATATTCCTGGGAGATGCCATTTCCATGATTGTTTTGACCTTAGCTGGATGTACTTTGATACCTCTAACTGAAACAATGTAGCCCAATAGCTTGTCTGAAGTGACACCAAACACACATTTCTTGGGATTGAGTCGTAGCTTATACTGTTCTAACATGTCAAAAATATTTTCTAGTATTTCTATATGGTCTTCTTTGTTGTATGATTTGGCCAATATGTCATCCACATAATATTCCATTAATGTATGCATCATGTCATGGAGTATCGTTGTCATAGCTCTCTGATATGTAGCACCTGTGTTCTTTAGTTCAAAGGGCATGATGTTCCAGCAGAAAGTACCCCACGAACATGTGAAAGTCATCTTTTCTTGATCTTTAGGTGCTATTTTAATCTGATTGTATCTATAGAAACCATCCATTAGAGAAAAAAAGGAGTGTCCTGCAGTTAAATCTACAATGATGCCAATGTTAGGCAAAGGAAAGTCATCCTTTGGACATGCATTATTAAGATCTTTGAAGTCTATGCATATTTTGATACTTTTATCTAGTTTGGAAACAAGAATGATGTTTGATACCCATTGAGGATATGCTAGAGATCTGATGAATCCGACATCCAGTAATTTCTTTAGTTCTGCTTTGACTAGAAGAGCAATATGAGGATGCATCTTCCTTAATTTTTGTTTAATTGGTTTGGCTCCAAGACTGACATTTAAGTGATGCATAATAAGTTCTGGATCTAACCCTAGCATGTCTACATATGACCAAGCAAAATTGATTTGCCGTCATTTGAAGAATTCTATATATTGTTACATTTCTTTCTCTGACAGAGAAGTCACTGGATGGAGAATCTTTGGTTGCTCTGTTCTTCCAATGTTAACTGCCTATGTTGGTTCAATCAAAATGGATTACCTTTCTTGATAGTGCTCAGGTAAAGTGTCAAATCTCCCATCTTTCAGCGCCTCGAGGAGGTTTTCACCGTTAGATGCATCCTTTCTTTTTACTTTTTCTTGATCTAATGTTGCCAAGAAATGGTTTTCAACATTAGACCTAATATTGTTTTCTTTATTTTCACTTTTGCGACTGGGAGATTTGGCACCCACTTGATTGGAAGATGCGTTGTTGAAATTCCTGGTGAAATTTATTGCGGGTTCGATTGCATTAAGATATACAGATATGGAATGGTCATTAGGAAAGGTATTAACGACAGTATGTCTTTCATTTTCCCAATCAATAAGTTCAAGGTGGATTAAAGGTAAGGGGTCATTAGGTTGAGATGTTTCAAGAGTATCGAGGGTCATAATAGATGTGTCAAATTTTTGATATGTATGTCAATGTCTAGAACGGTACTCTCATCAAAATGACCTCGCACAAGGAGCTCCTGATCATCCTCAATTAAGTCCAAGTCAGTCGAATGTGATTCTAATTCAAGTGGGCTAGTTCCTAACGTTTTCCCTGCATACGTGTGAACTACATCGACTCCAACATCTTCTTCAAAGCAATTTTCTTCAGTTGATTCTTCAGAGTGATTGGAATCCCATTCCCATTCATTAGAATTTGTCTCACTTGCAGCTTGCAATCTACAGATTTTTTCATATAGTGTTTGATTTGTTTCTTCTATTTTTCTTGCTATATCTTTTCTTCTTTCATATTCAGCTTCTTCTGGACTGAGATTGAGTTTGGTCAACATTTCTATGAGCTCTCCTTTATTAGTACTAGGTTTGTGCTTATTTTGATTGAGTTAATGCTTCTTGGGAGGTACCATTAGTTTGTTTTTCCTGTTGATTTGAGGTTTTCTTCTTTTGCCATTTCATGTGTGCTTGGGCTTGTTGCTTGGCAGATGCTTCTTCCCTTTCAATTGCAAGTTGTTCTTGTCTGTTTTCATATTCCTCTTGTTGTTGGCTAGAAGATGTGTCTTCTGGTAGAGTAACTTGTCCATACCCTAAGCTTGCTTTGTCTATACCCTACTGAGTATGAGGCTGGATAGGTTCTGAGATACCTTATTTTATTTTTCCTATAGGACCTGTTCCAGTGTATCCCATTTTTTGAAGAATGTTAAATCATTTTCCATACTTTTCTGTAGGTATTCTGAAATTGTTGATCTTTTGTTGGACTTCTTCATCCTTGTATAGCCATTGTAGCACATCTTTGTCTTCTATTTCCTCTGATAAGGTCCCAACACAAACAAATGCTCCATCAAATATTGGAAGATGTTTCACAATTGATTGTTGTTTAGAGTTTGATGGTGTTCCATAGGACTTAGGAGAAAGTGGTAATTGTGATATTGAATATTCTATGTTCCCTCGATCTCTTAGCTACATTTTTTTTCCATACTAGACAAAATTGAGGCAAATGATTTTTCTTTGGATTGTGTGTTCGAAGACGATGCCTCCCTATTATGAGGAACAATGACCTCTTGAGCTGGTTTTAGATTACTATAGTACTGAAATGGATTTGAATCTGTTGAGATCATGATTTCTTGCCCATTCTAGGGAAATTTTAGGCACTGATGATGTGTTGATGGAACAGCTTGTATGCCATGTATCCAGGGTCTTCCCAAGAGTATGTTGTATGATAAGTCCAAGTCTAGAAATTGGCATGTTGTTTCTTTCTGCAAAGGTCCTACTCTGATGGGTAGCATCACAATTCCTTTAGAGGAATGCTCTTCTTCATCATAGGCTTTGATGGTGATCTTTTTTCGGGGATCAACTACTTCTTCTAAATAACCTAGAGCACGGACAAGACTCAAAGAGAAAATGTTTAAGCCATCTCCCCCATCTATTAGGACACATTTAACTAGCATCTTATGAATGAGGACTTCTATATACAAGGGAGAATTATGGGGATGTTGCAAGGACATGTCATCTTCTTCAATGAATAATAAGCAGTGAGAGGTTGTGAGGTGTCCCGCCATGGTTTGGAATTGATCTATATCAATATCTTTACACACTGTTGTATCTACTAATGGTTGTTCAAGAATTTCTTTACGTGCAGGTGAAAGCTTTAAAAGTTATAAGATGGATATTTGCACGGGCAATTTCTGTAATTGATCCACTAGACTGTATTGTTTTGCAGTGGATGACATGTTAGTGATAGGACCCGGCAAAATAACTTTAGCTTTGCTTCTTGTGATAGCATGAGCAGGTTCTTGATGTTTCTTTTCTTTAACTACAATCACATTTACCACATTACCATATGTATGAGCGTAGTTTACCTTTTCTTTACCCTTACCATTATGTGTTGCTGGTGATTCACCCTTCTCATAGTTTGGAAGCCGAGTTTTAAAAGTTGTATGAGATTCATTTGTCGTATGTCCATCCACAATTATTACTCCATTATCAATCAAATCTTGGATGGCATGCTTCAACCGTTGACAATTATCTGTGTGATGTCCCTTGTTTCGATGGAAATTGCAATAATGGTTATCGTTCCACCAAGAGGGTTTCACTTGAGGTTCATAGTTCCTTCCTTCTAGAAAAGTAATCAATTTGTTTGTGAGAAGTGTCTTTAGTGCTGACCCAAGTGATTCACCAATGTTTATAAATTTCCTTCGAAAGAAATTGTTGAAAGTTGATTTTTGGTGATTGTTGTTTTGTTGAGCCGCTGCTGAGTGAGTGGATAAATTGAAAACTGATTGTTTTGGTTTTACATTGTTGTTATCCACTATTCCATCATTGACGACATTTTGATTTCTATTCCAAAATTTAGGCCTATCGTTGTTATTGTTGCTAACATTGTTGTTAGGAGGACTAACGCCTTCTTTGTATAGCTTCAAGTCACCCTTCTTTACCATAGCTTCTTCCATTCTGATACCATTATCAATCATCTTTTCAACTTTTTGACAGCATTGCATTTTGAGATGATAGCTCATTTGTCCATTTAGGTTGTCGATGAATATGTCTATTTTCTCATATTCCAGCACCATTCGAGGATATTGTGAAGCTAACCATCTACATCTTTCTAGAAACGTCATGAAAGGTTCTCCACTCTTTTGTTTATTATTACATAAATCGAGCATTGTTACCTCATGTTGGATTCCTTCTGTGATTTTCTTCTTTGCTTCTCCTTGTAATAGGTTTTTCAACTTGCAGAGATCATTTGGGCTCCTGTGGTGTTGTATTTTCTCAACTCCAACATGGTATCAGAGCTCAATATTCACAAAATGTGTAATGTAAGTGAGTGTTCCTTCCATGAAACTATGTACTTTCTCAGCACCTTTGATGTTCTTGGTTTTTCGTCGTGCAGTTCTTGTTGGCTGTTCTTTTCAATGTATATGTCCCTCTCCATTTTCATCATTATGGGGAGGTTTGTCCTATGGGCTCTAATGCTTTTGTGGTTCGATTGATCAGCTCTTCAGGCTTTGGCTTTTTGGCCATATCTTGGGCATATGGAGTCATTTTTTTGAAAACGAATAGGCATCGGGAAGCTGGTTCCAAGCCGGACCACATGGTATTGGTAATTTTTTCCAATTTTTCTATTTGACTATGTTTTTTTTCCAGTCAAAGTGGGGTATCTTTTTTTGCACTCCGGGAGCCATAGAATGAGCATCCGACCTCCGTTTTTTGAAAAGTTTATATTTTTGGAAAGCATGTGTTGTGTTCTTTCCAGCCATATGAGTTTTATTTCTAGATTCTACTCCATGCATATTTTATTCAATTTTTTTCTTTTCAACACTCTGGTAGATATCTTGGTTGTTTGAGGTCCTGGGATCTCTTCTTTGGGTAGGATGTCTCTATTTTGGTTCTTGTTTCTATTTCCAGTCTAGTTATCATTGTAGCATTGTATATATGCAAATGCACTGAGATAAAGTGCCTTCATGCATTGTTTACTAGGATCTTGCACATTGTGTGTCTTGTTGTACATGCACTACTTATAAAGTGCCATGAGGGGGTTGATGTTTGTCTTGTTTGCCATCTACCTTTGTCCAGTGAGTGTTCCTTCCATGACATTCACCTCATGATGTGTGTCAAGTGAGTGTTCCTTCCACGACACTATGTACTTTCTCAGCACCTTTGATGTTTCTGGTTCTTCGTCGTGCAATTCTTGTTAGCCGTTCTTTTCAGTGTATATGTCCCTCTCCATTTTCAGCATTATGGGGAGGTTTGTCCTATTAGTTCTAATGCTTCCATGGTTCGATTGATCAGCTCTTCAGGCTTTGGTTTCTCATGCCATATGTATCTTCGATTCCAGTTGTTTGCCTTGTTTGCCTTCTGATTCGAGTAGTGTCATTTGAGGACACTCATGCAAATTATAGTCTTCTCTACCTAGTCATGTTCTATTTCAGTGGAGGTTCTTCAGCTCGGCAGTTTCTCAGAGACAGTGTTTTACATCTATTTCATGCTTCAGTGGTGTTCTTTTCTATCTCTTTTTGGAGTAGAGTTTTGTTCCCACGTGGTTTTCTCTATTTCTCTAGTTCATAGATATTTCATTGTATTTGGGTACCTGTTTAGGTCTTGTTGTTGGGACCCATCTTTCATGCTTTCAGTACCTGTTCTAGGTTTTAGCTTCTCCCTCAGTCTAGCTTAAGGGGGGGTGTTAGAGTATTCGGGTATTTACTTGATTAATTAAAAAATATTTGTTTAATTATTTAAGTTCCCTTTATCTCTTTTACACTTAAGCTAACTTTAGGTGCATAATAATTAATTATTTTATTACTTATTATGTGCAAACCTAGGTTTTCCCTTTTAGGGTTTCTTGACCTATTAAAGGTTGAGTTCTTTCTTTTCATTGTATGGAGAAGGATTATTATTGACAATACATTTTTGGAGATTATTGAGCTCTCATCTTTTGGAGCATATTTTTCCTGTGTTTTTGTTCCTTCTGTGATTTGCTTCCTTGCTTCTCCTTGTAACAAGTTTTTCAGCTTGCAGAGATCATTTGGGCTCCTGTGGTGTTGTATTTTCTAAACTCCAACAGTTGTAAGAGTATTTTGAAACAAACTTATCCACCAATTCTGTGAATGATCTAATTCCAGGTGGAAGTTTGAAGAACCATTTCATAGCTAGTCCACTTAAGCTCTTTGGAAATAATCTCATCAGGTAGGTATCCTCATGTGCAAACTCCATACTCATTGTGCAAAATTCTCGTATATGATCCTGGGGATCAATGCTTCCATTATATTTATCGTATCGATGAGTTTTACAACCTATAGGAAATGTTATCATGTTTAGATTTTTGTCAAATGGGTAAAGACAGATTTCTTGAAGCGAGTATCTTCTAAAAGTTCCTCATTGCATATCTTGAATTTGTGTTTGCAACGTTCGTATTTGTTGTGTAAGAGATGTGATAGGATTATCAACATCATTTATTCTTGTATAACCACGAGTGTGTGTTCTAGTATGATCTAGATCTCTTCTTGTATCATCTCGTCTCTTTCTTGCATCCTCATTAGATTTAGCTTTGTTGATAATTTCTACATCATCCTTTTTGGGAATGGAAGTTTCCTTGTTAGTTCTTGTGTTATTAGGAATTGATGTGTCGTCATTTTTGTGACCGAAAATATCCTCATGTCGTTTGTTATCAAGGAAAAAGTTACTTCTCTTTTGTGCTAATTTGCTCACATCAAAATCTTGGGGGAGTGTAGCACCAGATTTAGCTAACATTAGGAAGTATTTCTCTTTTTCTCCCTCCAATATTTTTGCCATAAATTTATCGAATTTAGGATCTTGTTTGATTTCTCTGAGATGTTTTTATGTTATTTCCCCTCCTTCTTGTATTTCATTTTCATGTCCCATGTTTCTATAATCTTCAGTTATTTCAAATGTTTCGATTTTCATTTTTGCGATCTTTCGTCTTTGTGCTCTAGTTAAAACGGGCATACACGTGTGTTGGATATTGTGTAAGGATTCGATTGTCTAAAATTTATTTTGATAAGTGATCAACTGTCAATATAGATATGATAGAGTGATATGACACGAAGAGATAATTCAAGTGTTTAAAATTTTGCAATGTTTTTCGATCTTTGGTTTTGGAGTGCAATGATGATGATTTTGATAAAACCAAGTCCAATAGGAGCGATATATCCTACGATGTGGGACAAGGTTATCCTGACCATAGGTTGTAGTTTCGTGATAGAGGATGATAGATCCTGATGAGAAACTATCTTTTGAGTGATCAACTTATCAAAGAGGGTGATAATGCACTTTGAGATGTTTAGATCTTGAACTTGTTGAAGGTGACTACTTGAAAATATTGAGGTGTCTATTTCTAGAATCCGATCTGACAAATGATAACTTGACCAAGCGAACCAAGAAGACAATCTAAGCACAAAATGACAGATATCATGTGTTTATGCTCACTATAAATTGACCAAGCAAACATGATAGGTCTGAAAAAGACATACAAGAAGACAGCTCTGGACTGACAGAGACAAAAATTCGTACGATACTTTAGACAACCCTAGACAATAATTTAGACAGGCCCATATGACAAACTAGAAATCTCGCACGACAAAGGCATAAACTTGTACGAGCTTTCTCACAGATTCAAACAACAAAAGATAACACAAAATCCTCTGTTAAACTAACTCGTACGACAATTCTCACTAGACCAGACAATAAACTAGATTTCCTGTACGATAAACTAGAAAGCTTGTACGACTTAGGATAGAACAAAGACAAAAAAATTATTTGGACAGATTTTTTATCAATGAAGTTTGATGTTTTGCTTTTGTTTTCTAGTTTTAGATGTCTAATTTTATGTTTCAAGGATGAAGACACAGCAAACACATGATATAATAAGTGACTTCAAGCACAACACGCTAAATCCTAATTTGGCTGAGAGAGAAAACCTTTGCTTGCAAACTTAAGTACACACCCAATAGCTAATTAGAATACATTCGCTGACTCTCATGCAATGGATTCTCAACGCCATATTATCCGACTCCAAACACTAATGGGGGCATGATATGGCAAGTGTCTTGGGAGAGTTATTATCTCTCTTGCACAAAGATTATCCCCTTTTCAGAGGTGAATCAGGTAGCTTTTATCTTAAGTTTTGTAGTAAGGGTTTCCATTTGAAATTACCCCTTGCAATCGCACAAGCACGATTGAGGCCTATACCCCAACAAGGTACTGAAACAAGAAATAGTCATGCAAGCGTGATTGAGACCGCGAGGCCCTACTAAATGTATAATATGAGAGATCTCAAAAGAGAAAACTCAAATAATCCCATCCTCCAAGACTTTAATCCCGAGAGGCCTATTTTTTAGAGTGATTCGGAAAGCTTAGGTCTAGCTATACTCATTTGGGTCGTTCTCACAAGGTGATTACTTTTTCCCACTGTGACAGGCCCGCTAAAGGTAATCAAATCTCAAAAATAGAAGCGCTTCAAGGGTCAGGATTTCTGATTGTCCAAATGGACAAGAGCATACTCTCCTACCTTTTAGACAACTTCTCAAACATAGAAAACAATATGTTCATTTACCATTAGCAAAATAAGTGTGCCTAGAAAAATTAGAGAAGACACAAAGTTTGGTTGATTTCTCCTTTAGGCAACCTGCAAAACAAATACGTTAGTAGTCATTTTGTTTTGATGAAATGAAGCTTTGACAAGCATAATCTTTGACAATCATCCTGCAAAAACAAGTTAGGCTTCTAGAAAACTCACAAACAGGCCAGGGTTAGCATTAGTAATAGCCAAATTGAAGAATGAAAACCCTAAAATGTAATATGTTTTGAAAACATAGAAACAAAAATTCATATGAGTATTCTCACCTGCTCGTACAAGTATTTTCACATACCCATATTGTTGGCATTTTTGTTTATTTATGTTGTGATTGTCATTGATGGACACACACTTGTATTGAGATCCCCTTTATATGTATGAGCTTGTGCTCAACCGATATTTGTTCCAACCGGTATGTTGTATTCTAGTCTTTAGACTAGTTGTGATTTTGCAGAATGTGTTTCCCGGTCTGAAGTGGCATGTCGACCCCAAGCGGTACGAGGGAGCAAAGCAGCACAACACATTCTTACCAGTCTTCATTTTTGTCAAACCGGCAACCGGTATTCTGTATGAACCGGTAATACTTTGTGATGAGTTACCAACCGGCATTTTGTGATGAGTTACCAATCCACCAATTGTTTGATGGTGCCGACACATTGATGGTGCTTTTTGTGTCGTGTTACTGAGTATGTCTAGATTCATTGAACCTATGAAATTGTAATGTAATCCTATTGGATCGACAAGAAATTAGACTCCTGTAAAGGACATCATGTCTAGGGTTTTAAGTTGTTGCTAAAAGGGTTAATGTCGTGTTAGGGTTTAAGGTGGTTGTTGACTTGTTGTAAGAACGATCTTATCTGAGAAGATCAAGTTGTAACTGAGAGAGAGAGAGAGAGAAGACTGAAGTAATGCTGGAATGCATTACCTGTGAGCAATAATAGATCTAATCAAGCGGTTTGTGCTATTAGATAGATCAAACACTTGTTGATTACTCACATCTTTGACAAGTATGTAGCCCTTAACTGGGTAGGCGTCAAAGCCTTTGAAAAATCCTCTAACCAGGTGGTTCACACCTGTGAATCTAAAATCCTCTAACAAGGTAGTCTTTAATCGGACTTATCTCCTAACAGAGATTGAGATTCCTAACAGGATCTGTTCTGGTGAAGAACATTGTAAGACCTTAACCGATCTGACCTTAACCGGTCTGGTTTCTATTCTGCAGATAGTGACTTGTGAGTTCCATCTCACTGTAGTTTTTCCCAGTTGGGTTTCCACGTCAAATATCTTGTGTTATGGTTGTATTGCTTTTGTGGGTGACTGCATTATTCGCATTTTGGTTTGCATGTGTGGTAAGCGATCTGACTGTTAGACTGCTTTACCGGTTTATCTTTAAACTGTGTAAGTGTTTTAGTGCATTGATTTTTGGCATACTAATTCACCCCCCCCTCTTAGTATTCATCACATACAAGTGAACAAAGGTACTCGTACGGTACTGCAAAGGTACTCATACGAGATTTTGAATCAGATCCGGCCAGAAACCTACGAGATTGAAAATTTGATGATGCTAAGAGGCCAAAAATGAGATTTTCGGCCCCACGATGGGTGCCAAAATGTCATGCATGTGAAGTAGGGTACCTACAGGTGCAACATAAACACTCAATAGATCATTACAAGCATGGTTAGCAAAATAAAATCAAATGAAAGATAAACCATGACAAAGAGACCTATCACCTCCTAAGAGATGCGAGTGTGGATTTTCTCTCAGATCTGGATAAACAATCTCAGTGACTTGACTACACCTAAACAGAGGATTTGAAATGGTAATAATATGCAAGCTAGATGAGATTGATTATGCTAGATTGATCCAAGAGTCTAATTAAGCTAATGATATGCATGATTAAGCTATGATGATGATGCAATTAAGCTAGAAAAGAGATTGATTAAGCTACATGATTCAACAATTATGCTAGAAAATGATCAAATTATACTAGATCTAAGATGCAATTGCCTATAATGACAATGCTCAAATGATATGCTATAATGGATATGCCTATAGTAACAATGCCTAAATTGATATGAGATTATCTCCTTTGTGCTCCAAAATGGGGGATATTTATAGGATTTCCAAGCCAAGGGCTGAGGTGGCAAGAATCAATGGTTAAGATTGAATCTAAAGATATCAAGGGTGAAATTGGAGGAGGTTGGAGGGAGGGACAGGTGAAAAGTGTCAAGGAGCCTTGCTTATAAGAGGGCAATTGTCCAAGAGAGGAGACATGTGGCCAAAGTGCCATGTGTCTCAAGGGGAGAATATCCACACCATAGGAGGTTAGGATAAGGAGGTTAGGATAAGGAGATTAGGATGTGCAAGATAGGATAGGGTTAGTTAAACCCAAGGTTAGGTGGAATGGGTTAGGTTAGGGGGTGGTTAGATTAGGTGGTTAGCAGTTAGGAGACATGTGGGTAATTTGAATTTAAAAATTCAAATAATAGGAAAAGGCTAATTAACTTTCAACAACTCATAAATTGATTTGTTTTAATTAATTAGGGGATTAGAAGAAATGAATTAAATGGGGGGAGGATTAATTAATTTGAATTAATTAATCAAAGGGGACTATTGAAATGAACCTATTAAATAAATCCTTAGATTTATTAATAAGTAGATGAAGGGGAGAATTTAATCAAATTGCTAATGAATTCAATTAAATTAGGAAGGGGGATTAATTAAATAATTTCTTATTCAATTAAATATCTTCAGACCATTTTTAGGTGTATATAGTTGGAATTTCAACTACCCTAGCATAGATGCATGCAATGATTGAAGGAGCAGAAAGAGATGGTCAGTTTGAAATGCTTTAGAAACTTCAAAGCAAATATAGTCGACAATCATAGAATGCCATAAAGCATTCAAACTTTCAAACTTAATATGTTGTTGTTTGCAAACTCAAACAAAAATATGTTTATGAGTGAAAACTCAAAACTTTAAATGAGTTTCAAAGTTTTGAATGCCATTTGTTGTTTTGAAACTCAAGTGGTTGTTGTTTGCTAGATGTAGATTTTATGTTTATGATTTATTATTGCCATTTGAAAGTTTTGAATGCCATTTGAAAATTTTGATAAAAACACATGAATTGTTTGTATAGAATGTCTCCAAAAGATATCATCTCAAGGAGTGTAATGATTACAAGGTGTGCGTATAGAAAAATGAATCTATTGAAAAGGTTTTAGAAACTTTCAAGCAAACAATTGGCAGCCGTAAAATCAGATTCCACAACCTTAGTTCACATCCTTTCTACCCATATTATATTTGAAAATACTATGCTAGACATGCATGAGAAATCTAAAATCATAGATAGGGCACGCTAAGTGTTTGATTGAATGATACAAAGAAATACCATTTCATGGAGTGTGATGAGGGAAAAATATGCACAATATACATTTATTTGAAAGGCTCTCAAGATTTTCAGGCAAATGCAAATTGCGGAGGCATAAACAAAGCAATTGAATTGTTTGATAGATTGCCTCGTGGACATACATGTGTGTTATGAAAGCATAGACAAGGTGTTGATTATTCGACACAATACCTCAATGAGATATATATAATGTGAAAATTGTGGACGTGGAGAGAATGCATGCAAGCTATCGAATAATAGATCACATAGGTGAATCAATATAACGCCAAAGTTTTACTTTTTTAACTTTATATTATAAACGTCTAAATTGATCTTATTAACATATTCATTGCAAATTATGAAAAGTTGTTCTTAGGTTCTAGTCCATTTTTTATCTAGATTTTTGTGATGCATGCTTTGTTCATTACTTTGTTGCCTAAGACTCATGCCCAACAGATTTTGAATATTGTTGCGCTAGTGGACAATATTCCCCTTTGTGCTTCATTTTGTTGTGGGAATCAGTGATGGTGCTACCTCTGCCTATGGATGTTGGTGTTATTGTTGCTCCGTCAGGCGATGTTTTTGTTGCCTTTGCTGATGATGGTGGTCCTATTAGGACTTTTGGGGGTACTAAGGGCCCTCTCGGACCTTATTCTTTTGCTAGTGGGTGAAGCTTTGCTCGCGTAGCCAGATTTGTTACTCATCCTCCCAAGGGGAATCATCCTCCTCCTTATGCCAAGACTTCCCTTGTGGCAGTTTGAGGCCAGGATGTGGTAGAAAATGTTGGTTTCTACCAATGTTATGCATTGATGTGCAGATTTTCTAGGTTTTGGCCTTCTCTCCTTGGCCTCCATTGTTGGGTGAGTGATTCTTGGAAGCCTTTGATTGTTGGTAGCATTGAGCTTTACCCTTGTGCTAAAGGCTTTTTCATTTATTCTTCGCATGTTTGTGACTTGGTGATAGGCAAGTTGTGGGCTTGGGGAGTTAAAGATCTCTAACAAACCTTGGACAACTTATTTAAACCCTCTTGTGGAACCACTCAATGTGTGTGTGGTATGGGTTCACCTTCCTAATCTTCCCCTTCATTTCAGGGAGCATTCTTGTTACGAGGCCATTGGCAACACTATAGATTGATTCTTGAATGTTGATGATTCTATGTTTACCATGGGTCATTCTAGCTTTGCTCACATTTTAATCAACATTGACATCTTTATGCCTCTCCCTGGGGATGTGGTTGAAGTAGTCACCGATGAGGAGGGACCTCAAAGAGATCTATTCAGACCGGTCAGCAAGAGCAAACACAACGAAAACACAAAGATATGATGGAGGCAATGCAGAACAGATTGTTTTCTTTCATTAAAATTGATTACATCCAATCGTTAGCAACCAGATTACAGCATATCGGCTCATAGCCCTGGTAGAACATAAAGAATAGGTCACAACCAGGACCTTGAATCTTAAGATCTATCTTCTACGCAAAGTCTAGCTACCTGGTTCTCTGATTGATTATAATGCCCAATTACAATTATATATATATATATATATCAATCCAAAGGATCCAGTCGGACCAAAAAGGGATCAAAACCCGAAGAATAAAACGTGTAAAATAAACAAGGTTGGCCTCCGCCAAAAGATTCCTTCGAAAAATCCAAAGGATGAAAATGTAGATTGTGGGAAAAGGTCGGCCACATGCCAAGGAACATCAGAATCAACGACCAAGTCTCTGCAAGATTTGGAAGGGGTTCTGGTAGATCACCAAAATAGGTCCAAGCAATTGGTAACAAAAACTATCAATTGGTAACAGGAAACTATCAAAGAAACTGATAACGATGTTTTATTGGAAAATGATCCAAATGTGATGCGGTCTGGAAGCAAGAAATATGATCAAGTCTTCAAGTAGAATCCAACTCCATAGGATCTGGTGAGCCAAAATTGAGACACACAAAAAGGAAAACTGAAACTACAAACAGAAAGCAAAACAAAAAGAAAAAAAATTTCGTTGATGCAAGATTGCTATGAACCGAGAATGCTCCTGCATCAGACATCTGGGGTTATTGAAAAAGTGAGCCTCTCACTTTATTGGTTTCAGAGGAAACCAAGACGATCTACCTCTGCTTGAGAAATCCAAGATGAATCTTCAACTAGTCTGTCCTTCCACTTCACAAGATACTCCTTATTTTGACTACTCTGGGTACTACGCCCAATCCTACTATCCAAAATGTCTTCAATCCGATCTGGTTCCTTCTGGGGCAACTGTTTCTCCAAGTCTGCAATATAGTCCTCACTAAATTTTGGTTCATGATACTCATGAAGATCTGCAATGTTAAACACAAGTGAAATATTCAAACTATATGGTAACTCCAGTTCATATGCGTTTCCAAAACTGAACTTCATCAAAATCTCGTAAGGTCCAAACTTCTTCATCTGCAACTTGTTATAAGTTCCAGCCGGGAATCTTTCTTTTCTCAGATATACCATCAATTCATCGCCAAATTCAAATTCCTTATGTCTCCTCTTCTCATCTTCCTTCTCCTTATACTTGTTTTTCATGTCTTCCAAATGTTGCTTAACCTGAATATGCAATGTTGTCATGTGATCTACAAAGTCGTCTGCTTCTGAACTTTTCTGGTCTTCACTGCTAATGTCTCTCAATTCTGATATACCTATAGGATGCACTCCGATAAGAATCTCAAAAGGTGTTCTTCTGGTACTTCTATTCACTGAATTGTTGTAGGCAAACTCTTCTTGTGCAAGGATTAAATCCCAACTTCTAGTTTTATCTCCCACTAAACATCTCAACAAGTTTCCCAAACTCTGGTTAACAACTTATGTGTATCCATCAGTTTGTGGATGAAAAGTAGAACTGAACTTCAAATCTGTCTTCATCTTCTTCCAAAGTGTTTTCCAAAAATAGCCAACAAACTTAGTATCTTTGTCTGAAACTATGCTCTTAGCCAATCCATGCAATCTCACCACTTCCTTGAAAAATAGGTATGCTAGATGCAATGCATCTGATGTCTTCTTACAAGGTATGAAATGAGCCATCTTTGAGAATCTATCCACTACTAGAAATATAGAATCATTCCCTCTCAGTGTTTTAGGCAATCGAAGTACAAAATCCATGCTTATATCCTCCCAAGGTCTTACCAGTATTGCCAAAGGTTTATACAATCCCACATTCTGACTACTACCCTTTGCAACTTGACAAACTCTATAAATTTTCACATATCTCTTAAGATCCTTATGAATCTAGGGCCAAAAGTACTGCTCACTCACCAATGCTATTGTTTTGTCAATACCAAAATGTCCAACTAGTCCTCCACTATGTTTCTCCTTTATCAGATTCTCCCTCATAGAACTCTTAGGTATGCACAACTGAACTCCTCTGAATAACATCCCATCCTGAATGAAGTAATCCAACCACTTGCTTCTATCTACCATAACCTATTCTCTACATGCTTTCCAAGGTTCTACAAAATTTGGGTCTTCATCATACAAGGTCTTCAAATCTTCAAATCCTAATAGTTATGCACAATTGAACTCCTCTGAATAGTATCCCATCCTGAATGAAGTAATCCAGCCACTTTCTTCTATCTACAATAACCGATTCTCTACATGCTTTCCAAGGTTCTGCAAAACCTAGGTCTTCATCATACAAGGTCTTCAAATCTTCAAATCCTAATATTGTCACTCTCATCTTTGTCAGCAAATTCATTCTCCTACTCAATGCATCAACAACTTTGTTATATTTCCCACTTCTATGCTTCAACACAAAGGTGTAACTCTCCAAGAATTCTACCCATCTCATATGTCTCTGATTCAACTTACTTTGACTGTTCAAATACTACAAAGCTTGATGATCTATATACAACACAAACTCCTTAAGCTACAAGTAATATCTCCACTTCTTCAAGGCTTGAACTATGGCATAAAACTCCTGATCATACACTGAATATCTCCTTTGGGCATCATTCACTTTCTCACTGAAATAAGCTACTACACTCCCTTCCTGACTCAAGACTTCTCCTATTGATGTTCCACTTGCATCACAATCTACTTGAAATACTTTATTGAAATCTAGTAAAGCTAACTCGGGCTGTTCAGTCACTTTTTGCTTCAATTGTTCAAAAAATCTATTTGCTCTGGTGGTCCACTTGAATTCCTTCCGATCTCCTCTCATGGTCTCAGTCATAGAGTTACAAACTAAACTGAAATTTCTGATAAACTTCTTGTAAAAACTAGCCAATCCATGAAATGATCTTACCTCTCCAATGCTTTCTGGTGTAGGCCATTCAACAATTGCTTTCACTTTCTCAAGGTCCATCTTCAAACCATCCTCATATATCAAAAATCCCAAATAGACTAACTCATCCTTTATGAAAGTACACTTCTTAATGTTGATCAACAACCTCTCTTCTCTTAATCTCTGTAAAACTTGTCTTAACTACAACAAATGCTCCTCTTTTGACTTACTAAAAATCAAAATTTCATCCAAATACACAATAACAAACTTACCCAAAAATTTCTTCAATACCTCATTCATCAGCCTCATGAAAGTACTTGGTGCATTAGTCAATCCAAAAGGCATCACCAACCATTAATATAGTCCTTCATTTGTCTTAAATGTTGTCTTCCATTCATCACCTTCTATGATCCTGATCTAATGATATCCACTCTTCAAATCTATCTTTGTAAAGTATTTTGCTCCACTCAAACAGTCCATTATGTCATCCATCCTAGGCAAAGGAAACCGGCATTTCATTGTGATCTTGTTTATTACTCTAGAATAGGTACACATTCTTCATTCTCCATTCTTCTTAGGTGCTAATACTGTCGATACTGCACAAGGGCTCAGACTTTCCCTAATCAAATCTTTCTTCACCAACTCCTGCACTTGTCTATTCAATTCTTCATTATATGTTGGTGTCAACCGGTGTGCAGTTTTGTTAGGCAAACTAGCTCTGGGAACCAATTTTATGCAATGACTAAGACTTCTCACAAGTGGCAATCCATCAGGTACATTATCTGAAATGATGTCTTCATATTCTGTCAGCAAATCTTTTATCTCTTTCGGGTGTTCTCCTTCCGGTTCCGATTTCTTAGTCTTCTTAGGAATTAAGGCAAAACACACATTCTGATGTCTCAATCCATCCATGAATTTCCTTCCATCTACCAAACAGATTCTAGCATTCGTACAGACTTCATTCTTCAAAGGTTCCTCCAAAGGCAACAAGGTTTGCTTCATCCCATTGGCCACAATAGTGTATGTATTCTTCCTCCCATCATGCATTGCCTATCTATCAAACTGCCAAGGTCTACCCAACAAAAGATGACAAATATCCATAGGCATAATATCACACAAGACTTCATCATGATAATTCCTAATTTTTAATTTTACCAAACATTTCTCACTTACTAACAACTTATGTTCATTCTAAATCCATGCTATCTAATAAGGTTTAGGGTATTTCATTCTCTCCAATTTCAACTTATTCACCATCTCTTCTGAAACAAGATTATATGAACTACCACTATCAATAACAACTTTACAACACTTACCAGATACCTTACATCTGGTCTTGAACAGATTCATCCTCTGCAAGGGCTCTTCATCTCCTCCGGTATGACACAAAGCTCTCCTCATCACCAACGGTTCTCCATCTTCTGGTTTATTGTCTGATCCGGTGGGATTTTCTTCCACCATTGCTTCTCTTCCGGTATTTTGTCTTCTTACACTCGAATGCATGATATTCTTCTCCTCCACACTTAAAGAAGGTTCCTCTAAATGTTCTCTTGTCTCGTCTTCCAAAATTCTCACTCTGGTAACCATCTGGTTCTCTCCTCTGGTAGAAATTTCTATCATCCTTCCGATATGAATTACCTTCTTTGTTCACTTCCTTTTCCTTGTTTTGATTTGTACAAGTTCCTCTACCTCTGGTATATCCTCTTCCTCCTTGAAATCGTCCTCCGGTAAACCTTCCACCTCTACTCATGTCTTTTATTTAACTTCTCTTTTGCCTTTAGGGCATACTGGTAAGCCTCTTCAACACTCTCCAATTTGATCAAACTGAGTTCATCTTGTATAGACATCTGCAATCCATTCAAATATCTTGCAACTTGTTCAGCTTCATCATCAACATGTCTGCATTTGATGTTCAACTTGTAAAATTCTTCGGTGTACTCCTTCACACTAGATTCTTTATGTCTCAAATTCTGCAACTTCCGAATTAGATTCACTTGATAATCAGTTGGCATCAAATTCGATTTCAACTTAGCAATCATCTGATCCCATGTCTTAATCTTCTCTTTACCTCTTCTCTATCTATCAACTTGCAAATGCTCCCACCAAACAGATGCATGACCTTTCAACCGAGTACAGGCATATTTCACCTTCCTCTATTCTGCAGTGTTTTGAAAATCAAAATACTTCTCCATCTTCGAGATCCAATCGATCAATTCATCTGAATCCAACTTTCCAGCATATTCCGGTGGGGTAAAATGAGGTTTAGTATTCGCCCTACTCAAAACCCTCACAAACCTTTCCTCATCTAGATCAATCGCCGATGGGTTTGCTTGTTCTATCAGGGCTTCTTCTCCTTCATCTTCACTCACATCTTCAATATGTCGGCCTCTTCTCTGGGTTGTCTCTACGGCTTCCAACCGGACTGCTATACCTCGCAACATCTCCATCACAATAGGGTCTTCATTCCCACATGCTCCACCATTCTTAGCTCCTCTTCGGGCCATTGTTCACGTTGGTCCTCTACAGTTGCAGGTCAGATCCACAATCTGCCACCCTACAACAAAATTTCAGGACACGCAACCTCTAGAATGAAACTTCGCTCTAATACCACTTGAAGCACTCACCGGTGAGGAGGGACCTCAAAGAGATCTATCTGGACCGATCAGCAAGAGTAAACACAAAAAAAACACAAAGATATGATGGAGGCAATGCATAACAGATTGTTCTATTCCATGAAAATTGATTACATCCAATCAGTAGCAACCAAATTACAACATACCAGCTCACAAGCCTTATAGAACATACAGAATAGGTCACAACTGGGACCTTGAATCTTAAGATCTATCTTCTATGCACAATCTAGCTACCTGATTCTCTGATTGATTCTAATGCGCAATTTTACATATATATATATATATATATATATATATATATATATATATATATCCAAAGGATCTAGTCAACCCAAAAAGGGATCAAAACCTAAAGAACAAGACCTAACGTGTAAAATAAATAAGGTCGGCCTCTGCCAAAAAATTCCTCTGGAAAATCCAAAGGATGAAAACATAGATCGCAAGAAAAGGTCGACAACATGCCAAGGAACATCGGAATCAACGCCCAAGGCTCCGCAAGCTTCGGAAGGGGTTTCGGTAGATCACCAAAATAGGTTCAGGCAATCGGTAACAGGAAACTATGAAAGAAACCGATAACGATATCTTGTCAGAAAATTATCCAAATGCGATACGGTCTGGAAGTAAGAAAGATGATCAAGTCTTCAAGTACAATCCAACTCCATAGGATCCGATGAGCCAAAACCGTGACACACGGAAAGGAAAACTGAAACTGCAAACAGAAAGCAAAACAAAAAGAAAAAGTTTTTGGTTGATGCAAGATTGCTATGAACCGGGGATGCTCCTACATCAGTGGTTCTTATGGTTGGGGATAGGCCATGGACTCAATCATTGGATTATGAAGGCCTCCCCTTTCGCTATCGGAGATGCTTCTCAACAGATCAATTAGCTTCAAATTGTTCTCTCTCACACCACAAAGGTGTTGCTACTTGGTGGAAAGATGTTGCTTTTGATTCTGATGTTTCAGATGACTCCTCTCGGGATGAGGTTGTGCCTCTAACTGTTGTTGAGGCTTCTACCAGCCCCCTCCTTGCTACTAATGTGGCCTCCTCTAGCCCCGAGGCTCCTACACTTGTTGCTCCTATTCTGCTGCATCAATTTGCTCCTAGTGAATCTGCTCTTGATGCTATTCTACAGCAACAGTTTGCTCTTGTTGGAAATAGAAACTCTACAGGGATCTCCTCACTTGATCCTTCGTATGATGTTTCTAATAATAGTATTGCTTGGACTATTCTTTCATTTTGTAACTTAAGGTGTTTGTTTTCAAGTAAATGTCAAGTGCAAGAACTAGAGGTGCTTCAAGACAAGCACAAATGAAGAACGACTTCAAAAGACCACTCCTCGAGTCAAGGATCGTCTCAAGATGGAGGAACATTCGCGACACCAACCTAGGATGCATCAGCATGGAGGACTTCAAAAGACAAATGTATGGACATGTAGGAAAAAATCCCTTGAAGATGGCTAGGAGTATGGCCTGAAATGGAATAGTGCAAGCCACTTGTTTCCCTCCCGCAATGCAATGCACCAAAGTTGATTGTAGAATGTGCTAAGCACTATGACCTCGAGAAAAGAAGAATTGTAGCTCCCAATGGCAAAGTGTTAGCATGTCTTACCAAGGAGGCAATCATGGAGGCATTTGGTATTCCCACCTACAATTCCACAACCTAGAAAACAAAGGATAAAGCAACAAGATTCTACAATGCTAGAGCTAAGGTTTGTACGGAGATCATCAATAGAAATTGGATGGAGAAACTGAGATTTAATCACACCAAGATGCCCAAGAAACTTTTTAGGTCAGATTTCAAGCAAGAGTATATAGACCTTGTCATGTTATGAATAGAATTATGGGGTGCCCTCAAGTGTCTACCTTTGAGTCATGGATATTTCATTACATTGAAGAGATATCAACTGGAGTTAAGATGATCAATTGGGCTAGGTTGATAAGTGACAATTTGGAGCAATCCCGACCATTCTACATTAGTTCATATGTTGTCTACATGCTACCAAGAAATTGTAGATACAAAGGATTGACATGCAGGGGACTAATTGGAAATAGTGAAGAACAAGTCAAAGTATATGACTGCTAGCCTCAATTGCATTTGCACAATATTTCTCATTTCAAGAGGGTCAATGATGCCTTCTCTATGCATGCATATTGTTTGAACACTACAAGGAGGCCTTCATAAGGGATTTTCACAAGAGGCTATGGATTTGGTGAAGAAGTATGGCTTGTGATATATTCAATTTCCTAAATTCACCTATATCTGATTGCAAGGATTCTCAGTTTATCTCTATCGGCTTCCAAGGTATCCGACCAATAAGCTGGTATTGTTAAAAGTGACAAGACAATTGTCTACTTATGATAAGATTCAAAAGAAGAAATGTAAGGCTAGAGTAACTTTCCTAATCATAATCAAAAATTCAATTGAAGTGTGTCCATCAATGCAAGCACCGAAGAAATTAGAGGAATTGCAATTCTCCAATCTTGTCCCATAGATCAAGAGAAAACTTTGATCCCTTTCATAACATTAGGATGGTTAGTGGAAGGAAATATAAGCATAAGGTACGTCTTGAGGACCATTGGCCAAATGCAGTTGATGATTTTGAAATCAAGAGAAAAATGTTCTCCAAGTTATCAGTTGAGATGGTTAGAGCTTGCCAAGCACTTCTGTGCCAAATCAAATTGAAGATGGTGGGAATCATGTTCAACGTTATTATGAAGAAGAAAAGAATAGGCCTCTTCTCGCACTCAATTGGGCTGATCAAGAAGTAACAATCTTGAGGTGTTGATGGGACCAGTTATGTCAAATACAAGGAGGTGGATAAATATGCAGGTTGACAAGTTGGAAAAGAAATATGTTCAATTAACATATGAGTTGATGAGGGATTTAGAATCCTTCGATGATGAAATGATCGAAAAATCATAAGAGATTGAAAATGGAGAAGGTAGAGACGAACAACAGGATAGAAATCATGAGAAAGGGAAGAAGGTAGCAAAGAATTCAAAAATTAAGAAAAACAAAAAGGCAAGAGATTCCAAGTGAAGAACTAAGACAGAAAATATATGTCATGACAACTCATTCATCAACCAGTGCTTCTTCAATACAAGAGGTTGATCTTTTCATAGGCAAGAATGCAACATCTATTGTGGAGAATGAGCCACAAGATAGGTTGGATTAACTCCAAGTATGCAAGATAGACGAAGTGTAAATGAGTCCTTGGAATCCATTCAACAAAGGAGTCAAGAAATAAGTTCTTCTCAAGGTATGGTAGTTCTTCCTAACAGTCAACCGAAGGATTGAGAAGAGAATCCTTTTCAAACTATGGAAATTGAAAATGATCAATCAAAAGAACCAATTCCACTTGAGGAAGTCTTAAAGGAAAACTTGAGTTTTCTAGATTAGGAGCTCAATGAGGGGATGATATCAACATTGTGAGAGGATCAACAACAAGAAGAGATCGACGAGCATGAGGAACAGTCAATTCCTAAATGGTTGAAGGAGTAGATGAAGAAGAAATATATAGTAGAAAGTGATTCAACATATGAATTGGAGGAATTTATAAGCCAAATAAGGAAAACTGTGAAAAAGAAGGCAAAGAAATATTTCAAAATCATAAATGAAAGTTTCGAGTCTCGTAAGATCCAGATTGCAATTCCAAGGGTTGATAAGGGAAAGGAAGATATCATTCTAGAAGAATATGATGTTACAACATTTGGTTTGGGGTTGACAACAAAGGAACGGGAATTTGAGGAATTGCACAGTTCCATAATGACCATTATAGAAAGATTTTAAAAGGAAGAAGAAAAGAAGAATCAGTTGAAGGCATAAAGCAGGCCATTGAATAACTACATACAAAATTTGTTGAATCCTGCCAAGCAAGCTAGGGAAACATTTGTACCTCCTGCTGCACTTCCAAAGGAATCAATTGATAACTTGGAGAGAATGAGATCAATGCCTCAAGCAGCAAAGAGATGGATTGGAAGTGCTTTGGATAGAGAAAATGGATTCATGGAGGAATTGGTTCAGGGATATGGCAGAGTTGTCTCTCTCTTGGATAGAATTCAACTCATAATTGCCTTATGTTAGAAATTCCATGTTGTCAAGGAGAATTTGTTCCACATCTACATGTATTAGTGAACATTCCTAAATACACTTAAGTTAATACTAATGTGGAGGTCAACAAGGCATGTGATTTCCACAGTTAGTATTGTGTTTTGATTATGAAAAGGGATGTCTTTGAAAGGGTAGAAAATTATTGCATTCAAATAAGGAAAATAATCAAGGATATTCAAGATAGAATTCTCGTTGCAATGGAAGCGATGTTTGATCAGGGAATGAATGATGATGGAAACCTAAATGTAAATGATCTAAAGGAGAAGTTGCAAAGTATCCATTTCAAGGCTACAAATTCCATTTCATATGATCTTACAAAGAATGTTGTTTCACTTATGATTTTCATGAATGGTATCCAAGAATTGGGATCAAAGTGGGAAAAGAATCTTGCCACGTGTATAGCTGACTTGATAATCAATTAGTATAAGGTGGACAATATGCTAATTGTACCAATGGATGCACTTAAAATTATCGTGTCCAAGTTCATCAAATTTGCGCTCAAGGAAAGAGATAAAGGGCACACCATCCTAGTTGAGAGTTTGTTGTAATCCTAGTCAGCATGAAAATTTCTTATTTGCTCTTCTTCATCATAGTTTGTGTTGTTGAGAATATCCTTTATCGCATTGGTCTACTTGATTGGTGGGGTGGTGGTTGTAACTACCCTCCTTTAGGGTTTTGTTGTCTTAATGTTGGCCACTGATTTCAAATCAATCTAGGCCCTTGGTTGTAATTGGGAGCTCTATATATATAAAGCTTGTTGCAAAGGGAGACTCTTATGGAATTGTTGTTGAGATATTGCCAAAATATATACAAACTCATTGAAGCTTGGTGGGCCTACATGTTGTTTTGGATGTTAGCATGGTTTCCTATTTCCCAAGTTAATTTTAAGATCGATTTTAATGGAGTTATTTAGTTGAATGGAAGATTTTGTTGTTGATTTATGGTGAAACCTCTTATGTTCGTACCATTTGTGATTTGTTGATTGCAAATTGTAGTGCATGATTAGTCTAAACTTATTTCAAAGCTAAACTTCGATTGCTTTATGCTCATTGTTCATATTGTTGATGTGCATAAGTGATTTGAAAATCATTAATATACCTTAGAAGATTGCATCATCTTTGTGTAGTTGTTATCTCACGGCGAAGCAAAGTATAGTTTGGTTTCACTAAGTCAATAATAATCTCTTGCATTATTAGAAGTAGCTGAGATTTCTAAACCTTCATTCTTTTGCATTTTATTTCAAAGTCTTTGTTAGGATTAGTCTCAAGAGCATTATTGCAAAATCATAAGTCATTTTAGTCTTAGAATTTGGAATTACTAGAGTTTTCCTTGTAAAAGGATTGATCAAGCATAGCACAATTGTGTAAGTCCCTTTGTGATACCGGCATATCACATTATTTAAACTGAGACTATTTGATTGCATTGTCAAGACCTAACTAAAAAAACCTTGGGGTAGGCTTAATTGATCACAATATTTAGCATATAAAATTTCCTTGTTCAAGAGGGTAGAATACTTAGTATGTTATTCTATGTTGGCAAGTGTCATAAAAAACACATCAACACTACCCTATCTTTGAATGGGACTGTTGTTTGATTTTGTTTTGCCTTGTCTTTTGTCTAGTTGCTGTTCTAATGTTGTTGTTTGGTGTTTTGTGGACTTAATGTCTTATCTTTATCTTTGTACAAGAGATCGGGACCCTTTCAAAATCCCTGCTTATCTAATAAAAAACAAAGAATATTGAAACAATCACATAAAATTTACATAACACTAAATTTACTTTGAGAAATCTTCTTAGAAAAAATAGAATACCAAATTAGTACCACTCACTATATTAGATAGTATACTGATATTACAATACTATGTCAAACCACAATTCCAAGCACCACATTTATGGAACACACATGAAACCATAGACAATGTCCATCAAAACTACCATTACACTCCACAAGGTTGCCCAAATAAATTCATCTATTTTGAACATCCAGCAATAAAGTTACATAAAATTAGTATCACTCACTATATTAGGTAGTATACTGATATTACAATACTATGTCAAGCCACAATTCCAAGCACCATATTTATGGAACACACATGAAACCATAGACAATGTCCATCAAAACTACAATTACACCCCACAAGGTTGCCCAAATAAATTCATCTATTTTAAACACCCAGCAATAAAATCACATTTCTTTTTTTTTCTCTATTTTCCGCATCAAACTACTAATCCAATACTAAAAATATCCTCAAAAAATATTTGAGTTTTATTGTACTGTTTATCACCTTTCCAGAACATTTTAAATTTCTAAATTTTGTTAAAAAATGAATCAGATATTAAAATTTTACGAAGACTGTTAACTTCATGCATCAGTTTGGTTTGAATAATATTCTTTATTCTTCCATTAGCATTCAGTCTTCCCTAAAGGAGGCTCCATGGATTTACACAGGCTCAAAGATGATTATTGCTCTAATACCATATTAAAATGATAGAGCCAACATAAACAAAACCAGACTACAACATAGTTGCACAGCAACATTAAAAACATAAGCGTTGTGATTGTTGGTTTTGGGAAAAATTTGGATGTGTTTCCAAAGAATGCTAACTCTATTAGCTGTTCCCATATTTTGATGGTGATGACCTTTAAAATCTGCCTGATCTAATACAAGGAAAACTGTTTCATTTAGGCCATACATGATAAGTCAGAATTTTGTTCTTAGCATGTCAAGGAGTATATTCTCTATCATTTTTGGTGGGTGGGGCTCTGTAATTGATCCCATTTCTGTAAATCCAATCACCTCGCTTCTAGTTCATTCAACTAAGGAAAAAAATTATGGAAAAATCTGAGCTAAAGGGGTAAAGCATGTCTTTCTTAGAAGAATTCCAAGCTCAAATTTCCAGAAAAAATGATAACATGTTCAAATTGGGTAAAATATAACTTCAAAGCTAGGAGATACAACCTACAGAAGAAGGAAAAAGTGTAATTCTAGACTCAGTTTCTGCAAGGAGAATTCAAACAACATGACTATAATTCCAGCTTCACCTTTCAGCAAGGAGAATACTGAATATACTGTTACCTAATCAATATAGCCTTTACAAATGGGAAAAATAAGAATAAGAAATGACTATAATTTCAATTCACTCAAAACTCGGTTTTTAGGTTTCTATGAGAACTTTAAAAACATATCCCAATAGAAAAAATACGTATTGCAAATTTAAACAATATTAGCCCCCCAAAAATAATAAGAATAAAGGCATTGAACTTTAGGGGTGTGGGGCAAAGATGGATTATATATCATTAGCCACAGGTTTGGGTCATGTTAGTAGGGATGAACATAACAATTCATTCAATCGTTTGAAAAAAATACATCTAGATATTAAAAAGGCACTAAGAAAATAAATATACTTAAAGAATTTTTTATATACCCTAATGCTTAAAAAAATTGTCTAACTGTGCTATGTAATTTCTGATGAACCAAAAAGAGACTGGTATGTATAAAATAATATTGGAACCACTTGGAATGTTTTTGAGTACTATGTTACTAAATATTCTCTTGTTTTTTTAAAAACATTTTTCAGTACTTCAGCACATTTGGGAAGGCCTTCCCTTAAACAGAGTAAAAATATATATTGATCCAAATTAATGATAGTTCTTGTTTTTATAAAAACATTCTTCTGCACTTGCTTGTTCTACTCAATATATTTTCATTAAAATATGTGTGCAGTCTGCACTTGCTTGTTCTGTTCAGTAATATCATGAAAATGCTAGTGCTTATCTTTCTGGTCCATTACCATAATAATTTTTTACGAATTACATATGAGCCCCTTATATAAGTAACTTCTTATTGGATACAAGTCACTGTAAGCCAAACTCCACAGTAAACAACTCAGGTAAACTCTACATAAAACAAAAACTTGTACACCTCTCTCTCCACAGTTCAACATTGGTTTTCTCCAAATGCACATCTGCTAAGCTTTCCTTGGAACAATAGAAACAATTCCTAGTGTGGAAAACTCGCTTTATATGTTTCCTATCTTCCTAGTGCTCTCTAGCATCGAGTACTTCCAACCACAAGAGTTGTGTACTAACCATCCTCGTGTTGGACTCTCACTCGTGTGTTGTGCTTTACATCTGAACTATTGAATTGTTCTCCCAAAACTCCATACTCCAATCTGACATCCTCGTATCCTTAAACAGTTGCTGGAGGATCCTCCCATGCATTGGAAGGCTCTGGATTGGGAAATGGAAAAGAAATTGTAGAACTGTTTGTTTCATATTCTTACACATTGAACTGGGAGGAAACTGCCCCTTCATATATCATACTTATTAGATATTTACATACATACACACATTCATATGCATATAAACAGCCAAATCAGAGACTGAGGTGCACTTGCGATGATCAAACAATATATTATGTACTTAATGAACTCTACTTTGTAACATGTAAGCAGGACATAACTTCCATGCTGATTGAGTGAGTGGGTGGGTGTGTATGTTTGAGAGAGAGGGAGAGAGCGAGAGAGAGAAAGAGAGGGAGAGAAGTGTGGTATATGCACAGCCAAACCAGAAACTGTGTACTTGCGATGATCAAACACTATATTGTGTACTACATGAACTCTACTTTGTAAGCATGCAAGCTGGATATAACTCCCATGTAGACAGTAGATATATACATGTGTGAGAGATAAAACAAATATGGCATATGTACAACCAAACCAGAAACTGAGGTTTACTTGTGATGAACAAACACTGTATTGTGTACTTAATGAATTCTACTTTGTAAGCATGCAAGCCGGAAATTACTCCCATGTTGACAGAATCAAAGCATTTACAGAAAATAATTTTATTACTCCATTATCCTCATAATCAAAGACATTGCTTCAACAAATGAGATTCTTGTTTGAGTTAAGATGTACTAAGATAAGATTGCACGTGTGATGGTAAGTATTTGTAGCTCTCAGAATGGAAAACTTAATTTCTTATCTCTAGAACAAGAGCTACATACTCCACACGAGTATACAAGAAATAGGATCTTAAATAAATAACTTCATGCTATCCATTTTTTGTTCATCCACCCTTGACTGCAAAATGAGGTTTTACTTCTCTTTAGTATGATGTAATAGGCCACCACATAATGTAGCACAAACTGATGACAAGAAGCAACAATTTTACTAGTCGTTCTGATTGCGATTTCTCAGTAAACCTGAAGAATAAACAAAATTTATCATTGTTTTATCATCCTTACTGACAATTATCCCACAACTATTACAGAATATAATTACCCATATTAGCGACAGGAAACAGCCTCTAGCAAAAGAAACCAAAACGGCCCCTTTCATAGTATGGAAAATCAGGGTAAGGTTTGGTTACACAGCCACCTAATCAAAGAGAATAAACAACTCGTTTCATGATAGTGAGTGGACCCTCAGTTACAGCCATCATATCAATTAATTGAGTAACATTCAATTAAAGCAGTAGGCTCTCATTTCATTATGTACCAGAAATTGGTAGGCAAATATGCAGGTTACCTTCTTGGTCGATAAATAGTTGCAGGGGACTTACTTTATTGTAGGTCTGTCATTTCTGATGGGAAGATCTTCAGTCTTATGAGAATTATTCTTTCCTGGATGAATTAGTTGGGGTTAGAAACCCTATTGACAACATGTATGCCATCATGTCTTGCAAATACAATATAACCATAAAAAAATAAGTTGGTATCCAACAGTTCGACATTGGTTTTCTCCAAATGAAAAAGTTTTGTGCTGCCAGTCATCTTCCAATGGAGATTTAGGACCTCTGTAAGCTGCTCTTTCCAATAGGTAGCATACAACATGAGAAACTTTCCTCTGATAAGACAGTATTTGTTTGCTCTCCTATAGAACACTGCCTTTTGGTCATACATGTACATATTGCCCAAAACAACACCACATCTAAAGGAGCAACATCTACCACTGTTTAACGACTTTAATCAACAAATTTAGAACCAAATAAAATCCTCAAATTGCAATGCTTACTAAATAGTACTCTAGCAGCTTCTTTGACCCAACCCAATTGAAGGTTTGGGGCCTTGAATATTTTTAAGGTCAATTTTATCAACCAAATCTCGAGAAATCAAGTTAATTTGAAAATAGAAATCAAATAATGCATCAACATTAACATCCTTTAAATGAATTTGATGTTATACAATTCTCATTTTGCCAACAAACTAACTTTCCTGTGCAAGAAATTCAGAATCCACTTCTGAAGCGCATTCAATTACCATAGGGTCTTTACCCTTTTCCATTGAATTGATAGGTCTACAAAGATGGTACCTGACTTGTATGCCCTTAGTTGAAAGGATGATACTTGACTTGTGCAGAGTTGCAGTGCCAATAACTAAATTGAACTTAGGAACCTATAGTAAACAAAGTGCATTTTTAACAGGACATATATGAATGGGTGACCTTTTAACAATTTCCTGTTTTTGCTTTGATTAATTTAGCACAGCATATGTCTCTACCATGTTCTTACTATTCTTGTATAAGCCTCACAAATATAATGATTTTTTTGAATTTTGTGGTTTGGTAGGGGAGGAGATCACTATTGCACAATGAATTTCAATTCAAGAAAAAAAATGAAATTTCTTCTTGCCATTGCATCAAATATTATTCAATTAGCATTAAAAAACTGGAATGATCTTCAAAATTCAATTATAAAAAAAAAATTAATAAACATAGAATAGATTTATCTGAAATAAGACAATCGTCAAACATGGAATCAGATGACATGGGAACAGTCCTTCATGCAATTACTTCTGAGCTGGAAAGTGACATTGTCAGAACTGATTTATCTATTTCTTGGTGGGAAGGAAGGATTCAAGGTGAGTGGCATGTTAAACCATGCTTTTTTACATTGGTGGAACCACTATATTTTTCAAGTTAAATGTGATGATGAACATTTCTGCAGCATTTTTAGAATGCCATATGCATTATTTCAAAATCTTTGTGAAAATTTGAATGATGACCTGAAGAAAGGTCAAATACCATATTCATTTGCTACAACTTTAAAAAGTAGGGTCCTTTCAGTTGATAAACAGGATGCCATCGCAATTTTACAATTGTTATATGAAATAACAATGCTTAACATAAATAAGTTCATTAATGTCTTTTATATTCGATTTTAAGTCATATCCAATGGCCTAGTAACTAGATGGCACTTGAGCATGTAAAGGAAGACCTTCGTCTAAAATGAGGATTAGATGTAACTCACATTCAATTTCATCTTCCATCTAATGAGTGCTCCTCTAATTGGTATGGTTCTGATTTTAACCATAATGTCATTACAAGCAATTGTTGATTGTAAAATGTATTTCATGGGCATTTTTACAAGATGGCTTCGTTCTATAAATGATTTTAGACCTCTACGAAATTCATGTTTACATAGAATGTGTGAAGGTGGACAGAGATTAAATGATCATCTAGTGTCAATCAGCTAATTAAATATGACAGTACATTATTGTTGGCATGATTAATTACACCTTTCAATGGAGGTCTAACAACTAATCAAAGGGAATTCAAATTTAAGATGTCATCAACACGTATTGTGGTAGAGCGTGCATTTGGAAGGCTAAAGAAAATGTGCCAAATTTTGTAATCGAAAAATGTGGCTTCCAAATTTGGAAGTACATCCGAAATCCATTCTTTGTTGTTGTATAATGCATGATACTAGCACTTGCACCAAAAGGAGGTGTAATGGTTACGCTGATAGTATTATATACTTCGAATAATATTTTGTAGGCTATAGAATCGCAAAATGTATAACTTCCCTTTATTAGTGTAGCAAATCCCCTTACCTAATGCCCATGCACCAAATATATTACCAACCAAAACAGACATTAAAAAAATGTTGTTTTCATTCTAATTCCAAGGGTTCGGTCACGTTCAATTCTACTCGAAAAGCAGGTATTTTGTGTTTGATACTGAATTGGAAGTTACATTTAGAAGCATCCAGAAATAGGGTAGATCAAAATATATGTTATACTATATGTAAAGGCTAAAGCTATAAGCTATGTAATAGAGATTTTGATGCAGAATTAAATGTACATTAAATTATACTCAGATTTAAACTTTGCATTCAAAGCAAACATAAATCAAATGGTTATATCTTACTCAAAGTTTTAAATTTTGCCAAGGGACTCTAGATACAAATAGAGTATTACTACTAAGAAACATTGAAATTTGTGTAACCAAAGCAAATGTTATCCAAATTATTGCATTCAACATAGTTTGCTGCAAGAACCTCTGATACATTACTCTTGTTATCCTGCTATTGGATTGCTTTCATGTCTTCTTCAAGTTTGCTCTTCCAGTCCCCAAGTTGGGCATTATCTTTAAGGGTTTTATGTCAAATATTCATACATGCTGGCTCAATGATGACTACATTGGCAACCAACCATAAGTAGGTATGGAATCAACAGTAATAGGTTCAAAAACTAAAACCAAAACATGTGCTTGGAAAATCTGTAGAGCTTTTATTAAAGCCAATGAATCAAGCAAAAGAACAGCTGCAGGAAGACTAATCCTGGTACTCCTTGAATTCCCTGTATTGAAATCGGAGATTTTATTAACAAAGATGTCCAATAGTCTGCCTTCACACATTGAATGAAGATAATGAACAAACATTGCCTCTAACAAATAAATGTGGAACATCGGTCTAGCATACAAATGGAATATCCAGTTTCACAAATCAATTCAGCTTTGCATTTTTCTAAGTTAAAAGTACATCTATTTGTTACATGAATCCTTCACAAGCATTTTTAAGTGACTATTTAATATTGGGAGACATCACCATTCAATCCGCAAAAAGCAAAATTTAATGTTATTTAATCATATAATCATATGGGTAGAACCATAGAAGGAATCCATCAACTATTTCAAGAACAATTATCATTCAAAAATGATACAGAAGAGAACGGCTGCACATACCTTCAATTCGGCGACAATAAAAATGGACCAAAGTAATACTGTGTAGGATTTGCACAATGCTACAGCCATAATGAATAATGTCCAGTAATGAAAAGAAAAACCAGCATAAACATTGTAGTTGTCAAAAGATTAAGAAACTAAAATGCAATTGGCAATCTTCAAGCCAAAAATTACAACCTTTGCCAACATCCTCCTTGCCTGTGTCAAAAGAGAAGCTTTGGAAACAGGGTATGGACATCCATCAAAGCGCAGACAAAACATGGCAGTACTCCTGGACAAAAGGTGGTTTCATGGCTTGCAATGATTGCAAGATATGCACAAAAAGGATTTGTTGAAAAAGCTTTAGAAACTTTCAAGCAAATGCAATTGGCAGGTGTAAAGCCAGATTCAACAACCTTTGCCAGCACCCTCACTACCTGTGATAAAATGGGAGCTTTGGAACAGGTATGGACATCCATCCAAGTATGATGAAGGTGGATTTTTGTCAAGTATTATCGTTGGAAATGCTTTGGTAGATATGTATGCAAAATGTGGAAGCACAAACAAGGCACGTGAACTGTTTAACAGAATGCCTCAAAGAGATGTCGTCTCATGGAATGCAAACAAAAACACGGTAATTTCATGACTTTGATTTCTGGAGCCCTAAGAACAATGGTATCATTGTACAAATATGAAACAAAATATTAAAAAATATGTTATATTCATGACAAATCTGCAGCTGAAGATTATCAAATACACTCAAGATAAAGTTGTCATGAAAGATTGATTCTATATAAAGTTTAACATTTTATTGAGAAGAACATAGAACATATTCGCTTGATAAAATAAATTCTATTGTCTTTGTAAATTCTAACCAATAGATTGAGAATTGAATCTCTTCTGACACAAAAACCCAATATTTCTATACCATTATAGACCTCATTTATCATCCATGTACCTATAGTGACATTTGCATGATACCTCCCCAAATCAATGATGCAATTACAATGAATTAGCACTATTGCTGTAACTTGAGTGTTTCTACTTTGTATGTAGTATCCTAGGTGAAAAGTGATGGTTTCTAACGGTCTGATTTTCACTTTATAAGACACTGATTAAAAACAGCAAACTAATCATGGAAGTGAACAGGCAATTTCTTGCTCACGTCTATCATATAATGAAATACAAAAATCAGGAATAGCTGCATCCAGATATAGCAGACATTATCTTATAAGTAAATCAGTTAATTACATGCAATTTCTTTAGCCCACCAAGAGACAAACACCCATAACTGAGTACAAAATCCATATATTACATTATTTTGCAGACTTGCAGCTTGGTATATAAGGATGGCTCTGATGAGGTCACAGGTCTGTGGGGTTTAATTGTTAAGTCTTCATCCCAAATGGACTCATGTTCACCCTATTAGAAGGTTTGTAGGGTTGAGGAATGAGCTGGACAGTGAGTGGTGTTGACATGTTTTTTATGAGGCGTCCAACACAGAATAAAGTTGCCCAACGGTCACTTCACTCTCTCTTGATCAAAGTACGATTGCATGCTGATATAGTAGGAGAAACAGACAACCGACTCCAAGGTTCCTTTTATGCTGCGGATGTGACTCAGTTGGCCAATGTGATTGCTGGTAATCCAAGGGGCCTTACGTATGTTGAAGAAATCTATGCAAGCTCGAGAATTTATTGACGCGGATGATTTGCAATGAAGCTCTAAGTTTTAGATTTTCGGATTATGAAATATGCAGAAAGTAAATAGGAATAAGGTAGAGGGAAACTAAACTAAAGGTAATCTAATCCTAGGAACAAAGAGACGGGATAAACTTGTGCAAAATCCAACCGCGCTTCGCTTCGCCAGCAAAGCACAACTTACACGAAGGCGGTGCAATCTTCAGGGGGAGTGCTAAAGATTTTCAAATCGTCAAAAGAAACCATCAGATAGAACAATCTCTTCTAACAATCGAAGTTGAACATACACTTATAACGAGGCTCAGAGTAACTTTGCACAGCATGCAACAATCAGGTGCACACCAAAAGTATGAGCAAGAATTTGGCAACAAGCGATCCTATCAAATCCAGTTCATCTAATTGCATGAAAACAAATCTAATCTATGAAGAGAACGAGACCATGCAAGTTCCGAAACAACACAAGAACACACCAACAATTGAACAATGTATTAAGTGTTTGCTTCAAAAACTCTTAGCAACAATCTTTGACTATAGTCTCTCCCAATTACAAATGAGGGGGGTCACCCCCTTATATAGGCCTCAAGCCCAGATTACATGCAAAACCCTAATTAAGGTTTGCCCAAAAAGATTCTCCACACATGATGCAACAAGGTGGGAATCTGCATTAAATAACCCACTATGCTCACTTACAATAAATTTAAAAGGGCCTAAAATAGTGCCCATGATGATGATCATGCCCGGAATATAACTAACGTCGTCATAAATACCCATCACTCTTCAAGCGACAGCGACATGCAAAAAGAATCCGTCATAAAACCATTATGAGGGGACGACATGCAAGAAGATTCCCTTATCCTATGGTGGCATGCGTTGACCGGTCCCGCGCCTAGTCAATGCTCTCTTCAGCCATAAATACGCCATCATGGTTCAGTCAAAAAACTTTCGTCCAAAAACGGACGACCATTATCTCGCTCATTAATGGCGTAAGTAATGAACCTACCGACGACGGCTTCCAATTCTCCAATGGAGACACTTGGCACATTCTCGATGTTGAATTCCATCAAGGCAATCTCCTCTTCACTTCTGGAAAAGAAACTTTCCCAATCCGCCATAGCTTCCTGTGTTTTCTTCATCATACCGGAGAATGAAGAAACATTTGCAAAATGTTCTTTGGGAAACGAACCGACGAAGAAGAAATCATGCAACTAGGATTTCAAAGAATTCACTGTTATTCCCCCGTTGCTGAGTTTCCTCGAAAATAAAGCTTCCATGGCACTAAGGATTTCTTCCTGTATCCCTCTGATGGATTCCTTCAAGGTGACGGAATCAATGCTGAATTTATCAAGGGTGTTCTTCCCTGAACAGATGGTGTAGAACCATCGGGGAAAGTCGTAGGCTTCATTCTCCTGGATTACTTTCCCGTCTACCAGTGTTTGCCTTGGAGTCCTTATCAGAGCCCTGAGTCAGGAAATGGTTAAGTCTTGGTAGACATCAACATCTTCCCATAGTCCTTCCGCCGTTTCCAATCTACTTAGGAGGGCCACGAAACTTGAATGGAGCTGAGCTAGATCTTCTACAAATTTCCCTACCTCAGCATAAACATCCTCTATCCATTCTCAGGAATTATGTGCCATTGCCTTTGTAAGTTCCGCATCGTCAATTACTTCCTTAGGAAGGAAGGGAGGGGGACTGGATGAAGGACCTGCTTCCCTAAGGGGTTTCTTGAAACTCCTGGCATACTTGCATAGAAGTTCGTTTTCCTCCTTCAGCCGTTTACACTTTGCTTTTGTTTTCAGCAATTTCTCCTTCATGGCAAAGGAAGAATCGTCGAAATCTCCCATTACTTGACCGGTGGAAGCATGGCCAAGACCCACCTACCTGATGACGTAATCTTCCTGCCTGATCTCGCTCCTATCCCTATCCACAGCAGGTTCAGCAATGTGCAAGGTTCGGGCTCCGGATTCTTCCCTGACTACCTTGGAAAACTTCTGGGGGGCCTTCCTTTCCGATGGTTGATCCATCCTCTTCAATAATTCTTCTAATTCCTAAGTAGGGTTGGGCTCCCCTCTTGCTTCATTTCTCAATCTGCCTACCAACCAATCTGGCGCGGGGATGGAATGGCTGTACTCCCCTGCATGCTCCCGCTCTTGAGATTCCTCTTCCATTTCGCCAGGGATAGTCTCTATGAAATTATCCTGGCGAACTTCTTCCAGGCGCGGGGAAACCTCTTGCCTCTGACTTCTTGGCTGATGACGGCCCTGTGAAGCATTGATGTTGAGTATATCAGGTGCTGGAACGTTTCCTGGAAGTGGGCCCGCGGGATGTGGGAACATTTCTACTTCTTGTACGCTTGCGGAGCTGACTAGTGAATGTTCCCTTCCTGTCCTCGTTCTCTTTTGTGGAGGCTCCTCCTGCTGGGCTTCCTGCTGAACCTCGCGCCGGATTTCCTGTTGAGCATCCTTCGTCTTTGTTATTCTTGGCCTCTTTGGGGCACTCTTTCCTTTGTCTATCCGGGCCTCTCTTCCTGCCTGACCTTGTGAAGAGTCTTCAGTTGCCTCGCTGTGAGAATCCAGATTTCCCATCAACTGGTATGTCAGAGGGGCATGGTTTTCAACCAACTTTCTTGTCTGCCTATCAATCCAGTGCTTAGTGAATTTTAGCACTGGCCTAGCCAAAATGTTCAAATCATCTACCTCAGGCTCCGACCAATCTGGCAACAGGATAGGTTGATCTTTTATCCTCTCGAATTCGGGTTGCATCAAATCTGAGTCTTCCTTTACCTGATCTGGCACCTGATGGATCTCACTTAGTCTGATGGTGTCGAGGGGTAGTCTGGAGTGCATTCTTCTCCGGACCTCAAAGTCATCCTCGGCACCGGCCCAGTAATCCTCCAAGTGAAATCTGTGTATGAATTTGACATCGACAACCTTCCTGATCTGGTTGTAAGGATCATATTGGGCCCTAGAAGTGTAAAATGGTAGTCAATAGAATATCAACTCGCTTGCTGCACTTTCAGCGGCCTCCAATCTTGGGCATATCTCCATGAAATCTCCCAAGACAACTGGAAATTCAATAGACTGCTTTTTCTTCTTCTTCTGCAGCTGATCGTAGGCAGTCAATTGCCTCATGAGCTCGAGCAGTATAAGCTTATCTGACGGATATCGAGGCAATTTGTAAGATTGGACGGAGAAACCCTGTGTCCTAATGTAGGAGAACTTGGGGAACTGCAGGAATGCGGCGCCATACTTCTGGACCAAAGCACTTGCTTGCGGGGACAACCTCATGTGCAACTTATTTTGCATAAGTCGTGTCAAGTACATGGTGAAGGTGTCATTCGCCAACTTGTAGGAATTCACGTTGTGGAGATGCAGCTAAGGATAACATTCATGTACCTTTAGCTGAGCTGGCCCACGGCCCATGATTCCTCTTGTTGGCAGCCCATCGAATCCACCCCTTCGTGCCAGCATATAGAACAGGTAGGAACTCATGAAGAAGGACTGAGACCTTTTCTCCTGCAGGTTCTTCAATTGTTCGTGCAAGTAGTGGCTAATCAATCTAGCACAGTCAATCAATGTATTAGAATTCATGATCTTGCCAATGTAGAAGAACATCCAAGGCTCGAAGTTCACCGTGTGCGAGCATCCCATTACTCTGCTCAGCATTTTTATCATGTCCACATATTCCTACTTGAACTCGAAGATTGTGAGAGTTTTGGGCATCTTGGACACGTGTACTCTAGGTTTCAACAGCCATTGCTTGTTGATCAAATCAGCACACCTGGTGGGGCCTGCTTCATAGACTGATTGGGCTCTGCTGCTGGTCCTGTATGTCATGGAGTACTGTGAAGGGATTCCGAAGGCTTCACCAATCGCCTCTGGAGTCAATGTTGCTATTAACTTGCCGTCTGGCGTTGAGATCGTCTTCCGCTCCAAATTGTAACGTGCTGCACATTCCAAGACTAGATCTGGGCATTGAATGGCGGGAGGAAAGCCAGCTGCTGCAACTATTCCGCTTCTCACAATCTTGACAGCTGTCGAAGATGGATTGTGTCCTGCAGTTCCGAACATTCTTATCTTGAATGCAGCCCAGTTGAACGCGCCGAAATTGGTATCACTGATCTCTTCCCATCTTGAATTCAACCGAGAATGGGGAAGAAAACCCTTCGTCTCTACTTTGATCATTGCTTGCCTGGAGATACTAGCTGTCCTGCTAGGTTCCGCCATCCTGGGAATATTTCAAAATGATAAAATAGAGACTAAGTATAGAAGACTTTTCACTTCTTCACTCTTTCTTTCTTGAATCTCGCACGTGAAAAATGAAATGTTTTTTCCAACTTATATACAATCCCCAAGAGGTATCAAATAAGTAACTGCATTTATGGCGCGTCATACTTTCCTTAATTATTATGACATGCAAGGCAGTTTCCCATGCATGTGAGTTCGAATTTAGAACCTTCCTTAAATGCTCCCAGTCACGCGTCATGCTTTGGAAGATTCCCCCTGCCAACTCGTTGATTCCATACTTTCCAATTTTGGAGGGAGATTGTAGGATCTTTCTCGAGATTTGCTCAATTCCACTCTGACTTGTCATCTCGTGCCGTCGAGGGAACTTTCCCGGCTTTTCTCCATATCCCTATTTTTTAGGGATATTCCTAAATTTTAGGAGTCAGGTTCATTGGATGGGGAATTTCGTCCTGATTCGGAATCTATAAAAATTTCCATATTTGGCCAGGATTTGATGTCTAAAAATAGCATAATTGAAAATTCACCCGAGGGGAATTTCTGTTTCTATTCTTCCTTGACTCCTTGGAATCCGTGCCTTAGGCAAAATTTCAAATTTTTTGTTTGGGTGAAATTTTACCATGCCAAGGATTCATGAATTTTCCACTTGTGAATGCCTTCATGATTTCAGCGCCCCAAGCCTGACCTAGGCGCATTTTCACCCTGTCCATGGAGAGGTGGAATTTTGCAGTTGTGAATGCATTCTTGATTTCAGTGCCCCAGGCCTGACCTGGGCGCATTTTCACCCTGTCCATGGAGAGGTGGAATTTTGCAGTTGTGAATGACTTCTTCATTTCAGCGCCCCAGGCCTGACCTGGGCGCATTTTCACCCTGTCCATGGAGAGGTGGAATTTTGCAGTTGTGAATGTATCCTTGGTTTCAGCACCCCAGGCCTGACCTGGGCACATTTTCACTCTGTCCGTGGAGAGGCGGAATTTCCTGCTTGTGATCGACTTCCAGACTTACAATATTTTGACCTTCCATTTCAGGGATGATTCTTCAAATTTAGCCATTTTAGACCCCTGCCTGTCTGCTTTCAACTTTCCAGATTTAGAAGTGATTGTGCATGTTGACTCTCCGTCCTCTGCTAGCCTGACCCTGCCACAAATAGACTTTCCCGAAATATAAACTTTCCAAAATGTCAGAGTTAGAGCCCAAGACAGGGCGCAGGATGACTTACTAAAAATAGAAATTTACTAAAAATAGTAATTTACTAAAAATAGTAAGTTTAATTTTTGGCAAAATGGCGACATTCTGGGACTCGAAAAAATCCCTAAAAAATAGGGACTTTCTAAAAATAGAAAGTTACTCCATTTGAGCTCAAATTTTGCTGGGAGGTCCCCTGAAGGGTCCCGACTCTAGTCATATGCTTAGTTTTTCCAAAACCCTAACAGGAACCCCTAAAATCTAGGACAGAAGGCAAAACCCTAAAAAAAGGACAAAACAGGCCCTAGACCTCACAGAATTTGCTTGACGGAGAAGCAAATTAACCCCAACTGACTCCCACACACCTGTAACGCGGAGAGATTGAAGAGATTGCCACTAACACACACAAAAACAAAAGCCAAACGACCAAAAGGGCCAAAAAGCAAAGGGGGGCCCCTATCTGGGATGGGGTGATGTGTGATTAGGTCACAACAAGTGGCAGTGGTGGAATATTGTCTATGCTCAAACTCACCTACCTAGCAAGCTGCAATATCCTGCGAGGTGTCAAAGACACAACAAACCTGAAATTGCCTTAACCCCCTTACTGCGCCCCGATATATGAGACCTACAGAGTGTAAAATGCCCTTCCAGGCTTCTACTGCAGGTCTGGACTTATTCCAGCAGATTTGATGCCACGGCAGTACCTAGTACAACCCAACTCACTTTCGAAAATTTCAAACAAATGGAACTGGCAGGTATAAAGCCAAATTTTTGGCCTGTGTCCTCCCTGCCTGTGCCAAAATGGGAGCTTTGAAATAGAGTATAGACATTCATCAAAGTGTAATGGTAGGGAGATTTGTCATATATTATAGTTGGATATCCTTTGGTAGACATGCATTCAAAGTGTGGAATCATAGACAACGCACCTGAATTGTTTGACAGAATGCCTCAAAGAGATGTCATGTCAAGGAATGAAATGAAATGAATGTGCACAAAATGGATTTTGCAAGCAAGCTCTCAAAATCTTTGAATTAATGAAGCATTATCGAGCACATCCTAACATTGCAAGCTTTGTTTCTGTTCTTGTTAGTGGATGAGGGCTGTACATACTTCAATCACACAAGTAACCCTTATTGCATTACATATATAGTTGTTCAATAGGTGTCCATGGTTGACCTTCATGCCCGTGCTGGCTATCTTGACATGAATGCTATCTTGACAAGTAACCCTTATCGCATTACATATATAGTTGTTAAGTTTTGATTCTTACATGAATGCTGGGATTTCTATGTGGCAACTAGAAGACCTCAAATTCGTGTCTTCTTTTGAATTGGAAGTCCTCAAACCAATGATTATTTTTAATAAAATATTAACAGGTAACAAGATACATTTGACAGGGTCGTGATTTGTAATTAATGTGGGATTTTCATTCACTGAGGATTTTATTTATTTACAGTTTAGTTGTTGATGCCCTTCACTGTAGGCTTTTATACAGTAGTAGATGCTATTTTTAAATGACCCAATCTGTTGTTTTAATCATCCAACTTTGATATGTATCGATGAGCTTAAGGCTGCACATGTAATCGAGACAAACAAATGAACAAAGATATAATTTTTTCTTGTGAAATTAAATATAATTTAAAGGTATTTAAAAAAATATATGCAAAAATGTAAACAGATATCTCCATATAATGGTGGCAGAGTGAAATACCATATAGTTTTCAAGTGATGTAAAAAGATATTATTATTTTTTTTGAAATTAAATTTATTTAAAGGTATTAAAAGTAAAATTAATGAGACTAATTGCCTGCTAATGGGCAGTTTAGGGTCAATCCTAAGAGGAATAGGGAAGATGTGGAGTGGATCAAACCGGAACAAGGCTAGGTGAAGGTTAATTTTGATGGTGCTTTGAAAGGGAATCCTGGGCCTTCAGAGGCGGGGTGTGTTACTCGGGACTCTAATGAAAACCTCCTTGCCATAGATTCAAAGAAATTGGAGAATGGGACTAACAATGAGGCAGAAGTGCAAGCGGCAACATTGGCAATTGATTTGGTGAAAAGGATCAAAGCTGATCAATTGCATCTTGAAGGGGATTCTCAAATAGTAATAAACGCAATTGCCAATGGGGGTGCTCATGATTGGAAAATTGACAAGTGGGTCAAAATTATCCGGAGAAAATTAGAAGGTTTCAAATCTTTCACACTTTTGCATGTGTACAGAGAAGGCAATGCTTTGGCCGACTCACTGTCCAAGTTGGTGGTTGAGTTGGCAGGGTGATCTCGACGGTAATGAATTGTCATTGGACTTGGTGATGTGTGGGATCAGTACGGGTCTTGTTTTATTTATTTTTGGCAGCCTTGAACGCTTGGAAGGACTAGATTTTTTGAGGTGGCAGAGTGTAGGAGCTTAGGCATTTATTGTGTGCATGCTTTGAGGCTCCAGGTTTGTTATTGCTATTTTTTCTGCATTTGTGCGCATTTTGGTTTGCTCGGAGTTGGTCTGGAAACTTCCTGAAGAAGCGGAGCATGGGCAAACATTTTCCATGGAGGCCAATTTCAGCTTGAAAGCGCCTAAGCAACAAATGGCTTTCTGGGGGAAGATTACAAATGACTGTTTGAAGAATGTTTTCACTACAGATGATCCCTTTTTTCTCATCCAGGTCAGGCAAGTTTGGGGGTATAAATTTTTGCTGGTAAACATGAAGTACTGGGTAAATACAGACATTTCTTCCATGTTTTTGCGTGGGGCTTGGAGTGCAGTACTGTTCAAGAGGTGAAGACAATAATGGAGCATTGCGTGAAACTATAATGGAGGGTGGGATTGGATGCCCTGCTTGCATTGGCGGAGCCAAGACGAGGGTTTGTCACGACTCTCAGTGATTGGGTGGCGGTTCCCGGTTACCCATCCAATGTGCATCCTTTCTTTCTGTGGAAAGCCATGGAGGATAGAAATACTCGCAGGCGTATTGCTATGGAGGGGTGGCATACTATCAGAGATTATGTGGCTGACTGGGAGAAAGTGTTGGCGTCTTGACTGCCGAGAGAGTTGATGGACCGTTCACGGCTCAAGCACAAGCTAGTGGATTATTGGAGGGGTGGTCATCCACAGGGCAGAGGTAGGGGTCACGGAGTGCGTGGTCAAGGTGCCGGGGGCAGGTGTCGGAGAAGGAGACCTTGCAGACAAAGAAACGCAGAGGCACTGCGAATTGATGGGGTTGCTAAATGAGTATGAAGTTTTTCGTTTTGTAAAAATTCCGATACATTTTCGAATAGTTTTGTTGGGTTCGTGGGTAGAATAGACGGGTGAAATTTTTTTGAAATGCCCGCATGATGGTAGGCAGGTGTGGTAGGGTTTCGACTGATTTTTGAAACTATCCGTGGTGACATCTTTTGTACTATAGACTTTTATCATTTATTAATAAAAATAAATATTTTACTGACCAAAAAAAAATCATGAGACTACAAGCTTTCTTAAATTCCAGAGCTTAACTTTTAAGCTAAACTACAATATTAAATTCATGAGACCACAAATTTTAAATTTTTTTTAAAAGTTAAACAGCACCCACTGAAATTTTTTACAAAGCCCCCCTCCATGGAACCCCAGCCTAATCCAACTGCCAAGAAACTGCTAGATTAACAAACAGCAACTATACTATACATATAACCTTATAATATATGTTTAACCTTTAAAAAAGTCCAGAATAAAATATTAGTGAATTTGAGTCCACACTAAAGGAGCAAATTGGGCCTTACCATGGAACTCACATTTTAAGGAATAAGGAATTTGTATGACTGATTGCCTACAAAACATTACAATTCAAGTAAAGTAATAGACAGCATTAATAATGGCATATCTGATTGCATTGTATGCATAATTGAAAATCCTCGATGTGCAGGTTTGCATCCAGTACTCCGAGCAACTGTGTGGAGTTTCTATCCATTTGTTCGATCTTTTTTTATCAGATTAGCCAGCTCCTCCACTGATATGATTGATAGAGAAACTAAAAGATTTCGTCCCTGAACTTTCCACTAATCAAGTTGCCTTGCCGGCAGAATGAGATCTCCCAAACTGGATTATCATTGCCTTTCCTTTTAACACAAATCCCTGTACCATTTCGAAAGCAAAACGTGCAAGTTCTGTGGATGGGAATGTTACAAATGCTTGGTGCTTCATTCGACCCTCATGCATTAACTTTATCCCAAGTCTGGATTTGGCTTCCTCCAAACTTCCAAAAAGGGACCCAAATACAAAGGAGAAGTCATCCACAACTACATCTTTTGCCAAATTCTTAATATACAAAACAGGAGATGGATTTCCAGGACTATAATTCTTGAACATTGGAAGGACAAGGAGCTCAGTTAGAGGCAGCTTGCCAGCCTCTAATTCAGCAGGCGTTGCAAACAACCGAGTTGTGGCAGCCTCCTCATCTCCCCCGATCTCCATTTCGGTGTCTTCAACATCTTTATTTTCCTTCGTACTACTATCACATGGCTGTCCGCTGGGAGTGGCCTTGATCTTTATCTGTAAAACAGGTCTTTTTTTCTTTACAGGAACTAACTCCTTTCGCAAAACAGAAGTGGGCTTTGCTCCAGACTGTCTCTTATCTAACTCAACAGAACCAGTAAGGGTTTTTCCATCATTGAAGCATTCCTCTTCTGATGACTCTAGTTCAGATTCCTCACTTGATAAATCTCCAAGACTACGATTCGGAAAAGAAGAAGTGGACAACGGCTGTGTGGACAATGGTGGTGTAGGCAATGGCGGTGTGGGTAGTGCCGGACGGAACGGAGCTGGCAAGTTCATTTTGTTCATTAAATGCAAAACCTGTGTGTAGAAACGCGGAACGGCAATAAGGGCATTTACAATATTTGTGAGTATATTTCCATCTGGGGGAGGATATGCATACTCAAGATGAGGTGGAAAAGGATAATCAATACCAAGAGTTGGAGCAATGGGTTCGCCAACAAATTTAGGGCCATCTCCTGTTAATTGTTGATTCTCCTTTGACAAGGGAGGATCTTGCTTCTCAGCTTCTCCCTCTTTTCTACCTACACTGTTCAGGGGTTCCGCTCTTTCCACTGATAAAATCTTTCCAAGAAATCTCAGCCTGTTCAACTGCGATTTTGCCCGAGAAGCTGTGGCTTCATTTTCGAAGTCAATAAACGCAGAATTCTTGAGCCGTCCTGCAACACAAGGACGCACAGCAGAAGCGCCGTAATAAGAAAACAATCGCATCAGGGTTTCCTCGGGCAAAGCCTCCGGAAGATGTTTAACAATTAGGGTCACTTGGTCGTCTTGCCTTCCGCCTGATTCATTCTCATTTCGATTCCAAACTTGTGCAGCCATTGTAACTTGAACAATAATCTGCCCACAAAATTTTCAGACGTCCTGTGATGCTGAGAAATCTTTCGAGAACAAATTTGAGGGGCACATTTTCGTTTGTCACCTCAACTCCGAAATATTTATGTCCTGTTAAATGTCAGAGACGAATAAAATTTAATAGCCACTTCTGAGGGATAGGAACAAAGAACAGAATGCGACTGCAAATTTTTAGAAATCGACCACTTATGCTAAACGGCTGAAAATGCATTAATACAAATTTAAAATCTTGATTTCGAAATAGTGCATCTTTTATCAAATATAAGATCATGAGATCATGGGTGTGATGATGATTATTTGGTTCAAAATTAATCATGACTTCAAATTAATTGAATTTTAATTAGATATTATTAGTACTTGCCTTTAGTAGGCAATATTCTTGTAATGAAATTTTTTTTAAAATTATTTTGATCAATTATAAACAAATATTTTTCTTTCTTTTAAATTTTTAAATTTATTTTAAAGTATACATGCATATTTGTTGACTTTATAATTAAAAAAAAATATTTCTCTTGTAAACGATTGGCTAATGCTTTTTTCCCTGCTATACACGGGTTTCTCGGATGTAGCATAATAGATTTCTCGGAAGCAGCATAATATTTGTTCTTCATCCAACACTATTTTATTTCCTTTAAGTAATTAAATTAATCTTATACTCTAAAGTATCAAATTATGTTGTTTATATAGGAATAAAATATTTTTTAATTTTATCACATGGTTTATTTTAATTTATATATTATGCTTTCTTCTGTCCCAAAAATTAAAATTGAAGCATTCCTTAAAAAAATATTAAATAGAATTATAATACTTTTTAAAAAATTTAAATTATAAATTATTTCAAAATAATAACAAAAATACATTATGTAAGATAATATAATAATAAAAAATACTATAATAATTAAAATTACAATATTATTATACCATCTTATATTATATTTCTATTAATATTAAATTATTTTTAATATATCACATATTTTTATTATTATTATAATATTTTAAAATTAGTATAAAATTATTATTATTATTATATTACTACTTTAAAAAACATTAAATATAAAAATATATCATTTATTCTTTTAAAAAAATTTAAAAATATAGCTTTCTGAAGACATTTCATTTCAACTTTTTCCTTATTAATTTAATTTAATTTTTTAATTTTTTTCAATTAATAAATTAAATCATAATTATTATTAAAACTATACTAAAAACAAGGCAAGTACTAGCCACTATGTGACACTTGTTTCTAATTCTTATATTAAAAAATTTGATTTATGCATTTAAAATACATTATATAATAAGAAAGTTATTCACATGTCACTTTCATGTTATACACGTTGATTTTGCAAATTATGACTCACTCTAATATAACACTCACCACTCAATCTTTTATATCAATTATTTCAACTACATAAGCTCATTCACTCACAAATGTCACATTCCAAAAACTTTATTCTTTTCTTCTTCTAAATATCTGACAGGCCTATGTGATTTGGATTGGAAACTTTAAATTATTGAATATTAATCATAAATTGATCATTTTAAATGCTTATGATAATTCAAATGGTAAATGTTATGCTTTTGAATTTTTTTTAAATTACTTGTCTCGTGATGGCTTGTCACTTTTCATAAGTAAATTGAAAAAGTTATGATCTAACTAACTTTAACTCTCAATGGGGATATAGTCTATTTAATGGTGTGTTACCTTTTTGGAATTACTTCAGGGGTGAAATGTGTGAGTGTATTTATAGGATATGAATAATATGAATTTAGCGTTTTTGTTATGAGAGTCATTATCATTTCAAACCAACTTCTTTGTATTTTTAAATGTCATTATAATTAGAAAAATAATTGATTATGTGTATCTTGCTAATATTTGTGTTTGTAGTAATAAACGTAGTTGATTATTAAGATTAGGAATGACTGTTGATAATTCCCTTTTGCCTATTGGATGTCTAAAGAAAACCATTTGGAAAATAGTAATTAATTTGTTTGTCCTTAATAGATGAGTGTCAATTGTTGTTTTCCAAAGTGATTGACTCATTTGGGCTTCTAATCAATAAAAATGAAATAATATAAAAATATATAAACATAACAAATAAAAAAGGCTAAAAAACTAATAAGATCAAGGGAACCCACCAAAACCAAGACTTGGAAAAATAGAAAACTTAATGCAATTAAACTCGTCTACTATAAAGGGAGACAAATTATCAATAAGGGGCATAGTGCTAGGAGAAGAGGAGGTTGACTATGCCATTCATGAGGCATGGCCTCCCCATTTTTATCCATTGCCTCATATTGGCAAGGACTAATAAAATGGCACATAAAAGGAGGTGTGTTTTTTTTTGATCGATAAAAGGCTATATCCAAAATTTTATTATTAAAAATGAGTTATACACCTCCATTTTGTATGGGCACTAGTAGGAAAGAATGGAGGGAAGAAAACCTTCGGTCTAGCCCAGATCCTATAATGGATCAAAAAATCCCATTCATAATTTACCTATACTAATGCTTGCATTCTAGGAGACATGCATTCTTGGTTACGTATGTTTCCAAGATCAAATGGAATTGTCTTAGGATCAACATTTATCCATTGGAGATCATACCTCTTTAGAATCATTTGTTAAGGTAAACCATGCCATTGTCAAAGCCCTGTCACTTCTTCTAGTTGTTAGAAGCAACCAAGTTCCTTAGTTCTGCAAAAAAGAGCACCTTACCACACCTCACAGCCAAGACCATTGTCAGTAGCTCTAGAAAGCCTTGTTAATCAGTAAAATGTAACTAATTAATAAAATTTATACTTCCATACGAAGTATCTGAAATCCCCTGCCTATGAAGGATATTGTACCCTGATTTATCTCTTATTTTGGGGCCATACTCCACTGTTGTTACAATATAAGAGATTATCAAGGCTACAACAACCTAAAGGAGGGGTAAAATAACCAAATATTTCAGAGTAAAAAGATATCATGATTGTAATGTCTGAACCAGTATCAAAGACATATTTTTCTTCTATATGTCATCGATCTTTACAATGCCTACATAGATCAAGATGTCAAATCTAGTGTATTAACATAAAAAGGTCGCCCCTGTCCTCCTCCATATTCTAGAAGGACAGAGCATATAATAATAATAACAGATTCATAGCAGAAAAATAATCAATTGCCATGCTATTTTAAGCCTAACACTAGAGATCGAATCTACAGAGCTTTTAAGTCAATGTAAAGAGTAGCACGGAAGGTCTATCATTAACCTCACCCGAGAACTTAGCAAAGAAACGAAAACATCACACATTCCCCGGCCCTTCTGCTGCTTTGGACTCCTTGCCTGATAAATGCCTGCTTTTGTCTCTGAATTTTGGAACCGACTAAATAGATTAAACATATATGTGTATGTGTGTGTGTGTGTATGTATATACATACATATACATACATATACATGTATATGTATATGTATATATACATGTATATACATGTATATACATTTACATGTATATATACATACATATACATATACATGTATATATACATGTGTATATGTATATGTATGTATATGCATATATACCTACATATACATATACATGTGTATATGTATATGTATATATATGTATATGTATATGTGTATATATATATATATGTATATATATATATATATATATATACATATACATATACATATACATATACATATACATATGTATATATATATACATATACATATACATATACGTGTATATATGTATATATAGATATACATGTACATATGTATATATATACATATACATATGTATGTATATTGTTGGTAAACAGATTTGTCACTGTGAATTCACCTTCAAAATTGACCCTGTTCACCCGAAAGGCAGCGACAAACATTCCAACAGTTGGAGAGATCGTGGTGTAGCCACAATCTTCCTCTGCGTTTGAGAGGGGCAGCTCCCTCGTATGATGGGGGTATTTAGGATTTTTGTGTACTTTTGACCTGAAAGTACAAAAAGGAAGGCAAACACTAAACTAAAGAAAATAAATAACAGAAACCCCAACAGTAGACATACGAATACTATTTGAGATTCACAAATGTTGACAAATACCAAGGGGATTTAAGCACAAGATATGTTTTGACTATGCAATGTTGATGAAAGAAATAACAACAAACCTCAACATACGAAGAAATAAGTTGTACTAACACATACAATTCCAGATACTAAGAAATGATGTGATTCGTCAATTACATGAATTTGGAATAGAGAATCAATGGCTTCCACCAATACACAAAAGGATTATCAATTTAACATACAAGAAAGAGATAATCATAATACATAACACATCCAATACATACGAATCAAATGCATTCTTTGTTATTCTTTTGAAAATATACAAGTCCAAAAGATTTGTGCATAAAATGTGAAAATCAAAAGATCTCTAGCATCTCCCCTCTGTAAGAGTCTCTCTCTATCTCCCTCTCCCTTACAAATGAATTGGCCTTGTATTTATAGGCTTTCTAAATAACTACCTCATAACTACTTATAACCGTTTTGAAACTACCTTAGGTAACAACTTAAGATAACTACCCTAGTTACCACTTAAAATAACTACCTAAGTGAAGATAAGTTGGGATTTACCTAACTTTTACAAAGTTGAGTTCAAAAGGCTAACTTTAATTACAATAAGTGACATAAGTCACTTTTTCAAAAGACAATTTGAAACTTTATAACTTTGATGAAAAACAAAGTTGCAAGTAATATTGAGGTACTTTCCATCTTCGTCTGCTCCATCTTGGCGCTTGCAACCATCTCACCATCCAGCCATCTAAGGACACAAAGAAATGATTTCTCTTATTCTAAAGAAAAGAACAACTTTGAAGCTTTCCTTTGATGAACAACCGAGTAATGAATTATACCATAAGAACACATTCTTCAAAACTCGGGCACATTGTTTATGATGCCCTGGCCATTGCGTTTGTTAGATAATTTGTAAAGTTGTTTCAACAAATTGAATTTGTGCATATCCTACAACCACTACATCCTATATGAAGGCCTTAACAAATCCGCTCATTGCAAATTTCAAGAATCACTATGTTTCATGGGACAACCTCTCTTATGAAGCGGCTATCAAACATTTTTCATGTTGTCTCCATGCTTCTACATATGTATGTATTTTTCAACTATAATATCTGACACAAATGTCGATTTTAATCATGCTTTAATGGACATCCCTACCACATTTTAAAGCCCATCGATGAGTTTGA